>NC_083895.1:27400899-27704774 GCF_032452875.1 Bos javanicus
CCGTGGGACCAGGGACTTCCCTGGTGGCCCAGTGGCTAAGACTCTGAGCTCCTTGTTCAGGGAGCCCAGGTTTGATCCCCGGTCCGGGAACTGGATCCTGCATGCCACAACTGAAGATCCCAGATGCCACAACTAAGACTCAGGGCAACCAAATAAATGAATATAAATATTAAAAAAATAAATAAATAAAGGCCGTGGTGCCAGGAGGAGAGGAGAAGGACTAGAGGAAGAGAACTCAAGAGAAGAAAAAAGTAAACTAGACAGAGAAAAAGAGAAGGAGGGGGTGAGGCCCAGGGAGAGGAGGACACAGTGATAAGTGGTAATTGCTACCATTCGTTCACTGTATTTCACCAAGCCTTTGCGCGCACATCATCTCTCTGGATCTAATCCTCAGAACAGGCATATGAAGTAATAATGACAACTCCTGCTTACTGAGCCCTGCTCTATGCCAGGGACTTTATGTACGTTTCCTCTAGCACTGCCATCAGCCAGAGGGTGAGTGCTCTTATCCAGGCCCCTCTACAGATGATATATCTGGGGTTCCGATAGGCTGAGGAACTCACCCAGGATTGAGGCTCAGACCTGGGGTTTGAATGCAGGCCTGTCTGGCTCTCCCCACTGTTTCAGACTTTATCCCATTTACAGATAAGGAAGCTGAGGTTCAGAGAGGGCCCGAGGGGCCATAGGCCAGTGAGCATCTTGGCTGCAGCTCTTCCATTTGGCTGCAGGCTGGCCACACTGGGCCTTAGGGGCTTGGGGACCAAGTGGCCCCTCCCTGATCAAAGCCCCTGAGTCTGTTCGCGTTGGTCCCTGTGATTCCTGAAGCGGCCGTGTCCCTGCTAACCACTGCTGGAAGCAGCTCTTCCAGGTGCTTGAAGTCTGGTCTGGGCCCCACAGTAAGGCTTTGGGGAGCGGAGGCAGGTCCTTGGGAGCAGACAAAGTCCAGATTGTCTCTTACCTTGCCAAATCAGCGTCAGAGCTCAGTGCTGCAAGGCATGGGGGCTCTTCAGTGCATGTTGGGCCCACGTGGGGCCACTTTCTTACTTCCTGGTACCACAAATGCTTTAGGTTCATTTTGCATTTTTCCTGTCCCAGACATAGAGTTCCTTTTACTGGAGCCTGGTTCCTTGTACTGGACAATGATATTTAGAAACCAAGATCTGGGCATGAAGTATGCTTGTTACTACTGAATGTCAATGCTTCTAGATTCTCTTAGTGGACAGAGCTAGGAAATGTATCTATCTACAGATGGTGACTGCAGCCATGAAATTAAAAGACGCTTGCTCCTTGGAAGAAAAGTTATGACCAACCTAGATAGCATATTAAAAAGCAGAGACATTACTTTGCCAACAAAGGTCCATCTAGTCAAGGCTATGGTTTTTCCAGTAGTCATGTATGGATGTGAGAGTTGGACTATAAAGAAAGCTGAGCACCGAAGAATTGATGGCTTTTGAACTGTTGTGTTGGAGAAGACTCTTGAGAGTCCCTTGGACTGCAAGGAGATCCAACCAGTCAGTCTGGTTGGATCAGTCCAGGGTGTTCATTGGAAGGACTGATGCTAAAGCTGAAACTCTAATACTTTGGCCACCTCATGTGAAGAGTTGACTCATTAGAAAAGACCCTGATTCTGGAAGGGTTTGGGGGCAGGAGGAGAAGGGGACGACAGAGGATGAGATGGCTGGATGGACTCGATGGACATGAGTTTGAGTAAACTCTGGGAGTTGGTGATTGACAGGGAGGCCTGGCGTGCTGCGATTCATGGGGTTGCAAAGAGTCACACACGACTGAGTGACTGAACTGAACTGAAGAGAATTAAGGATCTTCCCAACCCAGGGATCCAACCCAGGTCTCCCACATTACAGGCAGATTCTTTACCAGCTGAGCCACAAGGGAAGCCCAAGAATACTGGAGAGGGTAGACCTATCCCGTCTCCAGCGGATCTTCCTGACCCAGGAATTGAACTGGGGTCTCCTGCATTGCAGGCGGATTCTTTATCAACTGAGCTATCAGGGAGGCCCATTAAGGGAGGGGAGAGGTTTCAATTCCTCCTTATCTTTATTCCACCAGGCCTTCGAGGGCTTTGCCAAAGTACAAACTCCTAAAGTCTGGCCTGACGAGCGGCTGGAACCCTAGGAGGAAGAAGAGGTAGGGTCTTCTGGCCCCTGTGGCCAGGGGCAACTCCAATTCTAGGTTCTCAGAACACTCACCAAGGCCCCAGGTGGCTAGGAAGCACTGTTGGGGCATGTGGGAGGCAGCTGAGAGAGGGTGACGGTAGCGCTCTTTGCTCTTCCAAACCCCAAGTCCTTTTGCTGTCAGGTCTCCCCTGGCAGAGCCTGTGGTTGTTGTTCAGTCGTTCAGTTATGTCTGACTCTTTGTGACCCCATGGACTGCAGCATGCCAGGCTTCCCTGTGCTTCACTATTTCCTGGAGTTTGCTCAAACTCATGTCCAATGAGTCAGTGATGCTATACAACCAACTTGTCATCTGTCGCCCCCTTCTCCTCCTGCCTTCAATCTTTCCCAGCATCAGGTTCTTTTCCAATGAGTTGACTCTTCACATCAGGTGGCCAAATGGAGTTTCAGCTTCAGCATCAGTCCTTCCAATGAGTATTCAGGACTGATTTCCTTCAAGATTAACTGGTTTGATCTCCTTGCAGTCCAAAGAACTCTCAAGAGTCTTCTCCAAAACCACAGTTCAAAAGCATCAATTCTTCAGCACTCAGCTTTCTTTATGGTCCAACTCTCACATCCATACACAACTACTGGAAAAGCCATAGCTCTGACTGGATGGATCTTTGTCAACAAAGTAATGTCTCTGCTTTTTTAATACCCTATCTAGGTTGGTCATAGCTTTTCTTCCAAGGAGCAAGCATCTTTTAATTTCATTGATGCAGTCACCATCTGCAGTGACTTTGGAGCACCAGAAAATAAAGTTTGTCACTATTTCCACTGTTTCCCCATCTATTTGCCATTAAGTTATAGAACTGGATGCAATGATCTTAGTTTTCTGAATGTTGACTTTTAAGCCAGGTTTTCACTCTCCTCTTTCACCTTCATCAAAAGACCCTTTAGTTCTTCTTCGATTTCTGCCATTAGGATGGTGTCATCTGCATATCTGAAGCAATATTTTTCCTGGAAATCTTGATTCCAGCTTGTGCTTCATCCAGCCCAGCATTTTGCATGACGTACTCTGCATATAAGTTAAATAATACAACCTTGACATACTCCTTTCCCAATTTTGAACCAGTCCATTGTTCCATGTCCAGTTCTAATTGGTGCTTCTTGACTGGCATACAGGTTTCACAGGAGGCAGGTAAGTTGGTCTGGTAGTCTCATCTCCTTAAGAATTTTCCACAGTCTGTTGTTATCTACACAGTCAAAGGCTTTTAGCATAGTTAATGAAGCAGAAGTAGATGTTTTTCTAAAATTCTCTTGCTTTTTCTGTGATCCAACGGTTGTTGGCGGTTTGATCTCTGATTCCTCTGCCTTTTCTAAATCCAGTTTGTACATCTGGAAGTTCTCAGTTGAAGCCTAGCTTGAAGAATTTTGAGTATTACCTTGCTAGCACGTGAAATGAGTGCAATTATTTGGTAGTTTGAACATTCTTTGGCATTGTCTTTATTTGGGATTGGAATGAAAACTGACCTCTTCCAGTCCTGTGGCGATTACTGAGCTTTCCAAATTTGCTGGCATATTGAATATAGCGCTTTAACAGCATCATCTTTTAGGATTTTAAATAGCTCAGGTATTTAAATAGCTCAGTGGGAATTCCATCACCTCCTGTAGTTTTGTTCATAGTGATGTTTCCTAAGGCCCACCTGACTTCACATTCCAGCACATCTGGCTGTAGGTGAGTGATCACACCATTGTGGTTATCTGGGTCATGAAGACCTTTTTTGTATAGTTCTTCTGTGTATTCTTGCCACCTCTTCATGATATCTTTTGTTTCTGTTAGGTCTGCACCATCTCTGTAGTCACAGGTGGGTGAGGGAACTGAGCCTCAGGTAGGTCTGCACAGTGCCTGGGGCTCCCAGCAGGTTGAGGTGAGAGGATCCTCCATAAGGCCTGAAGGGTCTCTCTCTGACCTGGGGCACCTACAGGCCCGTTTCCAAGGGCTGTCCTTGCTGGAAGGCCACGGAAAGCAAAGGCTTCCAAAGAGGGAACGTTCTAGTGGGGGTATGGGGTGCAGAGAGATGAGCCTCCCACCCCAGGGTATGAAGGGGCAGCTCCGTGGCCTTAATCATGAGGAATTGGGTGCTGCTGGGCGGTAGACAAAGCTCCACCAGGGAGCTAGAAGGTTTCAGCGCAGCCTGTGACCTGGACTAGCAATTTAACCTCTGTCATCAGAACGTCAGAATAGCTTTCTCACTGGGTTGCTGTGGGGCTAAGAGGAGATTACAAATAATGGTTGCCAATATTTGTTTTATTGATTACTGGCTAGGAACCAGGCAGGAAGTCCCAGTCAGATCGAACAGCTGCTCCTTAAGAAAAATGGTGTTTTAATGCCTGTGGGCTGGGCTCTGAACCTCCTCCTCAGGAGGAGGCTGAGGAGGCTCAGCAGGAACCGGGGAGACCCAGACATCCCGTGGACCCAGCTCCTGCTGCCCACACATACCTGAGAAGCCTGGAGGAGGCAGGAGAGCAGATGGTGGGCAGGAAGTATGGCCTTGGGGCACTGGTCAGGCAAGGCGCCAGGGTTCAAATGACCTTGGGCATGTCCCTTACTCTTTCTAAGCCTTGGTTTCCTCATGTATAAAATGGGCACAATAGAAGTATTTACATCACAGCATTGTGGTTTGATAAGATACCATCCACCAATAGCACTTTGAAGAATCAACTGGTATTTTTTCCCCACTGTATTTCCTCCCTTCCCCACCCTTCTCCCCTTCCTGCAGAGCTTTTGTGCTCATTGCCTCAGGGAAAGGATGTGACAGAAGGAGGCAAAGGAAAATAGAAAGTGTCTCTTCCAGACTTTTGTGTGCAAAGCCTTGGCTGGAGGGAAAACTGAAAAGATTTAGGGGAAAAACATCCTGAGTGAGTAAGAACACCCCACCCCACCTACTAGCAAAGCACTCCCTGATGAGGAGGAAGAGGAGGATGGCTGGGCGGGTTGAGGAGAGGGAGGGGTGAGTCCTGGAGGTATCCTGGGGAAGCACCACTGCTTTAATAGAGGTTTTGGATCTGGAGTAGAGTGGGGACCTAGGATCCGCTCATGGGGAGAATCCTGGGGAGGCCATGAGGCCCAGCAAAAGGAAAGGGCTGGGCAGCATGACAAGGTCATGGCCTCAAACAGCCCCACTGTGAGTTCTGCTCCATCAGGATGTGGAAGCAGCAGGTGGGTCCCAGATGCAACTGTGAGCCAGAGGTGGATAGACAGTCCCGTCCCCTCCCAGACTGACAGGATCGTCAGGATCACAGGGCACCTCCATGGTGACCAAGTGGACTCTGGACACCATTGTCTCACTTGATGCCTTGTCTGTAATGACAGCCACCCTCCTCCTCATGGGAACTAGGACATCCTCCTGGGGAAAGTGGCAATGTAACTTGAGTTGTCTGAGATTAAGATTCAGCCACCACTGGCACGGAGATTTGAAGAAAAAAATAAGGCTGAGTCACAGAAAATAAAGTCCTATGTCTTAGCCACTTGAATGATGGACTGTGTGCAACTGGTGCCTGCTACAAATTTAGGCAAGGGGCTTAGCGTGGCGCCTGACGTGTGGCAGGTCCTGGCTGCCGTGCCCAGTGGAGCCAGGTGGGCTGCAGAGCCTAGCCCTGCCTGTCAGGCTGTCCCCTGCTGAGGGTAATCAGGTGGGTAGTGTGGCTCTGGGGAGTGCGTACCCACTCAGTTCCCTGTCCTCCCCAACCTCCCTGAGGTCTGAATGTGACATTGCTCCCCCACATTCCATGAACATTTCTCCCACTTTCTCCCAGGCTCTTGGGGTTCTCTGCTGAGCCTCTGGAGCCCTTGGCTTGATGGCTGGCACCACCTAGACTCAGTGAGCATAAAGCGTTCTCTGGGAAGATGGACCTCAGTGTGTCCTGCCCGACTCTGAATGACACAGAGATCTCCTAGGACACCCCAGCCAGTTCACCAGAGTCACAGCCAAGTGGGTGACATATCTACTCTGGACGGGGGCCCATGCTTACACCCTTCTCAGCCTGGAGTCTTGAGAGGCAACACAATGGCTGGGAGTGGTCCGCGTTGTCTGGGCAGGGGCAGCTTCATCAGGGTCAACAGAAGATTCTCAAAGAACAGCACCCTGGTCAAAACCTTTCAAAGGCAGCTTGAGTTTGAATGTGGCGTTTTCTACACACACCTGGATCTGAGGGTCCTCACCAGAGGCAGGCTTTATCCTCATTCGTGGAGCTGATCTGCCTGAAATGTCATTGTGTTAGTCAGGATTCACCAGAGAAACAGAACCAGTTGGCTGTCTATAACCTTTTTTTTTTTTTACCATTGGGTTTCAGTAGAGCTCCAAGAGGACCAAGGTCTACCTTTGTCACGTGGCTGGAAGGTGGCAGAGAGCCCTGGCTCTCACTCCTGTGCTCCTTTGAAAGAAACCTGCTATATCTCCTCAGGCAGAGGGCAGTCCAGATAGATTGTAGAAGCAATGCCAACCTCACTCCCGTTACTTTCCTGTTTCCCACTCATGAGCTCTTTGTAGCTTTTTATCACAGGACTCAGAGGTGCTTGGCTAAGCCTGGTTCAACAGTATGAGTGGCAGATAATCACAGTTGTTATATGGGTTCAGGGCAACTAAAAAAGACAAACCACCTGGTCCTCGTTAACTGTGATAGGCAGCTGAGCTGCTCAGCACAGAGGGTGCACTCAGCAGACTTCAGCCGTCATCATCACCGTCATCCCCGGGATCATAACAGGCAGTCTTGCTCTAAGCTCGTCTCTGCACTTATTCATGTTGTGACCATGAGCACTCTCATCTCAGTTCCTCACCTGTAAAACGATGGCAATGATAACATCCTCTTGGGATTAATTTGAAGACCAAATAAAACAATGGATGTAAAACTTCTTTGAAAAATATAAAAGTAAGCCAGTAGTATTATTACTTGGTAAATAGTTGAATTTTCTTATACTTACACATCAAACCAAGCATGACTCACCTCTGAGCTTGATGGCTGTGACTATTCTTGACAGAAACTTGTGTGTGAATGTAACAGCTCGCACTTTAATCCAAGGGAGAACACTTTATTTATTTTCACAAGCTAACCTCTGCAATTAAGACAGAAAAGTGAATTTAAATAAAAATAAAGCTTAGGTTTGGAAATTGGAACATAAATCGAAGAATGCACCAACTTCTGATTGTTAGTCAAAAGCTCACTGGAGTTTGATAACTTATAACTGAAATATAGGACTCTGGTTTTTAATACCAGTTTTGTCTTTTAAAGACAATTTGATGGTAAATCATTAAAAAAAATCAATGTGATTTTAAAAATGGACCATAGATATAAATGGAAAGTGCAGAATTATAAAACTCCTGGAAGACAGAAAAAGTGAAATTCTAGATGACCTTGGATATGGCAATGACTTTTTAGGTAACCCTAAAAGCAAATAGATGGGGAAACAGTGGAAACAGTGGCTGACTTTATTTTTCTGGGCTCCAGAATCACTGCAGATAGTGATTGCAGCCATGAAATTAAAAGATGCTTGCTCCTTGGAAGGAAAGTTAAAACAAACCTAGACAGCATATTAAAAAGCAGAGATGTTACTTTGCCAACAAAGGTCCATCTAGTCAAAGCTATGGTTTTTCCAGTGGTCGTGTATGGATGTGTGAGTTGGATGGTGAAGAAAGCTGAGCACCAAAGAATTGGTGCTTTTGAACGGTGGTGTTGGAGAAGACTCTTGAGAGTCCCCTGGCCTGCAAGGAGATCCAACTAGTCCATCCTAAAGGAGATCAGTCCTGGGTGTTCATCGGAAGGACTGATGTTGAAGCTGAAACTCCAGTACTTTGGTCACCTGATGTGAAGAGCTGACTCATTTGAAAAGACCCTGATGCTGGGAAAGATTGAGGGCAGGAGGAGAAGGGGACGACAGAGGATGAGATGGTTGGATGGCATCACTGACACAATGGACACAGGTTTGAGTGGACTCTGGGAGTTGGTGATGGACAGGGAGGCCTGGTGTACTGCAGTTCGTGGGGTCACAAAGAGTCAGACACGACTCAGTGACTGAACTGAACTGAACTGAACTGAAAAGCAAAATCTATGAAAGATGTAATTGATAAGTTGAACTTCAGTAAAATTACAAACTCCAGCCCTATGAAAGACTGGCAAGAGACACGGAAGACAATTCACAGACTAGAAGACAATATTTGCAAGAGACATCTGATAAAGAATTGTTATCCAAACTATGCAAAGAATTTTTAAACTCAACAATAAGAAAATGAGTAATTCAATTAAAAAATGGGCAAAAGACCTGAACAGACACCTTGTCAAAGAACAAATGGACAACAAATAAACATAAGAAAAGATGCTGAATATCAAAGAACTGTATTAGAGAATCACAAATTAAAACAATTAGATACCTCACACACCTGTTAGAAGGGCCAAAATAAAAAACACGTTGTGACAACACTATTTGCTGGTGAGGATATGGGGCAACGTGAACTCTCATTCATTACTTGTGGAAATGCAAAATGTTGTTGTTAAGTTGCTAAGTCATGTCTAACTCTTTGCAACACCATGGACTGCAGCATGCCAGCCTTCCCTGTCCTACACTACCTCCCAGACTTTGCTCAAACTCATTGAGTTGGTGATGCCATCCAACCATCTCATTCTCTGTTACCCTCTTCTCTTCCTGCCTTCAATCTTTCCCGGCATCAGGGTCTTTTCCAATGAGTCTCCTCTTCACATCAGGTGGCCAAAGTATTGGAGCTTCAACTTCAGCATCAGTCCATCCAATGCATATTCAGGGTTGATTTCCTTTAGGATTGACTGGTTTGATCTCCTTCCTATCCAAGGGACTCTCAAGAGTCTTCTCCAATACCACAATTCAAAAGCATCAGTTCTTCATGGGGATGCAAAACGGTGCAGCTACTTTGGAAGACAGCTTAGCAATTTCATACAAACTAAACATACTCTTAACATATGGCCCAGCAATCACATTCCTCTATATTTACCCAAATGAACTGAAGACTTATGTCGACACAAAACCCTGCACATGAATGTGTATGCCAGCTTTATTTATAATCGCCAAAACCTGAAACAACCAAGATGGCCTTCATTAGGTGAACAGATAAACGGTGGTACATCCACACAGTGTAATATTATTTAGTACTAAAAAGAAATGCACTATCAAGTCATCAAAGGCATGGAGGATATGTAAGTGCATATTGCTAAGTGAAAGAAGCTGATCTGAAAATGCTACTTTATGATTCCAACCACATGACATTCTAGAAAAGGCAAAACTATGGAGACAATAAAAAGGTCAGTGATTTCTAGGGGTTTTGAGGGAGGAGATGAGGATAAATGGTGGGACTCAGAGGATTTTTAAGGCAGTGAAACCACTCTGTTTGATGCTTAATGGTGAAGACATATCATTGTACATTTGTCCAAACCCATAGGATGTACAACATTCAGAGTAAACCCTAATGTGGACCCTAACCGTGGACCCTGGACAATAACCATGTGTCCATGTAGGTTCATAGGTTGTAACAGCTATACCTCTGTGGTGCGGGATGTTGCTAGGGAGTGGAGGAGGCTTGCATTTTTGGGGACAGAGGTATTTGGGAACTCTCTGTACCTTCTGCTCAATTTTGCTGTGAATGTTAAAACTGCTCCAGAAAATAAAGTCTATTTTTAAAAAGTCGACATGAGAGAAATTGTCTTCCAATACCATTCTGTCCTCCTCTTAAAAATGTCCTTTTATTTTAAATTTTTTATTATGGCTGAAGTCAACTCTTTACTTGGGACTCAGCCTCTTTGATGAAAACTTGAGAGATCTGAGCTTTAGTTCCATGAAAGCCACTACGTGTCCTATTTTATAAGTCACCTCTTCTGGCCCTCACTCTTTCTTTCTATGTAGTGGGGGTGTTGGGTGTGCTGGAGCTGGTGTGGGGGTGCTGAATGGGTGGTGCTGGTGGAGGAGATGATGGCAGCTGTGGTCGGCTCCGTGATAAAGATGGTGGTGACGGCACTGGGCAGGGTAGTGGTGGTCTTTGGGCGTGATTGTTGTGGAGCTGGTGTAGGGGCTGGCAGAGGTGGTTATGGTGGGGATGGTTGTGATGGTTGTGATGGTGGGGGTGGAGGTGGTGGGCATGGAGGGGTAGTGATTGCAGTAACAGTAGAGCTGGTGGAGATGGAAGTGGAAGGAGAGGTGGTGAGGGAGGGGTTGGTCCAGATGGTCTCAAGTGTTTTCCCAGAGCTGCTCTTCTCTGTTCTTTGATTTCTGCTGTCATTTGTGTGGACAGGGGTCAGTCGGCCTCTGAGGCTACCAGTGGAACAAAGGGGAAAGGAAGAAAAGATTCAAAATCTGCAGGGCCAAATGCTTTCAGTTACTTTACAGTTTGTAAGGTTCTACATTTGTATTTTGGGATCCTCTTCTCCAGTATTCTTGCCTGGAAAATCCTATGGATGGAGGAGCCTGGCAGGTATAGTCCATGGCGTCACAAAGAGCTGGACACGACTGAGCAATTTCACTTTCACTTTCTGTAGTATTTGTGGAGTATAAGTTGAATTAGGGAGGTTATTCTCAGTCAAGAGTTCATCAGACCCCTATGTCTTCCACCAAACTGCTGGAATTGAGATGAAAAAGAGAACACTGTATTGGAATTTTGCTGCACAAAATTTGAATTTGGGGATTATGTCAGACTCTCAAAAAGATGCCACACAAATTAGGAGAATTCTAGAGATTTAATTTACAAAGAGATATTTACAGAGGCGTGGCCAGGGTGAAGGGACACCACCAGGAATGGTGTGGGAACCTGGGTTACCACCGCTAGTCTTGCTTACAAGAGCAAGCAGTTGCCAGCATCCAGGAGAGACCATGGTTTGTGTGATAGAGGAACTCCTGTGGCGGGCTCCAGCCAGCAGAGGAGATTCTGTAGACATGTAGCCAGGTCAATGGACTTCACTGTCCTCCCTCCCTCCAGGCTCCTACCTGTGTTCCGCACTGGCCAAACCCTAGAACAGCCAGAGGGCAGGGGAGCCCACTGAGGTGGTTCACCCCATAAGTCTTCTGGGCAGACAGCAAGGTGGAGACAGAAGGAGAATGGACCTGGAAGGGCAAACATATGTCCCTGGCCAGGATGGTTCAATTACCATTAATTCTTCCATTCAGTACAAATGTTTTGAACATCTATGATGTTCTAGCTAATGTCCAGGCATGGCAGACAAAGTCCTTGCCCTCACGGAACTGTCGTTCACTGGGTCATGGTATTTGGTGTGACATCAGGACTCTTGGGCCCAAAGTTGGAATGGCCATTTAGTTTGGAATATGCCCCGCCTGACCTCCCTCTGCCCCCAGTGCACATTTTCATTGCTAGTCAAGTGGGCCAGGTCAAGGGTCGCCACCCCTGTGCCCTTTCCTGACCCTGACCATGACGCATCCTGCCCCTCTGCACTGTGAGGCTTTACTTGACATAGAGGTCACTGTCCTGCAGTTTCCCTGGTGTGGTCGTGACCCCGCCAGGAGCCCTGTGTCCCTGTGCCTCGAAGGCTAACTGGCGCTTACTAAGTACTCAGAGAGTAGAGGCGTGACAGGCATTTGAGACATGATAATCAGTGGGTTTTTTTTTGCTCTCACGGATATTAATGCTCTGTTTTCCCACTTTTGGCCATGCTTCCCTCCCAACCTTTTTTTTTTTTTCATAATTTATTTATTTGTGGTTGCTTCATTGCTGCATGAGGGCTTTCTCGAGTTACGGGAAGCAGGGGCTACGCTTCGTTGCCGTGTAAAGACTTCTCACTGTGGCGGCTTCCCTTGCTGCAGAGCACAGGCTATAGGTGTGTGGGCTTCAGTCGTTGCGGCGCATGGACTTACTTGCCCCATGGTACGTGGCATCGTCCCAAAGCAGGGATCAAACCTGTGTCCCCTGCATTGGCAAGGTGAATTCTTATCCACTGGACCACCAGGGAAGTCCCCATGCTCCCCTTTTATCCTCTTCTTAGATCTCATTGTCCTCATAGACTCCACCCCACAGCCGCCCCACCCCAATGTACTGATGACATTTCCCACCCACAACTGAACTGTTTCCCCCTTGTCCCCTGTGGGCCACAGGGCTCGCCTCCTCAGCCAGCCATGAGCTGGACTTCAACCCAGGACTGTGATTTTCAGAGCCAAGTCTCCTGCTTCTTCTGGTGTTTGCAACCCCCTGCTGCCCAGCCCCGCTGTAGATGATGTGAGAGTGCAGATGATAACTACTGATTGTAATGATGAGCAGTCTCTGAGCCAAGAACACGGGAACCCCTTGACTCGCATTGTCTCATTTAATTCTCACGACAGCCCCATGAGGCCGTAGCGTGGCATCCCCATGTGATGGATGTGTAAACAGGTTCAGAGAAGTTTTCAGTGGCTTGTCAGACCGTCCACAGCTGGTCAGCAGTGGAGCCTGACCTTGAACCCAGGCCATTCAGTTCCAAATCCTGCTCTAATAACCACATCTCTACCCTCTGCTATTCTGCCCACACTCTGCCCCTTCCCCCTCCAACACAGAGTCTAGAGCAGATCTGGGCATAGAGAAGGTGCTTAATAAATGCATGCCGATGGATGGTTGAGTGAGGTACCCCATGACTGATCAACATTCTGGAGCCCCTGGCACATCTTGGGACACAGTAGTGACAGGAAATCCTCTGCAGTAAGCTTTGCCTCCAGAAGCCAGCATGTCTTCCCTGTAACAGCTGATGTCCTTTGTCTCCCCAGACTGAGGCACTGGCCGGGCTTCCAGCCCTCCCAGGACATAATTCCTCACAAGTAGCCTTTGCTTCCAGAGCAGAAATAGCAGGCGGAAAACCCAGGTCCCTCTCTCAAGCCCCTCTGAATCAGAACGGCGGGAGCCCGTAAAACGGCCAGTTATGAAGTGTCACAGTGTCTGAGACAACTGCTTCTTTATTGCATAAGCACTCACCAGAAATTGGTTCATTTCTGGGCAGGGGCTGATGGAAAAAGAGAGCAGCTTTCCATGTATTTATTATGTGAAACCTAACATATGGGGAATATGTGTGGCAATATGTAATTAGACATAAAACGAGCCAGACTTGAGGAATTGCCAAGAATCTGCAGCAGGATAATGAAGCTGCTTTACAGAGTTTGAGCATTATCTTTCTTTGCCAGTCCATCGCTGTATTCCACTACCCCACTTACCTGTTGAAAGGAGACCATGCCACAGAAAACCAGAGCTGGGAGTTCTTTCTGAGGATACCTGGCCAGGCATCATCTTTGGTTAGTTCCCATGTCTTTTCCAAGGCAAGGATATATTCATCTTGATGCCCTGGACTCAAAGGAGATGGATATAGAGAAGGTGGGTGTGGAGGGTATGAGGCCCATCCCAGGAAGTGGGTGATAGAAGTAAGTGGCCTGCTTCCTCCAGTCCTGCTTGGACTGGGTCACCTGTTATCATTTATGACACACCAGCTGGACAGGTCAGGGAGGGAGTATTGGGGGGCAGAGGGAGACTGTGGTGGCTTCTAGTTTCAGCTCTGTGGCAGTCTTGCTTTGTGATCTTTCCCAAATCACGGGAATTCCTAGGGCCTCAGTTGCCTACTTTGCAGAATGGGGGTGATTCACCCAAGAAGCCCAGGTACAGGAATATGTACTGGGTGATTGTGACCACAGTGGGAAAGAGAGCCTGCTGTCCTGACCCTTCCACAATAACCTGTCTGGTGTTTTCTTCATCACCACGGGTTGATTTCAAATGTTTCATAACGCTATACCAGAACAGGTCACTGTGTGTGTTTTTCCCCCTATTCATATAGAAGATCGGTTACATATACACCTGGCATTTAGCAGGTAACTGAGCTCTCCCTTGCCTTGGAGATAATTGCTCGCCAAATTCTGCCAGTCTTACCTCCTTAAACTCTCTTGCATCTGTCCTCAACATCTCCTTTTTCTCTGTAACTGCCCTGGTGCAGTGTCTTTTTCCCAAACCATGACAACAGCCTCTCAATCTGAACTGGGCTAGTGAGTGTTGTTTCTGTCTCTTCCCATTCCCCGCACCCCCCCCTCATCTTCTCTCCATCATTCTCTGCCCTGTTCAGTGTCCCCAGAAACTGAGCCCTGTAGTCTCCTTCATGGGGACGGTCTTGCCAGCAGCTCTGGCTTCTTCCCCTGGAGAGCCCCAGGAGGAGATCTGAGGGTGGGTTCTTCTTGCTCCAGGCTCCAGTCCTTCTTGGAGCCATGTTTCTGGCTGTGATTACTTCCCCAGGGTCTGCACCTCTGGCTCTTACCTAGTGATGCAATTTCTTGCTCTTGCTTGGCAGGCCTAGCTAACAGTGGCAAAGCCTTCCCACTGCTCATCTCCGAGGTTTTTTTCCATCCCTCACTGGTCCCACTGACACCTCCCTAAACGGTGGGCTTATTTACACATGGACTGAGCCCCTTGTCTCCTGCCGGAGACCCGAGTGTGCACGTTGTTCCTGCTTCCAGGTTTTCCCCTTCCTGGCTTCTGTTGTCTGTACACAATTCTGCAAACTCAGTCCTGGACTGCATCTCTCCATCTCAAACACCTTTACCTCTCCTTGTCTTCATTCAGTGAAAGGGGGACGTTTACAATGCTCTGCAGCTTGGCTGGTGTTCTCTTCTCTGATCTACCTCTTTCCTTGCTGTCTGTTGCTCCCCAGCAGAGCCGACTGTCTCCCTAAACGTGAACCCCACTGCTCCCTCTCCCCAAGTCCACACGGTTCTAAATCCTACCTGCCCATCAAGCCTCGGCTAAGATGTCACCTCCTTCGCAAAACTTCCCTCTCCTTCCAGCTGGAAGCCATGTTCCCCTTCTCTGAACTCCCAGGAGGCATTATCTCTTCCTCTCTGGTCACTTCTCACTTCCCCAGCTTCCATTAGGATAATTTATGGACAAGCCCTATCTTCCCTTTGGGCTGGACCTCTTTCATCTCCCTGTGACCATGTGGCACGGTCATTAAGCATGAGTGCTCTGGAGACAGCCGCCCAGCTTCAAAGCCTACCCTGCTGCTTTTTACCCACACAAACTTGGCACACTGTGCTACTTCCCTGCGCCTCACGTTCCTCATCTTTGAAATGGAGGGGGCGTAACCATAACACCTGTCTTATAAGCTGGATGGAGGATTACATGCGTTAGTACACAGAGCACACTTCGAAGGGGGTCTGGCACATAGCAAGTGCTCCATAAATGTCAGACGTTTTTTTTGTCTTGTTGTTTCTCTAAGCAGTGCACAGATAATGAATTCCATGTGTTGTCAGAGATAATGTGAGGGTAGATGGAATGATAGAATAGTGCCTTGAAAACAAAAACTTTCTCATCAGAAGGATTTTCCTGGATTGGTCATGTTGAAGAATGTAACCATTTCCAAAGCTAGAATTATATTCAGGGTCTACGTCCTGCCTTCTCATTAAAGCTGTGGGTAAACAGATGCCCAGAGCCCATTTAATTAGTGGCTATTTGCTTGGTAAAGCCTTATGTGACCCGTGAAGTAATCAAAATAATTATGGGCACAAATTGGAAAAAAAAAAACTTGCCCAAAGCCACACTGTGAGTGGCCAGAGCTAGGGCTTGAACTCAAGTCTTACTGAAACTGTTTTCTTCTATGCTTGTCAAGTTTCTGAATAATTAGAGTTTCCAAACTTTTCCAAATAACTACAGTTTCCAGCCCCAAGAGAAGGCGACCTCTATGGGACTAGGCTAAACAATGGGATCCCCAGTGAACAAGGCGCAAGGGCCCATAGATTCAGGGGTTCCCTGGGACTCACCAGACCTTCTTATGATTTGGGGGTGGAATTCAGGGGTCTGGAAACCCTGTTTCCTGTTTGCCTTCTGGAGCTTTGCATCCCCTTCTAGGGGGCAGCTTACCCCCTGAGCAGGTCTCAAAACACCAGGAGAGTCCTTGCTTCTGAGTGAGAGACAAGAGCATATTAATGGGAAGAGATGGATGAGAAATAGTCTGGTTGGTGTTGGCCAGTCTGAAAACAGAATAGATCTGATCTGAGGACATTTGGGCAACCATTGACCTTGTCATGAAGCCCAAAGCCGTTGGTTGGGTGGGCAGGGATTTGGCAAGAACTTTCAGAAAGAATGCTCCTGGCCTCAGCTCCCAGGAATGGTGGTCATCCCCACCTGGAGGAGGGAAGCTGTGGGGAGAGGAGCCCAAGGGGCCAGCAGTTGGATGAGTGGGGAACCTGCTCTGGAGCCCATCTGCCCACCCGTGCTGATGTCTCACAGGCCAGTTGTGGGGTAACATCCTCGTCCCTGGGAGCCTGTCCCCTGCTGTCACACATGCTGTATAGCAGGGTCTGGGAGGGAGCCTGAGTGAGGGCAAGGACAGGAAGAGGGGGCGCTGAAGCTGGGCTTGGGAGTGGGGGTGGTGTTGGGGGTAAGGCTTCTCATGGACAGTGGGGATGTTGAGCCAGGTTGGCACTCCCACCCAGCCTTTTATTAGATCTCTGGAAAATCCCCTAAACCCACCAAAGGTCAGCTTGTTCATGACATTCATACCTGTCCCAGCCTTTTCAGTGTAATTAGGGGAAGGTGAAAAGTCTAGAGATGAGGGAGTGCAGGGATGGGGAGTCTTAGTCACCTGAGACAGGCGAATTCAAACCCTAGTTCTGTTACTTAGCACTGTGCATCATTGAGAAATGGTTAAACTGAGTCCCCTTGTCTTCATCTTTTACAGAGGGGTCATTGTTAGGACTAAATAGTGATACAGGTTAAAGGCTTCAGCACAGCACCTGTTCATGTGATTATGGGCAAAGCACACTTCTAGGCACAAAGTCAAGTCTCAACAAATGTTAATCGGATAGACAATTTATGGAAGATTCCTTGGAAATTACAAAGACCCACAGAGATGTGAGGACTGTTACCATCAGACCCAGACAATGGGGTGCTTTGGGAAGCATGTGGGGTTTCTGTACCTGTGGGCCATTCTCCTTGCTTTCTGAACCTCTCAGATTGGGGTGCAGCTAAGACTAGCCAATTCATACAATTCCCCTCTCCCCAAGTGGGGAAGGGCCCTGTTGAGATATGATTTTCTAGATGGGAGTTAACCTATGATCCAACCTTAAGTCTCTGTCCAGAATGTTCAATGGTTAGGACACTAGGGCCCTTTGGAACCCTCCCACAAAGCTCCAGTTGTGGGTTGGAGCAGTGGAGGGCTTTTCTGGGAGCAGAGGGGTAGGAAGTGAAGAGGAGGCCCCTTTGTCTCTTGGTGTGCTCCCCAAGGCCTGGCTACTGGCTGAGGAGATTGGTGTATCAGGATCTCTCAATCCTACCCCGTCACCCTCTCATGGGATCAATCTTTCAACTTCCAAACACCAGGGAGGGAGCACACTATCTTTCATCCACATGGAGAGGAGGGATCATGGGGTGTTGCTCAGAGATCTTATTGAAGCAAATATGTTCAAGAATAAGACTCAAGAATTCCCCCCACCCCCATGACTACCAGATGTGAGTAGATGGACAAAGGTCCACCAAAACAGAACTAGCCCTGTGGTTCTGATATACTTGGAGGGTTTGAAAACATCCGTAGCTTGCTTGGCATTGGGGGTGGGTGGGCTTAGCTGGGAGGACTTTCACTGTTCGCTGTTCCCTGATGAATCTAAAGTCACATCATGAGGAGGGAGGAGGGTTCGGGATGGGGAACACATGTATACCTGTGGCGGATTCATTTTGATATTTGGCAAAACTAATACAATTATGTAAAGTTTAAAAATAAAATAAAATTGGAAGAATAAAAAAAAAAATAAAGTCACATCATAACAAATGACTGACCAATTCATTTGGGAGGTGAAGAAATCAAAGCTCAGAAAAGTTTATGAACACGTCCCAGGATAGCAGGGCTAGAGCCAGCAGAGCCCTGAGCCCAGGCAGCCTGACCCAGAGCCCTCGCTTCTGAGGTCTGTTTCATATGACTTCCTAGCAGGACATGAGAGTTCAGATCAGACAGATACTAGAGCATTGTTTCCTAGAACTGCTAATGCCTACTTCTAAGAGCTGGGGCAATGCTGGAAACAAAGAAGAGAAGGCAGAGAATGGTTGATGGCAGCATCAATAAGGATACAGGCGCTAGAACATTAGAAGATTCCAAGGGGGAGGATAATGGACAAAGGGCACATTTTGTCACATTCCCTCTTCAGGTGAGATGGTTCGTGGGTAAGACATGAGTGGGAGGTGGGGGATAGGCTGTGGACTGCTCTGTCAGCTCCCCACAATATTTCCTGTTATTTAGCCTGGTTCTATGAGTACCCCCATCATCTAGCCAATTCAGGGTAAAAGAATCCTGAGCGATTAAACACTGGAGAAGCTTGGCTTTTGAAAGAATCATCAGTGAAGTTGGTTAAAACTTTTCAGTCTTGTCAATAAAATTGGTTAAAACTTTTCAGTCAAACTGGTCAGAAATCCAGTCAGGTGAGTTGAAAATTCAGGAAACTCAGAAGTCCAGTCAGGTGCATTGAAAATTCAGGAAGCCCAGGCCATACTACTTTCAGTTGGGTTTTGTCTGAACTTCTGCAAAATCAATCGGATGCTTGGTCGGTTCATCACGAAGTCCTGGGAGTCTAGACGGAAATACAAGCAGGCTTCACGCACACCAAGGTGGTGAATTGGAAATCTGGTGAGTTCGGTCCAGAATCCAGCAAGGTCAGTCCAAAATGCGGGTCAGTCCCAAGGTCAGTGTGGTGAAACTGATGTCCAAGCAGTGTAGTCAAATACTTACAACAACCTACGCTCCCCCACCGCCCACCCGCCCCTGGCTGCAGCTTGGCATAGCGTGGGCCCAACATCCGGTCACGGGACTGGGTTTGTGCAGGGTAGACCGAGAGACAGAGGATTGACTGAACAAAATGGTGCTGTTGGGGGTTTCTAGAATCATCTCCACCAGCAGCCGGGCGAAGGAAGTAACAGGCTGAGCAGGGATGGCAACCCCAGACAAACCCTTTGACTGCCTCAAGGAGACCCCCAATGCCACTCTGTTGACCTCTATGAACCTAGCATGTAGTCAAGCCATTAGGCCTTCAAAAGTAGCCTCTCTTCTAGCCCCTGGGCAGCCAGCCAGGGTGTTGTCCCCTCCAGGACACTGTCCCATGAATACACATAGCGTGCCTGTCCCCTCTCGGCCGGCCTGTATGTTCTCCCACGCTCCTTCCCCTCTCTGGCCAGAGCTGAGCAGGCAAAGCCAAGAGCTGGCCTCGTGCCCCAGCACACGGAGGTGTAGCTGGGCTCTGACCCAGCTCCTCAAACAGGTTCCATATGGTCCTCCGGCCGCCCCTCATCCCTCTTCCCCACCTTGACTGTTTCCGAGATTAAAACCCTTTCCTGGTTGTCAGCAAACAGCCTTGCTGCTTCTGCGGCTGAGCTGGTGTGGAATACTCATCAGAAGGCTGGCTGGAGGGGGATGGAGCTCCTGGGCTCTTGGGTGGGGGGTGTGGGGGTGCAGGTGGCCTGAGGGTGGAGAAGCCCCCGTGTGCCCCTCAGCCCAGCTGTAGCCTCTGGAATAGTCCTTGAGTGTTTGGCCATGGCATCAGGACCCCAAGTCTCAGGGCAGGGACATGCAGTGATCTGAACCCTCTGTTTTGAACCCAGAATTCCTCCTGCAACTAAGATGTGATGAAAGCAGAGAGAGGGACAGCTGAGATGGGAGGGGAGCTGGGATGGGAGCAGGGAGGCTAATCCACATACGTAATCACTAGTGACAAACGGCCGATCAGTCGGCGGCGGGGAAGCCAGACGCAGCTGGGGTGGGTTCCCGGCTGCTGGCCCTGCTGACCCCAGTGTTCACCCTTTGGTTTCAGGTCTGTGGGGGTATTGAGTCCTGGGACTGGAGTATCAGGTTGGATCCTCCAGGGGCTTGGGACTGCACATATTTACTCTGGTAGTGAAGTATTTTAAAAATTATGCAGCCAGTCCGGCAGTCCTGGAGGTCCTGGCTGAACCGTCACCTTGGGTTGGAGCCTGTCTCGACTCTGGCTCTGCCTTTCTCCCTGGAAAGGCTTCTGTTGACTGTGAAACCTGAAGACCCACACAGATGCGTGTGCGTGCGCGGCTTGTTGCTGCTGTTCAGTCGCTAAGTCGTGTCCAACACTTTGCGAGCCCATGAACTACAGCAAGCCAGACTCCCCTGTCCTTCACTATCTCCCGGAGTTTGCTCAAACTCATGTCCATTGAGTCAGTGATGCCATCCAACCATCTCATCCTCTGTTGCCCCTTTCTCCTCCTGCCCTCAATCTTTCCCAGCATCAGGGTCTTTTCCAATGAGTTGTATCTTTGCATCAGGTGGCCAAAGTATTGGAGCCTCAGCTTCAGTCCTTTCAGTGAATATTCAGGGTTGATTTCCTTTAGGATTGACTGGTCTGATTTTCTTGCTTTCCAAGGGACTCTCAACAGCTTTTTCCAGCACCGTAATCCGTGTATGTGTACATGACCTCTCTAGATAGACACCCAGTGCTTCTAGGTGCCCATGAAACCCACAAGCAGTGCCCACCCAGGCTCTGTACGCTCCTTGCACCCCTGGTCAGCACTTCTCCACCACCAAGTCCAGCCCAGAGGCTCATCTGGACACGCAGGCACAGCTGATCCACTTCTGAGCCCCTGAGGGAACCATGTCCTGGGGATTCTTAGCTTTTATCCCTCCTCCATGCTGTCACAAGCCCTTGCCCAGGAGCTGTCTTCTTTGATCCTCATGATTAGCTCCTTGGTGTACAGGCTATGATTCCTCCCATTTTACAGATAGAAAACTGACCCACAGAGGCACAAGGTTACTTACCCAAGGTCACAGAGTTAGTACTTGGCAGGGGTTCAGATGCAAAGCAATGCCTGTCTGACTTTCAGGCCACACTGTGCACGCCCTCCTCTCTTGGCAGATTCTCTTCCCCGCCCTGGACTGCCCCACCCCAGGGGACACCAGTATATTTAAACATTTTAGCCTCAGTGTGGGTGTGTAGCCAGGGGCCTACACATGCTTCTGTTAAAACCTTCTACTGCAGCCTGTGTGTTCTCCATAATCTCAGTGATTGGATTCTCCTTAAACTGAGCCCCAGCTCATTTTCCTCCCCATCTAGCTTTGTTTTGCCCTCATCACAGCTCAGGGGCAGGCCTGACCCACAGCTGTGGCTTGGAAGGGACACATTGTTGCTGATACTGTGACCATCCTCTTCCTTGTAGAGCACGATGCTGGTTTCATTGCCCCTCACCACAGCTCTAGGAAAAGGGCAGGGCAGGAATTGTGCCCATTTTACAGGCAAAGAACTGAGGCTCAAGGCTTGACCTAGGCACACTGGGGATGAGGAGGAGCTGGAAACCAAAGGCAAGTCTCTATTTTTCCTCTCATATTTGCCCTAAGATGAGAATTACTTGATGTGTTTATTAAGTACTCATTTATAGGTTTTAATTCAGACTTTGAAATCTGAATTTCAGAGGAGAGAGAGCAATTCACCTGCCTCTTCAGACAGAGCTCACTTGCCAGTAATTGGCAAATCTACTCAAAGCCTTGGAATCTTTTATTTTTAAAAATCCTTATGCTGGAGAGAAAACCAATGAAACAGATCCTCTGACATGGAGGTAACCACCCTGCTGCCCTTCAGGGGGTTCCACAGAGCCCCAAAGCTGGCTCTGGGCCCAGGTTACAAACTGTGAGCTACACTGTCATTCCAATCGCAGGTCTGCCACTTACCAACTTATGCCCCAGGAATGTTCTCTGTGCCTCAGTTTCCTCATCTGTACAATGGGGACAATACTGTTATCTGCCTCACAAAACTGTTGTGAGAATTAAACAGGCGAATGTCTGTGAAGCACAGAGAACACTGTCTGGCATGTAAGAAGTGCTGGATGAATCAATGTCATTCACCCGGCCACCCTGTCTTGGCTGACGATGTGTTGAGGACTATACCGTGCATCATCTGATTCAAATGGTTGCCTTGGTTAAAGGAATGATTCAATGGCATCATCCTACTGAGTCAGAAAGAAATGCAGCCAAAGCAGTCGGTAGATTTAATTGAACTGTTAGGAATGTTTTAAAAAATACGGATCAGCTTGTGGTGGATGCTGTCATTTTTGCAGGGTGACCGCCACCTCCTTGCCTGTGGGAGGCTGGAGTGTGAGCAGACTTGCCTTAACACCACCTCCCCCGCTACCCCCTTCCAGGAGAAGTTCCCACGGAGGTGAGAGGCGTCAGACAGAGGACTCACTGCCAGTGTTTCCTTGACTGCTCAGGTGCCCTCAGAGTCGCCATGGGATCAGATCCTGGAAACCCTGAGTGGTTTCCCAGATGGGACCTTGGAGCTCTGCTGATTCGTTCTGCCTTGTTCCCTCTAGGGGAGCTTGGCAAAGGGATTATTCACCTCCCCTTTCCCTCCACAAGGCTCTATTTAGAGGGGCCAACTCTGTCTGCTCTGGGCAGGAAGGGGTGTTGGGAGGAGGACAAGGACAGCCACTTCCTTCCAGGCCCTGCTGTCTTCTCTGAGGGACATCTGGGGCCTTGAGCAGTTCCGGGAAAGAGGCTGCCGGCTGCCACAGAGACTACCCCCCGCACCCGCCCGCCGGAATTGTCTGGAGCTGGGACCTCTCTGGAGAGGCTTGGGGGGAACTTAGGACAAACCACGTTTACATCCAGGTGACACTGGTTAGTTCAGTCATCAAAGGGCAGCCTGAGCGGGAAGGAAAGGATCCCAGAGAGGAAAGGAGAGGCATGATCATATTACCTACCTTCCTGGTCAGTGGTGTCCATGGAAATAAGGTCCCCAGTCCTCCCTATACGCCTGCCCTGCTTGACCCAAGCTGCATGCCAGCCTCGATCTGTGATGGTCCTTCATGCCCCAACCTCAGCTAGGGCTGTTCCTCCTGCCTCAGGACCTTTGCACATTCTGTCCGCTGTTGCTTTCCTCGGCTTTACCCGTGCAACTCCTCAAGCCAAGGTCTCAGTCTGATTGTCACTCTTCCAGGGAAACCTTCCTCGAAGCTGCACACAACCTCCCTCCTCCTTCTCCCCTCCTCCCCCACAACACACCTTTCCGGATTAGGTTAGGATATTTCTTCTTCTCCCTTATTACACACACTCAAGTTCTATGGATTTCTCCTTCAGGGCACTTTGCGCAGTTGTTACGAGCTTTTTCTTTGGGGTCCATCTGCTGGAATTCTTAGCCACTAATGGTTCACAGATGCATCCTTCACTGTGCCCTGCCTGGTTCCCAGGAAGCTGCTCACTCCAGGTCACATGTCTTTCCAGGGGTGACCCGTGGACAGTGACTGGCTGATGCTGGGATACAAAGAGCCAGCCTGCTTGCCTCAATTTGAGACAACTCTTAAGGGCCATCTGAGCTCTAGAGTGTCCCGTAGGATGGCTGAGGCCTCAGTTATAATCACACTGCAGGCCAGCCCCTCCCTGCCCGGTCCTGCCTTCTTTGCTTCCTTGTCATCTTCTGCAAACACTCCCTTAAATACTTTCTGCACACAGCTTTCTGAATCAGTCTTACCATGGACCCCCATCTGAGATACCCACCTTACCCACTTCTTTCAGAAACCTCTTTTTTTTTTCTTATCAAAGCTTCTCTCAGAGAAGATTCTGAAAAGCTCATTTACATGGAAGTACCAATGGTTATTAATAGCTCAATGGGTTTCCTTTCCCAGAGTCATCTGCTGTTTATGATGCTGTTTATCTGCTGCTTACATCAAAGCCTAGATAAAATTTTTAGAAGTCAGGGAAGTGGGTAATGAGGTAAGGCTGGGGCACTTCGGATTCATCAGCAAATCTAGGACCACTCCTTGCCAGCAGTCTAAGGGCCTGCACATATGTTCATTGGGGAGGCGGATACTTTTCAGAACCATCGAGGTCCATCATCTTGGGGGTCTCAGAGGGAGAAGCAGGTGGGTGTGACAAAGTGGGGCCTGGTTAGCTGTGTGACCACTTCCCCTTTGGAGCTCAGTTTCTTCAACTATAAAATGATGGATTGTAGTACCCGTTATAAAACTGCATATATGGATTGGCCAAAAGTTCATTTGAGTTTTTCCATAAGGGAAAACTTTTGGCCACCCCAGTACATGTGCGCTCAGTTAAGAAGACAATATACACATTTGTTTCTATACATTAAAATGCCAGAAATAGATCCCTTAGAACAGAGGTTCCCAAACTTCTTTGTTCATAGCACCCTTAGAGTCAATAATTTTCTATGGTGCTCTCAGGTCCTGGTGGCTCAGATGGTAAAGAGTCTGCCTGCAGTGTGGGAGACTCAGTTTCAATCCCTGGGTTGGGAAGATCCCGTGGAGAAAGAAGTGGCAACCTGCTCCAGTATTCTTGCCTGGAAAATCCCGTGGACAAAGGAGCCTGGCAGGCTACAGTCCATGGGGTTGCAAAGAGTCAGACACGACTGAGCAACTAACACTTAGGCCAAAGGAAATACCAAAGAGGTCCTTTGATTAGGTGTTTAGGTCTCAATAATGCAAAACGTGTTCTGTCATCATCTATAAATCTAAAAATAGTACACGTAAATTGAAAGAAACAAGAAAACATTTACGTGTATCTGTAAATAGCCACAGTTATTTACTAACGGGATGTGCGTCGGGCACAGCACGACTTCTCAAACCTTGGAACCCTGTGGGACACCATCACTCATTTCCTGTACCACAATGATTTTCACATGGTATTGGCTTTTTATCACAGTAACCACCAGAAAACGAACTTCACAAAGATATGACACTGTTGGAAGGAATGTCACATAGTCTAACATGGAAACTGGGAACTAGCAGAGCCAGCAGTTTGCTGAGCACCCAACAGATGGCACTGCGCTTCCCTCAAAACCAAAAGGATCCTGGCAGCGTCTTCAGTTCAGTTCAGTTCAGTTCAGTCTCTCAGTCATGTCCGACTCTTTGCGACCCCATGGACTGCAGCACACCAGGCCTCCCTGTCCATTGCCAGCTCCCAGAGTTTACTCAGACTCATGTCCATTGAGTCTGTGATGCCATCCAGCCATCTCATCCTCTGTCATCCCCTTCTCCTCCCGCCTTCAATCTTTCCCGACATCAGGGTCTTTTCCAATGAGTCAGTTCTTTGCATCAGGTGACCAAAGTACTGGAGTTTCAGCTTCAGCATCAGTCCTTCCAATGAAAATTCAGGACTGATTTCCTTTAGGATGAACTGGTTGGATCTCCTTTCAGTCCAAGGGACTCTCAAGAGTCTTCTCCAACACCACAGTTCAAAAGCATCAATTCTTTGGCGCTCAGCTTTCTCTATGGTCCAACTCTCACATCCATACATGACTATTTGAAGAACCATAGCTTTGACTAGATGGATCTTTGTTGGCAAAGTAATGTCTCTGGCAGTGTCTTAGTGGATCTGTTATTGTGCCCTGACGTCTCAGGGCACCTTTGGGAGCTGCCACCTTAGCATTAGGTCTTCCCAGGTGGCTCAGTGCTTAAGAATCAGCCTGCCAATGTAGGAGATGCAGGTTTGATCCCTGGGTCCTCCGGAGGAGGAAATGGCAACCCGGTCCAGTATTCTTGCCTGGAAAATCCCATGGACAGAGGAGCCTGACAGGCTACAATCCATAGAGTCACATAGAGTCCGACACTACTGAGTGCACATGTAACACAACCTTAGCACTAATCACGATTATTTCCAGGGAGCTGGATTTTTGATAATTTTTACTTCTTTCTTTATACTCCCCATCCTATCTCTTCAATAATGAACACATGATGCCTTAAAAGAGATCAGAATCAGGTAGAGGTGATGGCTGCACAACATCATGAACGTACTAATGTTACTAATGGTAAATGTTATATCATGTGTGTTTCACCACACACTCACACACACACAATTTCCTAAAAAAAAAGAGAGGTCAGAGAAAAAAATGATTTCCATGTTTTTAAAAATCTCAAACCCTTCAGAAAAGTTGGATGAGAAGACAAAAGAGAAGACTCTAAGCTGGGAAGCTGTAAAGCATGCACCATCCGCAACGTGCAGCAGAGAGTTTTCACCATGCTCACGGTCCACCTTTCCTTGCAAGGAAGGCCATTCACCATTCCACCAGCTGGCCTCCTTCCTGGCAGAGATGAGAACACAGGCTCTGGGAGGTAATCCTCCCAGAAGATGACGCATCAGAAAGACTTCTTTGGGGTAAGGCGGCCAGCAGGGGCCACAGGAGATGAGTGGTTGGTTTTAAATCTCTTACTTGACCATGCCTGCAGTGACTCTCAAACATGATATCTCTCTTGTGGATGCTGTACCTGTCCTTTCAGTCACATAGCTTGGGTCACCCACTGCTCCAGCTGCCAAGTAGATGTAGAGAAAGAAAGATGGGATTGTCCTTCTGCATGTGGTCATGTGTGTACACACCTGCCCCTCTGATAATATCAGGCAACTGAGCCATGCATGCCTTCCTTTGCTGGACTTCCAAGGGTAGCATCTTGTGCTGATCTGTTTTAGCCACGAGGAAAGATGGAGGTTCAGAGGGCCTCTGGGAGTGCTCAGAGGTGGTCATAAACCTGTTGCTGGAGGTTCAGATGGAGACGCAGTGAAGAAGAATGCCACGAAAGAGATTATAATCTTACCACCTGGCCACCTCTTCTTGCATCTGCTTCCTTTCCAATCTGGGACAGTCCCCTCCATCTTTCATCTCTCTCTCTCTCCCTCTTCTTATAAGGCCACCTATTCTATTGGATTAGGGCCCCATCCTTATGATCTCATTTGACCTTAATTACCTTCTATAAGCCCCATCTCAAAATACAGTCACATTAGGGGTTAGGGCTTCAAGATGAATTTGGGGAGACACAATCTAAAGAACAATGAAAAGTAAAATGATGTTTTCAGCATGTGACATGTAATATTACATATCCCTTATTGGTATGTAAGTGTGGCCCTTAAAATTATTTTTAAAATGGTGTAAAGCAAAGGAGCAACTCCCTTAAAATATATCTTGCCTAAGACACACAAAATAAATCAAGATAAAGCACAGATGCTCACAGACACTCCAAATCTATGTTGGCCTGATGTTGAGGTGCTGAGTATAGTTGCTGGGGAAGGAGCTTGGCAGTGCCACTCTTGATGCTCAGGGTGCACGCTGCCTCTGTCATGCTGCTGCTGCTAAGTCACTTCAGTCGTGTCCGACTCTGTGTGACCCCACAGACGGCAGCCCACCAGGCTCCTCCGTCCCTGGGATTCTCCAGGCAAGAACGCTGGAGTGGGTTGCCATTTCCTTCTCCAGCCTCTGTCATAGTTCGCTGCAAAACAAATGCTGAATGCTTTTTACTTTTCACTTTTTTTTTCATAAAAGCCAAAGCAGTCTTCATTTTCACTTTTTTTTTTTTTGTAAAAGCAAAAGTGGTCTTCAAATCTCTCTGTTAGGGAAACCAGGTACTAACGTACATCTTTCACAAAAGGGAAGTTGTATAAAACTTCTAAAAGTGAAAGGAACTTTGGAAAAGTGTAGGATACTTGTACATGTTCATGTACTGCTGAAGCCTAGCTTGAAGGATTTTGAACATAATCTTACTAGCCTGCAAAATGAGTGCAACTATACAGCAGTTTGTAGATTCCATGGCATTGCCCTTCTTTACGATTGGAATGAAAACTGACCTTTTCAAGTCCTGTGTCCATTGCTAAGTTTTCCAAGTTTGCTGAAGTATTGAGTGAAGCACTTTGTCTGTATCATCTTTTAGAATTTTAAATAGCTCAGCTGTAATTCTGTAACCTCTACTAGCTTTGTTCCTAATAATGCTTTCTAAGCCCTATTTGACTTCAGACTCCAGGAAGTCAGGCTCTTGGTGAGTGACCACACCATCGTAGTTATCTGGGTCTTTTAGACCTTTTTTTGTATAGTTCTTCTGTGTATTCTTGCCACTTCCTTTTAATTCTTCAGCAGTATGTGAACCAAAAACTTCCAGATGTATAATGTGGGTTTAGAAAAGGCAGTCAAGGCTATGGTTTTTCCAGTAGTCATGTATGGATGTGAGAGTTGGACTGTGAAGAAAGCTGAGCGCCAAAGAATTGATGCTTTTGAACTGTGGTGTTGGAGAAGGCTCTTGAGAGTCCCTTGGACTGCAAGGAGATCCAACCAGTCCATTCTAAAGGAAATCAGTCCTGGGTGTTCTTTGGAAGGAATGATGCTAAAGCTGAAACTCCAGTACTTTGGCCACCTCACGTGAAGAGTTGACTCATTGGAAAAGACTCTGATGCTGGGAGGGATTGGGGGAAGGAGGAAAAGGGAACAACAGAGGATGAGATGGCTGGATGGCATCACTGACTGGATGGACATGAGTCTGAGTGAACTCCGGGAGTTGGTGATGGACAGGGAGGCCTGGCGTGCTGCAATTCATCAGGTCACAAATATTCGGACACGACTGAGCTACTGAACTGAACTGAACTGAGAAAAGGCCGAGGAACCAAAGATCAAATTGCCAATATACGTTGGGTCACAGAAAAAGCAAGAGAATTCCAGAAAAATATCTGCTTCTGCTTCATTGACTATGCTAAAGTTTTTGACCATGTGGATCACAACAAACTGTGGAAAATTCTTAAAGAGATGGGAATAGCAGACCACCTTACCTGTCTCGTGAGAAACCTGTGTGGGGGTCAAGAAGCAACAGAACCTTATATGGAACAACCGACTGGTTCATTATTGGGGAAGGAGTATGACAAGGCTATATATTGTCACCCTATTTATTTAACTTATATGCAGAGTACATCATGCAAAATGTCAGGCTGGATGGATCACAAGCTGGAATCAAGATTTCTGGGAGAAAGATCAACAACCTCAGATATGCAGAAGTGGCATATCCAATGGCAGAAAGTGAAGAGGAACTAAAAAGCCTCTTGATGAGGGTGAAAGAGGAGAGCCAGAAGCTGGCTTAAAACTCAACATTCAAAAAACTAAGATCATGGCATCCAGTTCCATCACTTCATGGCAAATAGTTGGGGAAACAGTGGAAATAGTGACAGATTTTACATTCTTGGCTTCCAAAATCATTGCTGACAGTGATTGCAGCCATGAAATTAAAAGCTGCTTGCTCCATGGAAGGAAGGCTATGTCAAACCTAGACAGTGTATTAAAAACCAAAGACATCACTTTGCCAGCAAAAGTCCGTGTAGCCAAAGCTATAGTTTTTCCAGTAGTCATGTATGGATGTGAGAGTTGAACCATAAAGAAGGCTGAACACCAATGAATAGATGCCTTCAAACTGTGGTGCCAGAGAAGACTCCTGAAAGATCAAACCAATCAATTCTAAAGGAAATCAACCCTAAATATTCGTTAGAAGGACTGATACTGAAGCTGAAGCTCCAGTACTTTGGCCACCTGATGTGAAGAGCTGATTTGCTGTAAAAAACCCTGATGCTGGGAAAGATGAAGGCAAAAGGAGGAGAGAGTGGTAGGGGATAAATGGCTAGATAGCATCACTGACTCAATGAATGTGAATCTGAGAAAACCCCAGGAGATAGTGAAGGATAGGGAAGCCTGGCATGCTGCAGTCCATGGGGTCACAAAAAGTCAGACACAACTTAGCAACTGAGCAACGACAGCAATAACCTGCATATGTGGAATAAATGCCACATGTACTCTAGCTTAAGGGTGAAGTAACAGTAGCTTTCATAATATGATAAAGTGTCAGCTACTGCCTGTCTCCTCATTGAGTCACTCTCCTAGATTACATTAGGGGAAGATAGAGAATGCTAAGAATATATTTGATCAACTGCTTTTGCCCGGACACAGATTACCTGATGATCAATCTCATGCTGATGCTTCATTTATATGTTTTTAAAGAGTTATACCTAATTTCTAAAAATAACTTTTATTTTGAAATGATTTTTGGACTTGAGGAGTTGTGAAGATAGTACAGAGAATTTTCTACATCCTTCCTCTAGCTTCTCCTAATGTCAATAGCTTACATAGCCATGGTTCATTTATCAAAATTAAAACATTAACATCAGTACAAAATTACTCACTAAGGCATAGACAGTTTTGGGTTTTCTCAGTTTTCCACTGATGTCTTTTTTCTGTTTTGAGATTCAATCAATGATACCACATTGCATTTAATTACCATGTCTCCTTAGGCTCCTAACCGTGACAGTTCAACATTCTTTCCTTGTCCTTCATGGTCTTACTGTGTTTGAGGAATACTAATCATATTATATGGAGAAGGCAATGGCAACCCACTCCAGTACTCTTGCCTGGGAAATCCCATAAATGTCCCTAAATTTGGATTTGTCTGATATTTTCTCAAGGTTAGACTGGGGTTATAGCTTTGGGGGAAGAATATCGCAGAGGTAATAGACCTTTCAAATAGCATCCCATTAGAGAGTACACAATATCAGTATGTCTTATGACTAATGATGTTAACCTTGAATTGGTTAAGGTGGTTTTTACCAGGTGTCTCTACTATAAATGCTACTGTGTATCCCTTTTTCTAGCTATTTGTTATAAGTGAGGCAATCCAGCCCATACTCACTGAGAAGGGAATTAAACTAACCTCTTGGAGAGACTTGGAGAAGGCAATGGCACCCCACGCCAGTACTCTTGCCTGGAAAATCCCATGGATGGAGGAACCTAGTAGGCTGCAGTCCATGGGGTCGCTAAGAGTCGGACATGACTGAGTGACTTCATTTTCACTTCACTTGGGAAAGACTAGTATGAAAGAATTTGTGGACATGTGTTTAAAATGCCATAGTAATTAATAAGTATTGGGGGGGGATGGGGATACTTTGAGGCTGTACAAATATCCTGTTTCTTCTTATATTTTGCCCACTGATTTTAGCATGTCTGGGTGGGTCTTGCCTGTAGAAGGTATTACTGCAATGATCTATTAATAGTAGGAGAAAATAAGCATTTTCTATTTCCCTCAGTCCTCTAAATAGAATTCCACTAAATGGGATTCTTGGGACTTCCCTGGTGGTCCAGTGGTTAAGACTCCAGGCTCCCAATGCAGGGGGCACAGGTTTGATCCCTGATCAAGGAATTAAGATCCCGCATACCACACAGTGTGGACCAAAAAAAAAAAAAAAAAATCCGCTGTTTATTTTTTTATTAAATTACTTACGACTTCATGGGAATTTGTTTTGTTGCTGAAATTGTTGTAGCTTTGGCCATTGAAAGTTCTTTCAGTTCGGCTCCTCTGACTTTTGACCTTTTTAAAATCACTTTCTTATTTCCTGGTACCACAAATGCTTTAGGTTCATTTTGCATTTTTCCTGTCCCAGACATAGAGTTCCTTTTACTGGAGACTGGTTCCTTGTACTGGAACCTGGTTCCTTGTGCTAGACGATGGTATTTAGAAACCAAGATCTGGCATGAAGTATGCTTGTTACTACTGAATGTCAATGCTTCTAGATTCTCTTAGTGGACAGAGCTAGGAAATGTATCTATCTGCAGATGGTGTAGAAATTAAAAGATGCTTGCCATGAAATTAAAAGACGCTTACTCCTTGGAAGGAAAGTTATGACCAACCTAGACAGCATATTAAAAAGCAGAGACATTACTTTGCCAACAAAGGTCCATCTAGTCAAGGCTATGGTTTTTCCAGTAAGTCATGTATGGATGTGAGAGTTGGACTGTAAAGAAAGCTGAGCACTGAGGAATTGATGCTTTTGAACTGTGGTTTTGGAGAAGACTCTTGAGAGTCCCTTGGACTGCAAGGAGATCCAACCAGTCCATTCTAAAGGAGATAAATCCTGGGTGTTCATTGGAGGGACTGATGTTGGAGCTGAAACTCCAATACTTTGGCCACCTGATGCAAAGAACTGACTCATTGGAAAAGACCCTGATGCTGGGAAAGATTGAGGGCAGAAGAAGAAGGGGATGACAGAGGATGAGATGGTTGGATAGCATCACTGACTCTATGGACATGAGTTTGGGTAGACTCCGGGAGTTGGTGATGGACAGGGAGGCCTGGTGTACGGCAGTCCATGGGGTCGCAAAGAGTCAGACACAACTGAGTGACTGAATCAAACATCTGTCTACATTTGTGTATCTACAGTTGAGGCCTGTGAGATCTATTTCCTTTGCAAGGGGTCAAACTTGGGCTTCCTGCATTGGAAGTATGGAGTCTTAGCCACTGGACCACCAAGAAAGCCAGGTTTTGAATCTGGACAATTATACATACTTTTTTTGTTTCCAAAAGTTCAATCTGTTCATTTTCAGATGTGTCACCCATTTTAAGGGTATCATTTGTTGAGTTTTTACAAATGTATATACACCTGTGTAACCACACCCACAATCAAGATAGTATGACCTCATCTTAACTTGATCACATCTGCAAAGACCCTATTTCCAAACAAGGTTGCACTCATAGGTACAACATATTAGGACTTCTACATATCCTATTGGGGGAAAAATCTAATCCACGACTCTCAGCATGAAGATACAAAATTCATCCATGCTGCAATGTATATAAGTATTTTGCTTCTTTTAATTGATGAATAGTATCCTATAGTATGGATATAACACAATTTGTTTATCCATTCTCTTGCTTCGGGCACATGAGTTACTTCCAGTTTGGGGCTGTTATGAATAAAGCCTTCTGTGATATTCCTGTGCAGATCACAAGAGCTCGAGTTGCTTTGAATCCTCGTCAATGCTCAGGTATTGTCAAGCTTTTAATTCTAACCATTTGAGTAAATCTGTAGTGGTAATTCAATTTGTGGTTTTCATTTTCATTCCTCTGATGATAAATGAAGTTAATCAGAGTTTCATGTACTTGTTGACCATTGCATATTTTCTTTGGTGAAGTGTTCACTTGACTTTTTTACACACATTTTATTGGGTTGCTTATCTTATGGGTTTAGATTGTTTGATATATACTCTGGATGCTAGTCCTTTGTCTGGTATATAGATATACATAGTAACTATTTTCTCCCAGCCTATGGCTTAACTTCTCATTTTCTTAAAGGGATCTTTCCAAGAGTAGAAACTTTCAATTTTAGTTAGGACCAGTTTATGAGTTTTTTTCTTTTATGGTTCATGTGTTTTGTGTCCTACCTCTGTTAGGGAAAATAAAATGGAAGTCATCTTGTTCAGGGCTTCAGAGACAAGAAAGCAGAGCAGGCTTATGCAGTGACTACTCTGATTACTCACGAGTGCACCAGGTGTTACCAGTAAGTTGAGATATAGATAAGATAGAGAGTGGGTCTTGGAATTTTTGAGCCCCTAGCTGTCTGACCAGCCATACCCAGTCAGTTCAGTCACTCAGTCATGTCTGACTCTTTGTGAACCCCATGGACTAAAGCATGCCAGGCTTCCCTGTCCATCACCTACTCCTGGAGCATGCTCAAACTCATGTCCATTGAGTTGGTGATGCCATCCAACCATCTCATCCTCTGTCATCACCTTCTCCTCCTGCCTTCAATCTTTCCCGGCATCAGAGAACTTCCAGCTGTTCAAGCTGGATTTAGAAAAGGCAGAGGAACCAGAGATCCAGTGAGAATTCCATAAAAACATCTACTTCTGCTTTATTAACTATGTCAAACCTTTGACTGTGTGGATCACGACAAACTGTGGAAAATTCTTCAAGAGATGGAAATACCAGACCACCTTACTTGCCTCCTGAGAAATCTGTATACAGGTCAAGAAGCAACAGTTAGAACCGGACATGGAACAATGGACTTTTTCATTGACTTTTCCAATGAGTCAGTTCTTTAATTCAGGTGGCCAAAGTATTTGGAGCTTCAGCTTCAGCATCAGTCCTTCCAATGAATATTCAGGGTTGATTTCCTTTAGGATGGACTGGTTTGATCTCCTTGCAGTCCAAGGAACTCTCAAGAGTCTTCTCCAGCACCACAGTTCAAAAGCATCAATTCTTTGGCACTCAGCTTTCTTTATGGTCCAACTCTCACATCCACACATGATTACTGGAAAAACCATAGCTTTGACTAGATGGACCTTTGTCAGCAAAGTAATATCTAGAATCAGACCACTGCTATCACCACCATCAGACCACTGCTAGTATAGCTGGTGATGATGTTAGGATAGCAGGGGCGTCAGTTTTATCTCCATAGTTAACAGGCTTATGGGCTTGGGCGAGTCATATAACTTCTCCCATATTAATGGGGGGAAGTCAGTCCTGGTCTGTGCCTTCTTAGCCAGTCTACTGTAGGAATAAGATGGAGATAAGGTGAGTAGTTTAATGAGGTCTGCTTCAAATTGCAGGCAGGCACACAAAGTGTGTGGAAATAGCTGGCATCTCCTCTTCATAAAACTGTGAGGTAGGTATGGTTTTCTTCATTTTTATACATGAAGAAATTTTTATACTTGGAGGCTTGGAGAGGCTAGGTAACTTGCTCAACTGAAAGAACTGGAAAGTGCTGGAATTATGATAGATGTTCCTCTTCACTTTCTGCCATAAGGGTGCTATCATCTGCATATCTGAGGTTATTGATATTTCTCCCAACAATATTCATTCCAATTTATGCTTCATCCAACCCAGCATTTCACATGATGTACTGTGTGTATAAGTTAAATAAGCAAGGTGATAACATACAGCCTTGACATACTCCTTTCCTGATTTGGAACCAGTCCGTTGTTCCATGTCCGGTTCTAACTGTTGCTTCTTGACCTGCATACAGATTTCTCAGGAGGCAAGTAAGGTGGTCTGGTATTTCCATCTCTTGAAGAATTTTCCACAGTTTGTTGTGATCCACACAGTCAAAGGTTTGACATAGTTAATAAAGCAGAAGTAGATGTTTTTATGGAATTCTCATTGGATCTCTGGTTCCTCTGCCTTTTCTAAATCCAGCTTGAACAGCTGGAAGTTCTTGTTCACATACTGTTGAAGCCTGGCTTGGAGAATTTTGAGCATTACTTTGCTAGCGTGTGAGATGAGTGCAGTTGTGTGGTAGTTTGAACATTCTTTGGCATTGCCTTTCTTTGAGACTGGAATGAAAACTGACCTTTTCCAGTCCTGTGGCCACTGCTAAGTTTTCCAAATTTGCTGGCATATTGAGTGCAGCACTTTCACAGCATCATCTTTTGGGATTTGAAAGCTCAGATGGAATTCCATCACCTCCACTAGCTTTGTTTGTAGTGATGCTTCCTAAGCCCCACTTGACTTCATGCTCCAGGATGTCTGGCTCTAGGCAAGTGATCACACCATCGTGGTTATCTGGGTCATTAAGATCTTTTTTGTGTAGTTCTTCTGTGTATTCTTGCCACCTCTTCTTAATGTTTTCTCCTTCTGTTAGGTCCATGCTGTTTCTGTCCTGTATGGTGCCCATCTTTGCATGAAATGTTCCCTTGGTATCTCTCATTTTCTTGAAGAGCTCTCTAGTCTTTCCCATTCTATTGTTTTCCTCTATATCTTTGCATTGATCACTTAGGAAGGCTTTCTTATCTCTCCTTGTTATTTTTTGGAACTCTGCATTCCATTGGGTATATCTTTCCTTTTCTCCTTTGCCTTCAGCTTCTCTTCTTTCGTCAGCTATTAAGACCTCTTCAGACAGTTGTTTTGCCTTTTTGCATTTCTTTTTCTTGGGGTGGTCAACCATGCCCAGGGCTTAACAAAATACTGTGACTCACAAGATGAAATAGCATTGTAAAAAGGTTAATGTGGAATCAGAGCTGCAGTTTGCTCACACACTAGTGCTGATATCAGTTTGTAGCCTGGAATTATAAACAGGAATCCCCAAACTGCAATTTGAAGTCTCACCTGTGGAGTGATGGCACTGCCTGGGACCTTTTCCCATCTGGGACTCCAGATTGCTGTTACACGGGACTTTTCCGTGCTGTTTGAGTCTGGATATTAGTCGGCCCAATTTGGTGATGTCTGTGCTGTTACTGTCCTCTACTGTTTCTATTTCTTTTTAAAAATGATTGTATACTGAAAGTAAGTTAGATAATTCTCTGTTAAATATTGAAATTGTTTATTTGTGTACAATGCGTGATTTCTTTTGTTAACAAATCCTTAGAACCTGAGACAAAAGTTAAAACTTTTGGTAAACCAACCTCAAAGTCAAAGTCTTCTAGAAGTTTTAGTTTTTATGTTTAAGTCCTTACCCATTTTGGGTATTTTTGTATGTGGAGATGGAGGGGTTTTTTCATATAGCCATCCAATTGGTCTAGAATCATTTATTGAAAAGACTAGTCATTGTACATTAAAATACCTTATATCTTTGTCAGATCAACTTACTACCATGCATGCGTGGATTTACTTCTGACTTCCTAATATGTCTATCCTTATGCCAGTATTACATGTTTTGATTAGTGCAGTTTAATAAATCTTGAAATCAAGTAGTACAAGTTCCTAAAGTTGCCCTTCCCTTCAATATTGTTTGGTTATTCTAGGTTTTTTGCATTTCTGTGTAAATTTTAGAATCCGCTTGTTAATTTCTGCTCCCCCAGAGAAGCCCTTGGGGATTTTTATTAGATTTGCATTAAATCTGTAGATCATCACTTGAGGGTAATTGACATATGTTCAATATTGAGTCTTCTGACCTATGAGCATGATATAGTCACCATTTGTTTGGTAGTTTTTGGGGTACAAGTCTCACACATACTTCACTGAATTTATTTCCAAGTATTTTGGGGTACTATTATAAATGATATTTCCCACTTCAATTTCTAGCTGTTTATTTTTTGTATATGGAAATATAATTCATTTTAATATGTTAACTTTGTATCCTGCAACCTTGCTCACTCAACTTATCACACTAGTAACTTCTTTGTAGATTACTTAAGCTTTTGTATGTATGTAATTGTGCTGCCTAGAAATAAAGACAGATGTACTTCTTTTCCAGCCTGGATGCCTATGCTTCTGTGTCTTCCTATTCTAGTGGCTAGGACCTCCAGTAAAATCTTGAATAGAGATAATGACAGGAGACATCTTTCTCAGTAAAAGATGACAAGACAATTGGATAGCTGTATGAAAAACAAATGAACTCTAGTGATTCCTAGCTCTATGTGGGCTCTGGGAATTTTCCAGTGTACAGCTCCCTGGTAATTGTTCTTTTCCCAGATATTCTTTGCTCAGCCTTGGATATTCACCCTAATATTATTTGGTTGGAATCCAGCCAAAGATTCAAGGGGACCATGCAGATTTTAGAAGCTCTTTCTCTGCGTGACTCCCTTTTCTCTGGTATTCTGTCCTGAAAATTCTAGGCACCTTGGTCTCTCCAAACTCCAGTTTCTATCTCTTCAATCCATTGAGAGTTCCTTTCCTGATCTGCTTGGGTTCACCCACTCTGCTCTGCATTCCAGAAATTGCCTCCATGCAGAAGATTGGAGTTCAGTCTGATCTCATTTGTTTCTCATCACTCACTCACTGAGTTGCGTGTTGTCCAAAGTCTGAAAACAGTTGTTTAATTGTCTATATTTGAGGATTCCAATATTTGTAGTTCTTAGGCATGTAAATCTGTGGTGACTCATATCCTTGTGTTTTTGGTAATTTGTGACTGTGGGTTTGTCATCTTTGAGCATCAATTACAAGGGTCTCCATTGGGAACACCTTCCCCAGAGAGGATTTGTACTTGACTGGGAACCAGAGAGGTACATTTGATCTGGAACCCTCCCCAGTAGACCCTCTCAAGAATCTGAGACTTAATTTAGGACTACCAGCTTCAGCTCCCGCAGCCTGCAGGTGGCTCCCTTTGGTGTTGCCAGTAAGTATATTTACCTTCAGGTCCATATCACCCTTGGGTTTTAGCTTCTTTTTACTTTTTTCCCCCCTTATTTGAATAGTCTCTAATATACTGTAAGCTTAGAAATGCATTCAAAAGTCTGTTATAATTTATCCAGGTTTGAGTTTTTTAACAAGAAGGCTTTTCCAAATATCTCGTTTGCCATAATATTGGAATCAGAAGTTCTGGTCATTCATTCTCCATCTGTCCTTTCATTTATCCACCCATTGATCATTTCTGTACACCTTATTCATTCTCTATTGACCACCACACTGTTCCCAGCTCCTGCAAGATGCTTCAGAGAGAACAAGAGAAGGTACTTCCCTTTCAGGAGTGACATAGTTGAGAAAGCATCTCTAACACTTGGACCCTCTTTTAAAATGTCCCTTCTTCACCTGCCAGCCCTTCCTTCATGGCTATGCTTGACCCTGGCATCTCAGGACCCAGTTTTGAGCAGCTCCCAGTGAGGGAAAGGTTCCTTTTTGGCTTTGTCCATGACCTGGACTTCAGTGGGCCCAGGGCCACCCTGGACCTGGGACCCCTGTCTCACCCTTGAACCCACCCCTGCCCCTTACATGGTCACTGATCTACCTGCAACCTCAGCCCCATCCAGACTTCCTTTCCTGAAACTCCAGAAGCTGATGGGGTGGTGGGGAAAGGAGAGGGAGGCAGGGGTTGGTAGAATGTGCGTAGGGACACTGTGGGGTGTCTGGGTCTAGAGAACAGGGACAGCAGGTGCAGCCCGGGTCAGAACAGGCCTGGCAGCATATGCTCACAGTCCCTGAAACAAGCCTCATCTGTTAAAGGAGAAAACAAAGCAGCCCATCTTTCTCTGCATGGCCTTCATGTATCTTTGAGGCCTGTGGCTCCTTAAGGGCCCAGGCGGCTCCCGCCATTCGTGTGTTTGGCCAGGCTGGCTGCCAGCCCATGCCCTGTCTCTCGCCCCTGCATCCCAGTGTCTGAAGCAGTAAATCACCCACACGCTGTCTCTGAAGAGGTCTCAACCTCCTGGGGCTGTGCAGAAAGAGAACTCCTAGCACAAACACTCTCCTTCCCACCACAGACCGGCAGCCTCTGTAGCTGAAAAGGATTGGGGGTGGTAGCTTGGGCAGTGGGGAAACAGCTGAGGGCGGTAAAGGGATGAGGCAGAATGAAGTCTGCTCTGCCCAGCAGCCTCAGGAGTAAGGTGAGAGCAGAGGCCTGTGTTTCCTGTAAGTCAGTGCTTTCTAAGCTTGCACTTGCCTGTGACTGACCTGGAGGTCTTTCTCAGAGCAGATTCTGATCAGGGGGAGCTATAGCGGGGCCTGAGGGTTGCTGTTGTTCAGTTGTTCAGTTGTGTCTGACTCTTTGTGACCCCATGGCCTGCAGCGCACCAGGCTTCCCTGTCCCTCTCTGTTTCCAGGTCATGACCGATAACTTGCACTTGGGGAGGAATGACTGGAATCGGTTTAGCATCACACTCTTCCCAGGAGCATCTGCATTTTCACCAGGGGCCTGTTTGGCCATAAAGGAATGGCAGTGGTGGATCTCCGGGGAGGAACAAGTGACCTGGCGAGGCCTGTGATCTCGTTCCAGCGATTTCATGCTCTGGCCTCGTGTCTTGGCCCTGAGCAGCAGAACTCCTGTTTTGGTCTGTCTGTTCTGCCCAGAATTCCCAGAGGTCCTGCAGCTTTCCACGGCTTAGGGGCGTTCTCTCCTCCACTCCTTTATCATCTGAGTGAAAGAGGCAGCTGGGGACCCTTCCCCGAAGAAGGCTGTGCTCTCCGTTGGTGACCCCACACCACCACTGAGGACAGTGGGAATGAGGTGCTAAGGCCCTGGTCTTGAGTAGATCCCCCGAGGCCTGCACATCTGCTTTTCATTCCCTCTGCAGCAGACCAGCTGAGCAGAGCCTTTCTCTTTGGAGCCCTGGGAAGATCAGATCTGAAGGCCGGGTTCAGGCCACCCTCCATCCTCAGTTCCCCAGGAATCGTTCCTCTGAGACCCTCTGCTCTTTTCCACGACCCCCCTGGGAGGTGGCCGGCTCATGCTACAGGGGAGGGCAAAATGGTGGAGGTGGTGCACACCTGTTGGTTCCATGGAGAATTCAGGAAGTGAGAAGGTTTGGAGCCATTTTAAAAGAAAAGAAACCTGCTGTGTAGTACAGGGAGCTCAGCTCGCGGCCTGTGATGACCTAGGGGGATGGGATGAGGAGTGGGGCGGGAGGGGAGGGAGGTCCATGTAGCGGATCCACTTTGTTGCACAGCAGAAACTAACACAGCACTGTAAACAACTACACCCCAATAAAAAGGGGGGTCACATAAGCATCAAGGAAAGTGAGAGTGTCTTCTCCACCTCATCTGTAGGATCACCATGAGGTCACCCGGGGCAAGTGTTCAGAAGGCTCAAGTCCCATCCTCAATTTCACTGTCTCCTCGGTCACTGTCACCATCAGGCTGGTAAGAGGGCAGCTTGGCCACACCTCCAGGGTCCTCTTGCTCTCACCCAGGCCCCCAGGCACAGAGAGAGCACCTGTGGGGTGGGGATGGAGCTCTTGGGATCAGGCTCTACTTCAAGGAATGTCAGGGTCATAAGGACAGCAAACGTGCAGTGCTTGCTGACCAGAGTGTCACTGATGCTCACGTGGTGTCCCCTCATCGTTGGGGCAGTGCACTGTGGAAGCCAGGAACCTGGCCCTGCCTTTACCTTAGGTGGCTCATGGAACCCCTTTGAGCTGGTGTTTTTCTTCTGCAAAGTAGGGGCAATAAAGTAAAAATTGGACTGGGCAAACTCAAGCAAACCATCCAGCCTAATAATAAACAGTGAATGCTGCTGCTGCTGCTGCTGCTGCTGCTGCTGCTAAGTCGCTTCAGTTGTGTCCGACTTTGCGACCCCAGAGACGGCAGCCCACCAGGCTCTGCCGTCCCTGGGATTCTCCAGGCCAGAACACTGGAGTGGGTTGCCATTTCCTTCTCCAATGCATGAAAGTGAAAAGTGAAAAGTGAAAGTGAAGTCGCCCAGTCACGACCCCATGGACTGCAGCCCACCAGGCTCCTCCGTCCATGGGATTTTCCAGGCAAGAGTACTGGAGTGGGGTGCCATTGCCTTCTCCGCAAACAGTGAATAAATGGTGGCAAACATCTGTTATCCATCCTACCACTATCCATCCATCCATCCATCCATATGTACATCCATCCATGCATCTATTTGCCTATCGTCTATCTATCTAATCTGTATGATGGAAGGATCCAGTGGGTCTCACACCTGGGGAGCCTGTTAGCTCTGTTGATCCTGGACCCTCTCCCAGAGATCCTAATTCATAGGTCTGTGGTGGGGCCCAGAAATCTGCGTGTTAAACAAGCTTTCTGGGTGATACCTCTAGAGGGGGTCCCCAGACCCCTCTCAGAGAACACTGACCTAGGCCCTCACCCCATTTTGCCGAGGAGGAAATGGAGGCAGCAGAGGGTGACCATCAGCTGTGTGCCTTGGTGATTCGAGCAGGACTTGGCCTAACCCCTGCCTCTGTGAGTGCGGTGTGTGTGTGGTGAATGGGGGTGGAGGTGGGGTTGTGTCACCAGAGGCCCCGGCGGCAGCTGGCAGCCCACCAGGGTGCCCTCTCTCCTGCACCCTCCCTGCCCACCAGCACTGCCCCAGCTCCCACACTGAGCCTGTCGAGGAGCAGGGATTTATTCCTTTGGGCCAGCTTTCCACCCTTTATTTCCTGTGTTATTTATGTCCCTTGCTTTTATCTCCTGCCTGGCTGGCCCGCAAGGCCCATTATGTCACTTTGGCCATGGCCACATCAATCTCCAGCCCCGGGGGTCCAAGCCCCCCAGCCCATCCTCCTCATTTATTTCCCGAGTCTCCTCAAGGCCCTGCCGGCAGCTGTCCCCACGTGCGGATGGCCTCACGGGCATTGTCCTCAGAGGGGACCATTGTGAGGGGGCCCATTGGATCAGACTGGCTGCAGGAGGCTCGACTGGGGCAGAGGAGTGAGGTGACCGTTCAGGAATCAGCATTGTGGAGGGGTGCAGTGGGCTGGCTGTCAGGACTTCCTGTCCTAGCCCAGAGGTGCCCAGAGAGCTCCCTTAGACTTAGACAAGGAGCAGCCCATCTCCGGGCCTCACTGACTCCATCTGTGCCATGTGGGCTGGGGGTGGGCCGGACTGACCCAGATACCAGCTTCCCAGGCTCCGGGATAGGTGACAGCACTTTCCAAACTGTGTTTTATAAATTAGCAAATGTTCATGAAAAACAACGGGAGGCAGTTCCATAATCCGTTTGGGAAGTTCTGGGTTGAACAGAGATTTAGAAAGTGGACTGGTGACTTCAACAAGATATGTTCACCTCATAATCCCCAGAAACTTGAATGTTACCTTATTTGGCAAAAGGGTTTTTGCAGATGTAATTAAGCTAAGGCTCTTGAGATGAAAGGGCTTCCCACATGGCACTTGTGGTAAAGAACCTGCCTGCCAATGCAGGAAACATAAGAGATGTGGGTTTGATCCCTAGGTTGGGAAGATCCCCTGGAGGAGGGCATGCAATCCACTCCACTATTCTTGCCTGGAGCATCCCATGGACAGAGGAGCCTGGTGGGCTATCGGTCCATAGGGTTTTAAAGAGGTGGACATGACTGAAGAGACTCAGCACGCACACACACACACACAAGATGAAATCATTTGGGATTTAATGAAGGCCCAAAGTCCAGTGACATGTGAAGGCAGAGAGAGCTTGGAGACTCAGACACATACACTCTGAAGCAGGGTGCCGTCTTTGAGCAGCTGAGTCTGTTCAGCTGAAGCTGGCGTGGGGCTGGACCTGGAGACTTACCTACAGCCACTGGGGGAGGCAAGCAGTGCACTAGCGTCTGAGTTGAGGTACAGATTACACACCCAGTGTCCAATCTCAAGCATCACCCCACACCTGGGTCTCTGTACCAAGTGACAACAGCTCCATTTATTGGCTTTACTATGTGCCAGACATTCTGTTAAACACTCTCCATGAGCTATCTCATCTAATCTGGTAGCTCAGTGGTAAAGAATCCACCTGCTAATGCCAGAGACGCAGGTTCGATTCCTGGGTTGGGGAGATCACCTGGGGGAGGAAATGGGAACCTACTCCAGCATTCTTGCCTAGAGGATTCCATGGACAGAGGAGCTTGACGGACTACAGTCCACGGGGTTGCAAAAGAGCTGGACCTGACTTAACGACTAAACACAACAAAAAAACTCCATGATATGCGGTTACCGTCACTCCATCCAACACGAGAGGATCAGACGCTCCGGGAGGTCGTGTAACACAATCGCGCTGTGGATTGCACACCATCTGACAAAGGCGTGGGTATAACCAACAGTGACAATCAACATGTTTGACAACAGGGGCTTTGGGACTCTGACCTCTTAATTAAGGTGCCACCCAGGAGCCTGCCCAGTGCAGACCAGCTGAACATCCACTTATAACCAAAACAAGTATATACTGCAATCATGTTGGGAAGACAGTAGGCACCAACAGATTCCAGCTATTCTTTTCCTCGGTATTATTTTCATTATTAATCACTCCTCCTGGGACTATGGGGAGAGCAAGGCATTTTGTTCTATTTCCCACTGCATCCAGGTTTTCTCAGCTCTGGTTTGCAGGTTGTTTTGCTGCTCAAGCATCTGCACGGGCTCCTGACTGCCTACAGGAAGTACTCCACCTCCTCTGCTGGTCGTAGCTCTTGAGGACTAGCTCCAAGCTACCTCTGCAGGTGGATTTCCCTGCTCCCCTCCAAGGAGGCCCTTCTCCTCTGGGCTGCTTCCTCGCTGTGCCCCTGGACAAGCCATGTACCACCTCCCTCTGTGGGCCTTCAGTGAGCCATTCACCCTCCTCCGATGCCTCTTCACTGAACTGTCCTTCAAGGCTGCTGAAATCCAACCTCCAACCTTCAGAATACTCTGACAGTCAGGGGGCACCCACTTTTGAAAATCCTATAACTCTCCCTACTCTGCTCACACTTGTTCACATGCCACGTAGCATCTGTTTTTGCCTCCCAGCAGCCCAGTCACAAAATCAACCTCTCGATGTCAGGAAGCCATGGCTTTGCTTCTAAGTCAGCACTCCCCAAACTTTAATGTGCCTATGATTCACTTGGGGATCTTGTGAAAATGAGATCCAGATTCATCAAGACAGGATGCGGTGTGACCAGCCCCAGGGTGATGCTGATGTTCTGGCCCTTGGACCACACTTGGAACAGCAAGCCTCTCAGTCTTGGGAGTTTATAACTAAATACTACATCTGGGCTTCACCCTCAGAGTCTCTTAATTAGCCGTGGGTAGTCTGGGCACTGTATTTTTAAAAGCTCTTCGGGTGATTCTGATGGGCAGCTGGGGCTAAGAGTCACTGGGCCAGCTCCATGGTCGAGGATGCTTAGACTAGAAGATCTTGGAGGGCAGTGACCTGATCCTGGAGACAAGGAGCAGGCTGGGGAGGCTGAGGTACCATAGCATTTCATGATGAAAATGAAGTGAAAGTCATTTAGTTGTGTTCAGCTCTTTTGCAAACCCATGGATTGTAGCCCACCAGGCTCCTTGGTCCATGGGATTCTCCAGGCAAGAACACTGGAGTGGGTTGTCATGACCTTCCCAACCAGGGATTGAACCCAGGTCTCCTGTGTTGCAGGCAGATTCTTTACCATCTGAGCCACCAGAGAAACCATGGTCAGGGCACTTAGAGAACATCAAGGGAGAGTACCCATACCTGATGACCCAGCCCAAAGGCAACTCTAAACCTGAAGAACCGGCTGCTGGGAGCTGAGCCCAAGAAGACGTTAGCCAGGAGCTTCCTCCTTCTGCCCAGCAGCCCAGCGGGGTCAGTTGATTCACAAGGACTCCTGCCCTGGCACCCAGGAAACAGGCTACTGTGTGGAGTTAGAAGGTGCAGGGTGCCCTCTGCTGGCAGGTTTGAGCTATTTCTCTCCAGAGACTCCCAGGGTGAAGTGACCAGAGATTGAAGGGTGCAGTGGGAACGTGTACTGCGGCCTGCTTCTCCTAACCCCTCTAAATGGGGAGAGATCAAGGCAGGCAAGGATGCTCTGTGTCTCTTCTGTCTTCTGATTCCAGGATGGGAAATATTTGATCACACAGAAATTACTCGAAGTCCCTTCCACCTTTTTGTTCTCATCGTGATCATCATCGTCAGGCGACATGAAGTGGCTCATACTAGAGGCAACAGAACTAAAAACATTGATGTTTTCTCTGTGTACTCAAGAGGGGCTGGGCTCCGAGCACCCACAGATCCTTGTCTGGATTGCTCTGTGGTTTGTAACACACAGAGGTCAGTGTGGGGTCAACATCAGCAGTAATGGGAGTTAGACTTCAGTCTGGAGCCAGGGCCAGGTGTCAGCCTATGGCTGAGATCCAGGGTCATCCTTGCAGAGTGGGGGTCAGGCTGTGTCCAGGGTTGAAGCTCAGTAACCAGGGAAGCACCAGCTGGCAGGTCTGTCTCATTACAAGTAATGGCCACACATCTGCCTATGGTGAAGGAGGCCTGTGTCTAGGAGACCCGGGCAGGGGAGAAGAGAGTAGAACTGTCCAGTTTCCTCCAGCTCCCCCAGGATGGCTGCTCCAGCTCCTCACCAGACTTAGGGACCGAGGTTCCAGGCATCAGTGCACCGTGCATCCGAGGCCAGTCCCCTGGGCATGATCCACCGAGGGCCCAACCCCTGGGCTCCACGTCAGGGCCCAGTACCTCCTTGTCACGTCTACTGGCTTTGTCACAAACACATGCTCCAGACCAGGAAAATGTGGGCAATACTGAGGGGAAGGGGTCCATCGAGCATCATTTTGGGGGCATTGGAGATGTGCGGTAATTGGCCCTGCTGTAGACCAAGGATATGAAAGCTGGGGTCTGAGGGTGGATTTCACAGGTATGTGGGACTTTCTGTGGTTTCATCGGATTCTTAGAGGGCCATAATCCAAAAACATAGTGAAGAATCATTGCTTAGGCCCATCCTCAAAATCCACCCTCCCACAACCTATGTTTGTTAAAGCTTTCTTCAGATATAACTGACAAACAATAAACTATACACTATATATTCATAGTACCCAATTTGATAAATTTCAGCATGTGTTTATACTGTGACGTGATCACCACAATTAAGATAATGAACATATCCACAACCCTCAAAATAAATCTGCCTTCCATCACTATATATAAAATCTGGATTTTATATTAGTGGAATTATACACTTTAGGGCTTCCCTGTTGGCTCAGAGGTTAAAGCATCTGCCTGCAATGCGGGAGACTGGGGTTTGATCCCTGGGTCGGGAAGATCCCCTGGAGAAGGAAATGGCAACCCACTCCAGTATTCTTGCCTGGAGAATCCCATGGACGGAGAAGCCTGGTGGGCTACAGTCCATGGGGTCGCAAAGAGTCGGACACGACTGAGCGACTTCACTTCATTTCATACACTTTTGGGGGGGGTCCAGTTTTTTCCATGCAACTTATTTTGATATTTATGCATACTATTGTGTATATCAATAGTTTATTACTTATTATTGCTGAGTAATATTCCATTGCTACAATTAGTAAGTGAATTAGGACTTTCCTGATGGTCCAGTGGTTGAGAATCTCCCTGCCAACTCAGGGGACTTGAGTTCAAAAACTGTGGCTTTACCACAGTTTGTATATCTACACATCTGTTGATGGATGTTTGAGTTGTTTCCAGTTTTTGGCTATTACAAATAAAGTTGCCGTGAACATTTGTAACTATTTGTGTAGACATACGCTCTCACTGTGCTTCCCTGGTGGCTCAGTGGTAAAGAATCTATCTGCCAATGCAGAAGACATGGGTTTGATCCCTGCGTCAGGAAGATCCTCTGGAGACGGAAATGGCAACCCACTCCAATATCTTTGCTTGGGAGAATCTCATGGACAGAGGAGCCTGGCAGGCTACAGTCCGTTGGGTTGCAGAAGAGTCACACTTGACTTAGCAACCAAACAACGACAACAGTGCTCTCAATTTCTTGTTTTTAAAGCTTTAGTGTCATTCTTTTTTAAAAAAATATTATTGATTTGGTTTTGGTTGCACTGGGTCCTTGCTGCTGCTCAGGCTTTCTCTTGTGGTGAGCAGAGGTTACTTTCTGGTTGTGGTGTGTGGGCTTCTCATTGCGGTGGCTTCTCTTGTTTCAGAGCACAGGCTCTAGAGCACAGGCTCAATAGTTGTGGCACAGGAGCTTTGTTCCCAGGCATGGGGAATCTTCCTGGACCAGGGATCGAACTCAAGTCCCCTGCATTGGCAGGGGCTTCTCAACCACTGGACCACCAGGGAAGTCTTAACTCACTTACTAATTGTAGGATCTTCTTATAGGTTCAATACGGTTTTCTGTGCATTCGCAAATACATGGTTCATGTTATTCGCAAACAAAGACAGTTTTGCTTCTGCCTTTCCAATCTAGGTGTTGTTCGTTTTTCTTGCTTGATTGCATTGGCTTCAACACTAGTACCATGTTAAATAGGAATGGTTCAGGTGGGCTTCCTTGCCTTCTTTCCAATCATATATAGCAAGGAGGTGTTCAGTCTTTGACTGAGTGAAAGCTTTTATTTGCCCTGGTAGGTTCTGGGCAAGCTCAAAGCGGTGGCATTCTAGGACTGTTTGGAGGACCTTGGAATTAGCCTTGGGCAGTATGCTCTTCTTTTCTCCTTTTTGGTTCAGACCTCATGGAGACTCCCAGTCCCTTGAGGGCAGAGATGTTATGTTTGATTCTGGTTCCTCATGCTATTCCTGACATGGCTGGTGGGCTTGACAGACCACCAGCCAAGTCACTGAATCTTGCAGAAAGGGCCTATGTGACAGGTCCCTCTTTGCTCTATCCCTTTGCTTTCCTCCTAACCCAAAGGCAGCTATCCTTCCCTCCTTCCCTTCTGTTCCCCTCCAGAAACCTGAATGGAAGGAGACATGAAAGCAAAGGGGTCAGGTTTCCTGAGCATCGAGTTCCTTTTGCGAAGAGTCCTCATTCAAAAATAAACCTGTGGGGAGGAGGGGCGGAGGGTGACTGAGACAGGAGGGAGCTGTTAGCATAGCTCTCCTTCCAGGCTGTATTTTTAGGGCTGGCATTTAGGCTTGGCCTGGGGACAAGAGGCTGGAAAATGCAAGGCATTTCCTCTTCCTGTCAGCTGAGACACTGTGTGTGAGAGTGTGCATGAGGCCCCTGCCACCTTCCCACTTAACACCTCCGAACGGCAAACAAGATGCACTTCCTCCACCGGCCTGCTCTCTGCTCTGCTCTTGGCTTGGCTGATACCAGTCCTTCAGTCCTGTCTCATCCTGGGACACTCTCGAGGTTCTTCCCCAGACCATAGCACAAACTGCTTCCTACAGGGAGAGGAGCACCGTGCTCCCCTGGGGGTGGGCTCTGCCCTCTCTAGCATCCTGCATGGAAGACTCAGTGGTGACATAACTGATTCACTTGTTCGATTATTTATTCATTTGTTGCTAGCCGTGTGGCTTGTGTGAGTTACTTAACTGCTCCGTGCCTCAGTTTCCTCATTTGTAAAATAGGGATAATAATAGAACCTGCTTTATAAGAGTGTTGCAAGGATTCAGTGCATCAATATTTATAAAGTGCTTAAAGCAATTCTTGGCAGGTAATGAGGGCTCTGTAAATGGTAGCTGTTATAATTTGAGTGTCTATTGCATTTCAGCCTTGAGCTTGGGCACGGGCTGGGGCTGCAGTGGTGAACTAAACAGATATGGTCTCTGACCTTTATTTGCTTATTCAATTAGAGACTTGGTTGCTGCCCTTAAGAATTTTAAATTCTCAACCTCAGCTTTAGACCCGGGCCCCGCTTTCTCTCCGTGGAGGAAAAGGTCTCTTTTGCCCATCACAAGGTGATAAAATATGTAATCAGAGATGCGATGATATTGATGTTAATGGCACTTTGTGGAATTCTTAGTGATTTTGTTCCTTCTCTGCTTTGTAAAGTTTTTTCACTTTTCATGGTCTCATTTTCCGTATTTATGAAATGGAAGGGAGGACAGTTAAAGTGGATGATCATCAGGTCTGTTCCAGCCCTTCTTTCCCATAAACAGAATCATCTCTTTATCTCTCCCTTGCTGTCGGCTGCCCACTCAGGTGCACAGGCTGTGCACTGCGCAACTCCTGGGAGTGCTGCTTCCCACTACGGATGGCACTCCCTGGAGTTGTGCAGTGCACAGCCTGCTCAGCTGTATAACCTAGCCTGCTTATGAGCCACCGAAGCACCTAATGTCCCATCTCCTGAGTTTATGCAAAGCAGAAAAAAAAAAGTGTAACATCAATCAGCTCAAACAGGAATGAAAAAAAGCGAAATAACACTTATCTGATTCCTCCCCTCCTCCTCTCCTCCCCTCCTCTCCCCTCCCCACCCCTCCCCACCCCCGCTTTGTCATTCCCTGAACGATTGTTCTACTGTTGGTTTCTTTTGCCCAAGACTTAATTCAGCAGGGGCTTGTTGACATTCCCAATGATCCATTTGCAAATATTTATTAGACACAGTGAGCTAGGCACCATGGTACATGCTGAGATACAGCAAGGCCGAGGTCCTTGCTCTCATGGGGTGCGCATTAGAGTTCAAGGAGATAGATAAGAAACAGGCAGACAGAGAGGGAGGACAGTGTCCAAGAGGGTTAGGTACAGTGTAGACAATCATAGAGGGCCCTGGATGTGGGGAGGTGAGGGTTATGTACAGTGTAGACAATCACAGAGAGTCCTGGATGTGGGGAGGTGAGGGGGCCAGTAGACTGAGGTGAGGGAAGACGTCTCTAGAGAGGTGACACTGGAGTTGAGTGACATGGGCATCCTCACACTGGCCTGGCTGGAAAGGGGTGAGCCACGTCCTATGCTTGGCCTCCTTTCATCGCCCCTTGCTCTTTCTCTAGTCCACCACTCTACTTCCCGCCACCTGAGAAAAAAGTCTCCGGTGGCCTTTCATCTGAAGAACGGAGGTGTTGTTGTTGTTCAGTCGCTCAGTCATGTCCAACTCTTTGTGACCCCATGGACTGCAGCACGCCAGGATCCTCTGTCCCTCACCATGTCCCAGAGCTGGCTCAACTCATGTCCATCGAGTCGGTGATGACATCCAACCATCTCATCCTCTGCTGCCTCCTTCTCCTGCCTTCAATCTTTCCCAGCATCAGGGTCTTTTCCAATGAGACAGCTCTTCACATCAGGTGGCCAAAGTATTGGAGAACAGAGGTGGAGGCTCATAAATCTTCATTCAGATTGAAACAGACAGATCCAAGCAGAGGAAGGAGTCCTTTAGTTCTCTCTGGGTGGATGTTTGGGGTGGGTCTCCCCTCTGAGCCAGCTGTTACATGGATATGCGAGGGTCACCTTGAAGAGAGTCGTGCGTGCCTGCCAGGCTTACTCGAAGGTGGCCCAGGCTGGAATGATGGGAAAACCAGGGTCACTAGGTCAGGCTGGTGAAGAAGAATAGAATTGTCTCCACTCCCTATAAGAACAGTGTGTAGAAGCGAGAGAGTCATGGGTTCCAAACCCCGTGTCAGCCTCCTACTGGCTGGCTGAGTTGGGGAAGGTACTTGACCTCTCTGTGTCTTAGGTACCTTGTTTGTTATAAGGGGCAAGAGGTAATCGTATATACCCCCAAGGGTGCTCTGAGGATCCAGTGAGTTTGTACACACAGCGCTTAGAGCAGCATTTGGAATGCATGAGCACGTGTGTTCAGCCTGATCTCATTTTTCAAGAGGATTATCTATCCACTGGCAAGTTTTCTTCTGTGTGTCAGAGACCTCTGTTCCAACTCTAAATGCAGTCTTCATTCTCTCATAAGAGGCTTGCCCTGGAAGAGAAGAGTTGTGCATGGATCAGGGGGAAATGTCTGAGTGTGTCTTTTTAATATATGGAAGGAGAACCAGCATAGCATGCGTGGGACATATGCTCACATTTCCCTGGTTGTGTGCATCAGAGATTTTAGCTTGAAGATGTGGGTATCTACATTTGCATCTCTAAAAGGAAGTTCTTTGTTGAGTTCTATTAATGAAGGTTTTTATTCATCTCTCCACACCCTCATCCATCCATCTACCCATCCATCCATCCATCTATTCTCTCACCCATCCATCCATCCATCTATCTACTCATCCATCCATCCATTCAACATTCTATAGCACTTTATTTTTTTCTAGATGTTGTACTGTTTTTTCGGAGAAGGCAATGACACCCCACTCCAGTACTCTTGCCTGGAGAATCCCATGGACAGAGGAGCCTGGTGGGCTGCAGTCCATGGGATCGAGAAGAGTCAGATATGACTGAGCGACTTCACTTTCACTTTTCACTTTCCTGCATTGGAGAAGGAAATGGCAACCCACTCCAGTGTTCTTGCCTGGAGAATCCCAGGGTCGGTGGAGCCTGGTGGGCTGCTGTCTATGGGGTCGCACAGAGTCGGACACGACTGAAGTGACTTAGCAGCAGCAGCAGCAGTACTGTTTTTTGTTTATTTGTTTTGTTTTACCAAAGTAAACCTTAGTCCAGGTTCATGAGAAAACAGATCCTACAGCAAAGCTTGTGTGCTAATGCTTGGTTGTGGGATACAATCCCAAGAAGCAAGAGTGAGGTGGGAGGGGGAGTAGGATAGTGAGGAAGAAAAGCAAAACCAAGGTGATGTGTTCCTGGGCTGGCCTCAGCTTCTCAGAAAACACAGCTGGTTGCTCAGTCATGAGGACGGTCCCTGGAGAGGTCCTGTGGAAGCACTGTATTGGACAAGCCACTGAGGGCGGAGAAAGAACCAGCGGTGTTTTTGCTGGTCCTTCCCCATCCACCAGGCAGTTGACTGCTCTGTGGTTCAGACTGTATTGCCTGGCCCCTCCTGGCAGCCACTGGGGAAGCTGGAGCTTGGTGGGTCCCTTGGAGTCTGACCCTGGGCACAGTGGCTGTCATGGTTTCCATTTGTGGCTGTGATGTAAGCTGTTCACCCACCGTCATGCCCATGGGAGGCTGAGCTGATAGGAGCTAAGAAGGAAACAAGCTGAGCAGAGGCCAGGCATCACTGGGAAAGGCCACTTTAGACTGGTGTCTGAGAACGCCTCTGGAGCAATAGTATTTGAGTTGAGGCCTGAAGGATTAGATGGAGCCCTAAGGAAAGCACTCGCAGAGGCGGAACTGGCCATGCAGAGGCCCATGGATGCTCGTGTGTTGAGGGCGTGAGAACAGATGGGGCAGCCGGAGAGGGCCCTGGGGGTGAGGCTGGAGAGCCTGGGGGCCCACCCCTGAAGAGCTTCCGGGTGGGATGTGGAGTTTGAATTTTATTCTGAGAGCCATTTGAGGGTTTGAAGCAGGAGTGACCTTAGTCAAAGTGCAGTTTTCAAAGTCAGGATGGTCGCCACGTGAACAGACAGTTGAGTGCCACCTTGGAAAGTTTATCTCAGTATCCAGGCTGGGTTCTGCCACCAGCTCACTGTGTGAGACCCCAGGATCGTCTCTCTGAACCTCCTGCCTCCACACAGGCAAGAGGCCCTGGGAGGCCTGGATGGAGGGGTGCAGGGGATAGGACCCCTAATCTCAGGTGGGGAAAATGTCAGTGTTGGAAGCTTCTGTTCTGTGTCTGTGGAGAGGAAAGGAGGACCGTGTTCAACAACAACAAATCCCACTGGCCCTAAAATACAGAGTGGTGAGGCTTTTCGCCTTTCTTTCTCTTGGTCTGCGGAGAGGGACCCAGGGCTCACTTGGTGGTTTCGAGGCTCTGGCCAGGAGTCTGCCCTGGTGACGTCCTCACCTGACTGCTGAAAGGAGCTTTGAGTTAATCATCTTTGAAACTGTGGAACAGTCTTCTTTTTTAAAACGTTTTTTTTTAGATTGTGGTAAAACAATTGACCACTTTAATGATTTTTAGGTGTATGACTCAGTGGCCTTAATCACACTCACATTGGAAGCATCACCGCCAACCATCTCCAGGAAATTTTTCCTTGGCCCAAACTGAAACCTTGTCATCATTATTAAACAGCCACTCCTTCTCCCCTCTTCCTTCAGCTGCTGGCAATCATCATTCTAGTTTCTATCTCCATGAATCCGACTAGTCTGGGTGCCTCCTAGAGGAAGTACTTATAAGCAGAATCGTATAGTGTTTTTCCTTTCTGTGACTGGTGTATTTCACTTAGCATAATGTCCTCACAGCTCATCATCTTGTAGCCTGTGTCAGAGTTTTATTTCTTTTTAAGGCTGAATAATATTCCCTGTGTGTGTGTACATCCCCTAATTCGTTTATCTGCCCATCCAACAACTTGGACACTTGGGTTCTCTTCACCTTTTGGCCATTGTGATTAATGCTGCTTTGAACACAGGTGTAAAAATATCTGAGTTCCTGCTTTCAGTTCTTTGGGTGTATACCCAGGAGTGGGATTGCTGGATCATACAGTAATTCTATTTTTAAGTTTCTGAGGTACTTCCACACATACTATTTTCCATAGCGGTTGTACCATGTTACGTTCTGCGGGCCTTTCTTTAGTAGGAGGTGGTGGGGGGAGTGTCAGAGGCCCTCCAGATTAAAGGCCTACCACACGCTGCTGGTGTTCTCCCTTCCTCTCCACAGTGGCTTAGGGTTGTCACGATGGCCTGGCTTCCATCTGCCACACTGACTAGTGAGGTAGGGTCACTATCCCTCTTTAACTGAAGAGGACGCCAAGCCTCTGATTCTATGGCAGACAGCTGCTGCTCTTGCCTGCCCAGCCTCCACTCACCTCTTTCGGTTTTTCCATTAGGAAGTCACCCTTCCCCCACTCTCGGTGTGTGCTGTTCAGTGGGGGCCAACTCTGCCCCTTGGCTGCAGAGGTAAATAAGGATTCTGCTTCCTCTGGACATGGCGATTAATTCAGCAGAAGTTTTATGACCCAGACCTGGCCAAACGAGAGCTGGTCGGCATCTTCCAGGAGTGTGCAAGAGTTTGGGGAAGTAGAGTTTGCTTTCAGCTGGGGTTAATAAAGAGATAGGATGGAGCCTCCAGCTTCTGGTGGCCACTTTCCCCACCTGCTAGGGTGATTGTAATGGAGCATGAAGTCAACGCAGAAATCCAGAGCCAAGAGGGAGAAAGAGATAGACTCAGGGAATAGTATTCAAGCACCTGGATCTACCTGTACCTGAAGCTCTTAAGTCTGCGCCTGGACTTCTCAATTACAAGAATCAAAAAATCTTCTTAGCTTAAAAAGTTGAGTCAACGGTCTCTCCTTTGCACCTGAAGGGAATCCCACTCAATTTAGAGGTTAAAAAACTTGCCCAACATCACTCAGCCAGGAAATGGTGATGCTGAAAACTCAAATCCTTAAGGGAGTTCCTGGCTTAGATCTGGATCCCAGCTCAGGATCAGGAGTAACCTTTGTCTGGCTCTCATTCAGAACTCTGAATCTGCTAGATGTCAGGATGCAGCATCCCAGGACAGGAGCTCCAACCTGGCTGAAGAATTGCAGGAACCAGCAGAGCCATGATGCACAGGCTTTGTGAGCTAAACCCATATGGAGTTGGTAAATTACAGCCTGTGGACCAAATCCAGCCCAACCCTCATCTTTTTAAGGCCCACAAGCTAAGAAGGCTTTTTACAATTTTAAATGGTTGAAAAAAATAAAAATAAAAATATTTTGTGATATGTGAAAATTGCATATGTTCCGTTTTCTTCATCCATAAATACTGTTTTATTGGCTCATAGTCACACTCACTCACTTGTTATCTGTGGCTGCTTTGCACTGCAATGCCAGACTTGAGTAGTTGTAACCAGAGACCATATAAAGTATTTACTGTTTAGCCCTTTATAGAAAAAGTCTGCTGACTGCTGCCGTATCTTGAGCTTCCCTTCTTAGCTTTCCACACTCTCTTTCCAAGCTAGTCTTCGTGTCCTTTCAAACTTCCTCTCTCTCCAGCTCTGCTCCTTAAAAAAGCAGGACCCTCATGAAATCAGTGAATGCCTGGAAAGCACTTCGCACAGGCCTGGCACTTGGTAATGGTTCAGGAATGAAAAAGCTGCCATCAAGGAACCTGAGGCAGCAGTTGAGGACATGTGTGGTGGCTATGTATCCCATATCCATTGCTTACTCCATTGCCACTCCTTCAGTGGCTTCCAACAAGGTAAAAATAATAGTATTTACCTCTTACAGTCCTTGTGACATCAACTTAGCCATTACATGTAGGGTTCTTGGCACAGGAAAGGCTCAGTGAGATCCTAATTGTTACTATTCCTATTTACCTAATCTCTTTGGAGGAGCCTGGTATTTGCCAACAATTGAACCTAGCCCCGGTCTGGCCCAGCATCCCATAGCAAGATCACACCTGTGATGGATGCAGAGACCTGCTGTCCTGACTCAGAGCTGTTATGTCATATCAAGCTGGGGCTCCATGATACCCCTCAGGAAGCAGCAGAAAGCCTACCAGCCAGGGGCTAAGAGAGGGGTCTGAAAACAGGATATTCTGGGGTTGGCCCCTACCTGCAGAGGAGTGTGTGTGTGTGTGTGTGTGTGTGTGTGTGTGTGTGGTATGTAGCTGGATGATACTGACTCACTCATAAGAAAAGAAAGAGCAAATGGGTTCAGTGCAGGATGGAGATGAGGGCAAGGTAGAAACAGCCACCTGAATAGTGGAAAGGGTGTCCCTTGGTTCAGACTATAGTAAGTTGAATGAGAACAGGTAGAATTGAAGGGTCCATGGGACTTCTGCTCAGGCTTAAGGCCACTCGGACGTTCTAGAAGTCTTGTGGGAGGGGGTTATCTGTGGACCTGCTGCCTCTCCAAGTCTCTAACTTTGTCAAGGCCTTGGGGTGGGGGCGAGCTGAAAAGCTGGGCCTAGCTGTCGAGCCTGATCCTTGCCTGAACCAGCCCCAGCCCGCTCCCAACCACTCACTGCAGTGCGTTCCAGGCCAGAGCCCAGCGCTGCAGCTCCCCATGGGGACAAGCGTCCATTCTCTCACCCGGAGGGTAGGGCAGGGGCAAGGGGGCCTTCCTGGGCCATTTCGGTACCTGTCCCTCCCCAGTAACACAGACATGACAGGAGAGCAGCGGACTGTACGAAAACTAGCCAAGTGGACACCACACACACGACTCACACGCCCAGCACACTCTTCTAGGCAGACGCAGCACACTCTGCACCCACACGGAGACGCGCACAGCCCTCTCCCACCGCACACCCAGACCCACACACGTCCTCTGACACACACACTCTTGCTGACATGGCCTGACCTGACTATGAGCGCTACTCCCGTGCTTGTTGGAGGCCAGGGCAGGCCGACATCAGCCTTCCGGAGTGACCGAGAGCGCCAGGTCCAGGGGACATCACACAGAGGCTACAAGGGGCCAGCAGATTCTTACACACCACCTGGGTGTGTGACTCCCACCCTGGGGGCACACGCTAGGGGCCTTTGTTGACAATTCTCAGGCCCCGTTCCCACCGAAGAACTGGCGAACCAGAATCTCAGTGGTGACTGGGGTCTAGTCACCAGGGTAGGAGGGCTGGGATCTCGCAGGCTTTCTCCAGTGCCAGATGGACTTAGTAACCTGCTCCAGCCCAGTCCCCTCACTGTTCAACACAGGAACCAAGGCTGAGAGCAGGAGACTGACTTGCCCAGGTCACCCAGCAGTCTCATAGGAGAGCCAGGATGAGAACCCAGGTCTCCTCACTCCCAGTGCCCAGGCTTCAGGTCTGCAGAGACCCTGTGCCCTTTCCTGCCCCCCACCAGCCTGAAGTGCCCCTCCTCTCCTGCCTCCTAGCATGGGGCCATCTGGCTCTGACGCTGTGCAGGGGCAGGGGGCCCACAGCAGGCAGGCTGTCTCCATCCCCCCTTCCCACGTGAGGGAGGCCTGGCTTAGGGCACAGAGGGCTGGGCTCCCTGCAATCGCAGATGTTTGCTGCTGCATGCTGAGCCCCGATCCTGCTCCTGGGGGAGGCCGGAAAGGCGCATCCACATGTGGCCCAAACATCTGGACTTTGCAGAGAGAGCCAAACACACCATCCAGATGTTCTCAAGGCTCAGAGCTGGGTGTCAGCAGAAAGCAGACATCTGGGTGGAGGTTATGCTTACGTTGGAGGGGAGAGAGTGGGTTTTGTTCATAGATTCAAGGTAGTCTTCGCACAAAGCTGGTCATGGGAGTGAGCCTGGGGTCTTCAGCCTCCCACCCCGGTGTGTGGAGTGGGCCAGACGTGGCCTCTTTGGGTAGGATTCAGATCCCAGGGACAGCAGCCAGGTGGGGTTAGCAATCATAAACGCACACTAATAGCTTCCGTTTGTGGAACACTGTGTGCCAGGCACTGTTCTGCGCTTTACACATACTACCTCATTTTACACTGGCAACAACCTCGTGGAGCAGGTACTATTACTGCTCCCATTCTCTAGGCCAGCAGTCCCCAACCTTTCTGGCACCAGGGATCAGTTTTGTGGGAGACAATTTTTCCATGGACCAGGGGAGGAGGATGGTTTGGGGATGATTCAAGGGTGTTACATTTACTGTGCACTTTATTTCTATTAGTATTACATCAGCTCCACCTCAGATCATCAGGCATTAGATCCTGGAGGTGGGAGACCCCTGCTCTAGGCAGCCTAGAGGCAGGGAGGTCATATCACTGGCCCAGAGACAGTGCTGGGCTCACACGGAAGCCGATGCAGGTCACCCCTGAACCCCTACACCATCTCGTGTGCACCCCATGGTTTCTAGAGGCCAGTCCCAGCATGCCCTTCCTTTCCCCAACACCATTTTCATATGAGGGATTTTTTCATAGAGAGGATGGGAAACTGGGAGGTGCTCCTTTTTCTCGTGGTTGAATCTTGGGGACGGGAGGCAGTAGGGAGCCAAGCCAGGCCCTCCTCCTAGGCTTGTGGGTGGCTGGTGGGGGTGGGTGCCAAGTGTCCCAGGGCTTCCAAGGAAAAGTGAGCTCCCTGGGGCCAAGGCCAGCTGTGGCCAGCAGGGCTATTTATTTTTCTGCCCCTAAGCCTTTAAGTCAGCTGTTTACACAGGGAGCAAAGGAGCTGGGCTCTGTGTCCCTGCCCAGCACCCTCCCTTCTCCACAACCTGGGCATTGCAGGCTGAGTGAAGGACCCCCGAGCTCTGGAGCCAGAATCATAGGGCCGCTGGGGGACACTGCACTGAGGGCTCTGACTGGGATCCTGACCAGCCCTGAGCCACGGACTCCACGCTCCCTCCACCCTTCCTGCAGCCCCGGTGGAGTCCACGGGCTTATAGGACCTAACAGGTTCTCAAGAGCAGCTGGATATCAGCCATTCACCCCTTAGTATAAACGGCTCATTGTGGCACAAAATATTGTGTCCTCTCTTAAGACAGCATCAGAATAAGGGGTGACAGGCCAGGAATGGAGTGGGCGAAGCTTTCTTGGGCTTTGTGGTCCTGGGAGAGGCAGGCTCTGCTTCTGAAGGCTGCTCTGGCTCTTTCATCCCATAAACATGTCTCAGGATATAGGACAGCCCCGCTCTGGGGCAGGACATACACAAGGAGAAGAGGTTACTGATCTCAAGGAGCAGGGGAGCTGGAAGCATGAGGAGCAATCCAGGGATGTCCTCCACAGCTGCTTTCCCCAGGTGTGGTAAGAAGGACAGGCAGCATCCCGGGGGGCCTTGCAGAGGAGGTCACACTTCAAGTGGCTCTAGAAACAAGAGTGGTTTCCCTAGCTGGAGAGCAGGAATTCCAATGGGTGCAAGAGTCAGGTGCCCAAAACTCAGGGCCAACGTGAAAACAAGCAGACAGAGCATTCAGGGCACTGACTGGGAGGGTGAGGCTGGAAAGGTGGGTTGGAGCTAGAGCAGGAGGGGTCTTGGGTGTCCCCTCAGAATCACAGACAGTGGGGAGTCATTGAGAATTTGGAGCGAAGGAGTGACAACATCACAGTGCTGACAGAGAGAAATCCAGAAGGGCAAGACAAGAGGTAGGAAGACCCTGTGTGGCCTGCAAGCAAGACAAGGTGACCAGACAAGGGAGGGCAGAGGTGTGGGCAGGCAGATAGACTGGACAGACATTCACAGACCATATTTATCTAATTCCAGAAGGAGCTTAGGAAGGGAATGTGGATAGAGCCTCAGGGTCCTCCTTTCTCTGGATCCTGCAGAGGAGGGGGCAGAGGACCTGGAGGGAAGATGTTGGCTTGGAGGAGAGAAAGGTCCCATTGGGTGGGTGAGCAGGACAGCCTTGTAGCCGTTCGGCTCTGAGTGATGGGCTGGATTTACAAGTAGACATAGGGTGGGGAGGGCATTCCAGGGAGAAATTGGCTGAACAAAGATGATGGGCACAGCCAGAGTCCACATCCTTATTTCTTCTCGAGCCCCTTCACCAGCATCATCTTGCAGCCTGAGGGTGCTGATGACAGGATGTAAGCCAGGGCATCCGGCTGCTGTATGACCCATGGCCGTCTTCTCCTGGCTCCCGGGACCCTCTCCCCAGTTCCTGCGCTGCTTGCTCTCCTTTGCTGCTCCCTCCCCATCTCGCCCATCTGATGTTGGCACCCAGGGCTTGTCCTGAGTCTGTCTGCCTGCTACACGCATCCATCAGGGACACCTGGGAGAAGAGGGTGGCATGTTGCAGACAGAGGGACAGCTCAGGCAGGCTCTGTGGTGGCGGAAGCTTGGCAGGTTGGAGGGACTAAGTGAAAATGGAGTGACTGGGGTGTGGCGGGCAGGGCAGAGATCTCCAGGGCTCTGTGATGAATCAGTTCCAGAACACGCAGCCTCTCAGCCAGGGGAAGGTCGAGAAAAATTGGCTCTATTTCCAGAGAGAGAACTAAGGCACGAAAGGGCCTTGAGAGAAGGCAAACTCTACAGCTCTCTGAATTCTGTCTCTCCTTGTGCCTGGGTTTCCTTCTTCCTGCGGATGCTGTTTCTTGGCAGAGGGAATAGATGGCAGAAGGGGCTAGGACCAGGAGGTCTGGTTCTGCCTATGTTCTCCCACTAACCCTCCGTGGGACCCCTGCAGGCCCCACCCACCTCAGCTTCCTGTGGTTAAGAAGGTTCCAGGGTAGTCCGGAATCGAGTCAGGCCAGCAGTGAGCCCCTTCCCAGACAGGTCCACACCTAGGCAGGCGCCGGCAATTTTCCTGCCTCTGGAGGGGCCTCCTGTGAGGCTGTCCACATGTCTGCCTTGGCCAAGGCTGCAGCCTTCACTCATCTACCCTGGCCTCCCCCGGCCAGGACGTGCAGGGCAACAAAGGGATGAAAGAGCTGGGACTGGTTCGACTTTGAGATTGCTCTTCTCTGCCTGGCTTGCTGGAAGCCTCCCTCCTTCTTTGGTACTCCTTGGCCTTCATTTTGGAGGAGTCAGCCAGCCTTGGCTGCAGAAGATGGCAGATGGACGTGCACGTCATCTCTCGGACTGACATGCTGCACCCTAGAGTGACCCAGAACTACAGGGTTCAGGCTCTGTCCTCCAAAGCATACTGGGCACTGGGGTCTCATCTGTTACAGAAAGAAGAGGACCAGATTCCCTGGGTGCTCAGGGGGCCGAGGCCATGCTTCCAGGGATACTAGCTGTCCCCTCCAGTGACTGGGTCACCATCAGACCCAAGCTGGGCTGAGGCAGAAAGAGCACTGGGGGTGAGGGTTGGTGGGGGAAGCCTGGCTTTCCCATAACCCACTGGGTGATCTGGGGATGGCCTCCCCCACATCTCTGAGTGCCCTGTCCTCTGAATGGTGAATAGTACAAGACAACCTCAAGGGGCCCCTTTGTTCTATAGCTTGTGAACTCATGAGTGCAGGGTCTGGCCTGCCAGGGACACACCCCTTGGGCTTGGAGGAAGGTAGATGCTTCAGTTTTGGCCAATAGTGACCACAGGGGTCCACTGGCCCATGCTTTCCATCCACAGAGCACAGCCTGCCTGCTGCAGCCACAGTGTATCCAGGACCCGCTGAGCCACTGCCTCCTGCGTCCCTCCTGCTGCTAGGTACCCCTCTGGGGGCTTGGGGGCTATCCTGGCCTTCGCCTTGTCCCTTCATTTGCCCTGGTCTGGAAAGTCAAGCAAGACTCCTCGAGAAACTGATCATAAGCTCTGTGAGGGCAGGGGCTGTGTGGGTCTAGTTCATGGCTTTACTTCTGATCTGCTCAGGAAGGGCAGGGCCCTGAGTATTCCTGTTTTGGGAAGTCCCACAGGATGGGCCCATCGAGCAGGACATGGAACCCACTGGCCAATACCCCTCCTCTTGGGGGTCCCCAAGGAGCAGAGAGGAAGACACCCCCTGAGATGCCCCAGAAGCAGGAGCCACACGGAGGTGGGCCAACAGCTGCCTTTGACCCCACCTCTTGTTGGGAACTGCCCAGCCAAAGGACTCAGACATTTGGCTTCGAGGTCTAGATTTAGTTCTGATTCACTGGGTGACCTTAGACAAGTCACTTAACCTCTCTGGGCCCAAGTTTCTTCTTGGGAAAATTACCAGAAAAATTCTTGTTGTTGTTGTTTTCTTCTTCACTTTCCCACTTCAAAGGGGAGGAGAAATGATGGGAGTTACAGTCAACTGTGTGATGCAGATATCAGGGGCTGCAGATGGTACAGGACAGACAGACCAATCCAGAGCCCTCGATGCGGCTTTGAGATCCATCACACACACTCAAAACACACACACACACACACACACACACACACACCAGTCTGCATTCCCTTTAACTCCCCCAGTTTTGCCAATGCAGTTAGATTTTTCCATACCTGAGGCCCAAGAAGAGGCCCCAGCTTACCAGAGGAGCTGGGCAGACCTGTGCCGAGGCAGTGGTGTACTTGTGTTAGCCATGGGGAGGGCTAAGTGTGTGATAATAATGGAAGGAATAGAAGCTGTGGTTTTGTGGCTCCATAATAAGCTTATTTTCAAGTCTCGATTTCAGTTTTTTGAGACATTACTAATATCTCCTTCTGGCCCACCATCCCAGGGAAAGAAGCCCATCCATAACTTTAGAGCTCAGGGCAAGGCAGCCTGGAGAGGTAAACTCACTTGTGCAGGGTCCCACTTTGGTCGTGAGGAGTGGACAGTGCTGCCCTCTGCCCCTCCTCTACTCAGCTTCCCTTGCCCCCGCCCCTCACACACGCTCCTGTTCCCCAAGCCTTTGAGAAGTCTTGGGAGTCAGGTCATTAGGACCCAGGGTCTGCCCTGTGTCTGAGACACAGCGAGGGACAGAAGAGGGGCCAAGACCAGAAGCAGGAAGTGGCGGGAAACAGAGGGGGACTCCCAACTGAGCAACTAGCTCCTGGCTGGGGTGACTGTGCACTTGCCAGTTCTCAGGGTGGGGGGTGTTGAGCCGGTGGAGTGGCTGTGGCCTGAGAGCCGCCTTGGCCCCCGACCTGGACCTTGGGGAACCTGGCACCCTCTGGGCTTCCTCCCGGTGGCCAGCCACTTCCACCGAAGCCACTCCTGGCGGGACAGCTGATGCCCAGGCCTTGGAGGGTGAGAGGCCTGGCAATGAGGCCCTCCACTGCCCTCTCACTTCCCCTCATGGTCAATCCACAACAGCGCGGTGTCTCCACACCTGTCCCCTGGCCTGCCAGGGGCGGCGGCCCGGCAGAAGCCCGCTGTCCTCCTTACCCTCCCCTAAACTAGGAAGGGCCCCCTCCACTAAGCACCATTCATTCCCATTTGGTCCTCTCCCCCTGAACTCCTTGATTTAGGATAGATACTGGGAATGAGGGGCTTCCCTGGTGGCTCAGATGGTAAAGAATCTGGGTTTGGTCCCTGGGTCAAGAAGACCCCATGAAGAAAGAAATGGCAACCCACTCCATTATTCTTGCCTGGAGAATTCCATGGACAGAGGAGCCTGGTGGGCTAAAGTCCATGGGATCGCAAAGAGTAGGACACAACTGAGCGACTCACACACACGCTGGGAATGAAGAGGTCATTCCTAAGGCTGAGGAGGGCTCAATGAGAGATGCCCTACCTGAAATATCTGAATTAATAAAAGCACTTTCATTGCTCTGCCAAGTTCTGCAGTGGCAGACTCAATAGTAACAAAGCTGCCACGGCTGTCCCTGGGCCGTGTCCCTTTAATGAAAGGACGAAAGACTCTGGAGACAAGCCCAGGTAGCAGCTGGGTCATGAGCAGTGGTTGGCAAGTCTGTCTTCAGAATATTAACAATAAAACAACAATAATAGCTAATTCATATACCACATACTGTTTGCCCGCCACTCTTTTTAGCACCTCTCACGTGCTAACTCACTTAATCTTCACAACCCTATGGGGGAGGTATTGTCGTATTACCCCCATTTCACGGATGGGGAAAATGAGGAACAGAGAAGTTAAGCGCCTTGCCTGGGTCACACAGCCAGGAGGTTGCTGAGGTGGGGTTTGGATATCTGCAGGTAAGCTGCACAGCTCCTACGCTTGAGCATTCATGCAGACGGCCTCTGGATTCTTCGGTGGTTCAGTGGTCTCTCTGCCATCCTGTTGGCCCTGATGGAGCTCCACATACTCTTTCTTCCTGGATGACAGGAAAGCCCACGCCGGCCTGATTGACATCCGCACTCCTTTGTAAAGGATGTACTCCAGTGGATCTTCTAGGCCCCTGCTGGTTTCCCCTGTGGCTGCCCCCTGCTCCTCACCCCTCCCTGGCATCCCCCCAGGCCCCCAGCCCTGCCACCCCTTTGTGGGGACCATGGCCCCCAGGGCCAGCCTGGCTCTGCGGGACCGGTGATTACACCCTCCCTACGGAAAATCGCCCGCTGCGTCCTCCCCCTACTCTGTGTGCTCCCCAAACAGCTGAGCCCGTGCAATGTGAGAGGGGCGGCTCCTTGCCAGAGGTTTCCGGAAAGCATCCAGAGGTCACTGTGGGCTGGCTTAAGTAGGCTGGGCCCTGACCACCGCTCTGAATAGCCACTGTCCCGCCCGGGGCTGCTCCCTCAGCTCCAGAGGGGGCTAATTGGTGGGTGGGGAGCTGTGGAGGGCTGGATGCTAGTTTGCAGCTGAAGGAGGCGACAGGAGAGCCAGGCATTTAGTTCGGTAGCTGCCAAATAGCAAATGCCAAGAGAAGATGGAATGGAGCATACGAATCTTCAGGCTAAAACTGCCTTCCCAAGCCCCATCTTTGTGTTTAGACCCAACCTCCTCCCGACAGCTGGCCTACCCACCCACCCCCCTAACAAGCCCACCCAGACCACTACTGAGCCAGCCAGCTTGGATCCAGGCCGCCCAACATTCGGAATACACGCTCCCCACCCCCACCTGGACCCACAGTGCTCATCCTTCTCAGCTTAGCCAAGGATGCACGCCTCCCAGCAGGCCTGCACCAAGTCCGCACCCTACCTAGATCGACTTTGGCCTGTATCTACTCACCTTCCACCAGATCTGTTGATTTCTGTCACCCCTCCTATGACCCCACTGCTGGGCAGCCCACTCCACACCATCACCACCCTCCTCCCCCAGACCACTCCATCTGCCCCCATGGCCTCTCGCTGCCCATCCACTACATCAACCAACCGCCTGCCGGCTTACCTAATGTGCAGCCAGCAGTTCATAAATCAGCCGCTATTTCCAGACCCAACTCCCTCCAGGCTCTAATAAATGTGGTTCTACAGCTCTTCTGCAACTGTCCAAGTATTAGAGGCCTCATCTTGGACAGAGAGAGATTTTCTACTCAGGTCTCAAAGGAGCAGGGCATGTAGAGCTGGAGCTCTTGAAAAAACATTGTTTCTTCCTCCCTTGCAATTCAAGTACTGCCCTGCTGGGAGACCATGAGATGGCTTTCCACACCCTCTGTTGCAAAAATCTCATTGGAAAGACAGTAAGTTTCAAAAACTAGGAGACAGTTAAAAGGGTCACCAGCAAATGAAATTCAAGAGGCCCCAGATAGATGGAAAGAACTCTTAAAAAAAAAAAATTTTTACTTGCCTGTGCTGGGTCTTAGCTGCGGCACGTGCTCCTGCATCTTCGTTGCGGTGTGCAGGGTCTTTCAGTTGCAGCATTCAAACTCATAGCTGCAGCACTTGGGATCTAGTTCACCAACTAGGGATTGAATTTGGATTCCCTGCATTGGGAGCACAGAGTCTTAGCCGCTGGACCACCAGGGAAGTTCCCAACAAAACTCTTTATCTAAGTTCCAAAGAAAGGAAAGCAGAGTGGAGTAATGAAAGGGTCACAGGCGGGACTGGGGGCCTGGGTTCCGCTCTTGGCCCTGCCCCCGGGGGTGAGCTTGGGCACTGGAGCGTGGCAGTCAGGGGTTCTGGGTTTAGACCCAGCTCTGTCACTAACCATGTGGTCTTGGGCAGATCACCTGGCCTCTCTGGGCCTCTTCGGTAAGATGGCAGTGTAAGGAGATGACATCTGGCCTCCCCAGGCTCTGGCCCCACTGGGTCCTTGGGCTGGTGGAGAGGCCCTGTCAGGAGCTTGGCCAGGTTTCTGGTCCCCTCTGTCCTTGGCACTCTGGTTCCAACAGCAGGACTCCTGCTTCATCCACTGACCAAGCTCTGCCTGGTAAATGGTTCCTGTAGGATTCTCTGTGCTGAGCAGGGAAATAGTAGACAGGGAGGCCTCTCCAAGTACTTCCTGAGAGGAAGACATGTTAGCAACATCCCCACGGCCAGATTCTGTAGCCCAGGGAGAGTGCCTAAGCACCCTTTCACATGTCAGCACCCACTGACTGCTCATGGCTGCCTGGGGCACAGCTCAGGGAAGGAGCCTGTGATCAACTAGTGATGTCTGCACAGGGGACAGGGAAAGGGGAGATGAATGCCAGGGGCTGGGCCTCTGGGTTTGTTTCCCTATTGTTATCCTCAAACCTTCAGTAAAATCTCATTTAAAAGAGCATTCCCTCCCTGTCACAGGAAATGAAAGGAGAATAGTGAGTCTGCCCCGGGATCAGATGCCAAGTGGGAGCTACCCCCCATCCCCCCACTTCAAGTCAGCATAATGGTGGAAGGGGAGATTATCTGGAGATCTTCCCAAAAGGGTGACTCTCATGGTGCTGTGAAGTGTGGCCTTTGGGGCCCACGAAAGGTCACACTTCACAGAACCTAAGGGTTTCCCTGGTAACTCACTTGGTAAAGAATCTGCCTGCAAGGCAGGGGACCCGGGTTCGATCCCTGGGTCAGGAACATCCCCTGGAGAAGGAAGTGGCAACCCACTCCAGTGGGTTTCTTGCCTCGGAAATCCCATGGACAGAGGAGCCTGGTGAACTACAGTCCATGGGGTCGCAAAGAGTTGGACACAGCTGAGGGACTAATGCTTACCTTATGTACATTTTCCAAAATTTTTCAGATTTCCCCATGAAAATGCAGACTCTGTGAGGATAAAGTATAGTCTTGTGTCTGCTATTTCCAGTTGAATGAATTGTAAGCCCTGGATGGCCCGGCTGTGTTACTTACTCATTCACTCTTCTCCTTCTTCCTTCCTCTATTCATTCACTCCATTTGTTCACCCATCCATCCATCCATTCATTCATTCACCCATCCATTTATCCTTTCATCTATCCATCCATCCATTCATTCATTCATCCATTTATTTCTTTTTTCCTTTCCTCCATATTCACTCACTTCATTCATTTATCCATCCACCTATCCATCCATTCATTCAGGTATCCATTCACTAATTTTTTCATTCATTCATCCATTCATTTACTCACTCCTTCAGCAAACATTCAGGGGCCCCAACTCACCCCTACTGCCAGGAAATCTCTTAATCCTTGTCAACTAGGCCAAGGAGGACTACCAAGCTAGAACGTTTTGAAAAATGACTGCAGAAAGCATTTGAGTGGGCAGGGGCCTACCACAGACCCAGGTAAGTCACTTTCCCAATTTGGCCTCTGTTCTCTGACTTGCAAATGGTCAGAGGGCAGTGGCACAAGAAGGAGAAGAGAGGAACTGCCAAAGTGAAGGCCAAGTGAGCAGCTTCCTGGCCTCTATGTGCTGCCTGTGGGAGAGTGGGTCCCTGGGTCTGTACTCTTGAGGTCTGTGGGGGAAGAACGTGTCCTAGGAGCTGGCCTGGTCCAGCAGCCCCTGCACTGCTGTGGTGGGGCTGATTTCTGTGTGAGTGGGCACGTGTGGGTGCTTCTGAGGGGGTGGTGTGTGTGCTCACGTGCATGCGTGTGAGTTTGCAGGAATGTGTATACACACTGCACAGTATTCCCAGAATGTGAATGGGGGTGGGTTTCCACCCTGGGGGCCCTTCTTTAGAAGGAAGTCACAGCCCTGCTGTCCCCACTGGTCTCTCCATATCCCCCACCACCTCCTTCTCACTGCAGCCCATCTTCATTTTAGGAGGCCCCCTTAGCATCGTGGCAAGGATTTAAACTCTATACAGCGTAGATCTCAATCTCAGATCTGCCAACTACTGGCCAGTCATGTGGTCTCGGGCAAGTGAGTTTCCTAGTGGCAAAATGGGTGTTGGGTGGTTCTGGGGACATAGGGGCACAGTGAGTAGACAGGGCACAGCCCTGCATGCGTGCCCCCTGAGTTATGCTAAACAGTGGGGCCTCTACTCTAGATGGAGGCGGGGGTAGAGGGAAGACCCATTTCCCAAAAATAATGATTTTGACCCTGAACCCAAGCAGCTGGTTGGAGCTGGTGGCCTCTTTCTGGGATTGTTTATGTAGCTTTCCTTATAAACACAAAGGATGGAAAACAAAACCAAAAAAATGTTTTAAAATAAATGAATGAATAGAAATTGTTTGTGGGTGGCATGGCAGCCTGGGGATGCCACAGAGCGTTACCCTGAGGATTAAATGCTTGCAGCGGGTTGGGGCCTGACCCCAAGGCCCTCTCCAGCCACCTTCTTTCTAGTCACATCTACCAGTCCTTGCCACCTTCCCAGAGAGGTCTGACTCCTCAGCACTGTCACCTGGTCACAATCATGAAGAATTCCTGGAAGCCCCTGCCAGGAATTGGCCCTGCTCTACCCACGTCTGTGTGACTTTGGGTAAGTCACTTTCCCTTCTCAGCTTCTGAGGATCCCTAAGTATCCTTTCAGTATTAACATCCTGTGATTCCCTTCTATCTAAGAGAGTGGTTATGAAGGCACTTTGAGAAGAATAAAGAACCCCATCAAGAGATACACATTGAATATTGTTGGAGGATAGGGGGCCACCCCTTAAACGATTCTTTAAAAAATTCCAGAACTTTCAGTTTAGGGCTATTTTGGCCAGATCTGGGCCTGTATGTTCCCTGAAATATTTGTTAGTCATCTGTGCAATGAGAAGACCTTCCCCCTTCCTGCTCAGGGGCCAGGGCAGTCCTGGGACAGATTTGCCCAACACACATCCTGGAGGATGGCCAACCCTTTCTCCAGACTTCCCAGATGCAGAGCCCAATGGCAGCAGTGACCATGCTATGGTTTCTGGTCTCTTTCTTGCTCAGAGCAGACCCAATGTGGGATCCCGGTATCCCATCCTGAAAGCAGAGGGCATAGTGACCCTGTCTTCCAGCCAGGTTCTCCTGCAGCTGAGGCTATCTGCACCTTTGGAAGTTTTGAATCTTTGCCCTTAGATGGAAATACAGATACACAGCTTGGGGATGAGGAGAGTGTGAGGTTTGACAAGATCACGTGCGTGAGTGCAAAGTTGCTTCAGTTGTGTCCAACTCTTTGCGACCTTATGGACCATAGCCCATCAGGCTTCTCTGTCCATGGGATTCTCCAGGCAAAAATACTGGAGTGGGTTGCCGTGCCCTCCTCCAGAGGACCTTCCCACCCAAGGACTGAATTTGTGTCTCTTATGTCTCCTGCATTGGGGGGTGGATTCTTCACCACTAGTGCCATCTGGGAAGCAACATAGCAGAGGATGGCTAGTCAGGAGACCCAGACTCACCTTGGATCCCTGGGCAAGTCCCACCTCTCACTCAGCATTTTTACTGTTCTAGGTCCTTTTACTATAATGCCTAGTTATTGATCTTGTGGTAGGCACCATGCTGGGAATATTAGTGAACAAGACATGACCCCACGCCCTTGAGGAGGGTACACTTTGGTACAGGAATGACCACTCTCCTTTGCATCAGCACCACTCCTCTCCATTCTGGCACTCACTGCAGGCATGACTAATCAATCACAGCACTCTATAACACTGAGCCCTGATGTAACCTCAGGATCTCTTGGAACCCAGCACTCCAGTTTCCAGTCAACTGGTACCAGGTGGGGATTATCCCCTGCCCAGCCTTTCTCACATGGTCATTCAGGGAATAAAGCAAGATGGTAGATAGGTGAAGGGAATGTGCTCTCAAAGCAAATCCAAGTGCAGAGTCTGCTTCTAAACTGTGCAAGCATGCAGAACTACTGATTGGGTAGGAGGGGGCTCCCTTCTTAAATATCCTGAAACCAAGGAGGCAAAGCAGTTTGTGTTCAGGGACCAGGCCTGTACCCCAGCATCCCATGGCCTAGCTCATGGCCTAGCACACACAGCCTGTTCGATAAATGCCCATTGCATAAATGAACGCATCACCCTGTCTTTGCCCAGCCCCCTTCACCTACTTGGAAAGGGGGCCTTGCTTCCTTATTCCTCCTTTCTGGAGTAAGTTAACCCAGAACTGAGGGCTCTGGGGAGGCTGAACTCAGGACAGACAGCTCTTCAGAAGGCAGACCTACGGCCCCTGATGCAGAGAACTGCAGTCAAACGCCCCTCCCAGTGTCCGAGTGGCTTCCTTTTTTGGCCAGAGCCTCCTGGGTCAGGTTATTCTCAGTGAGGCGGGGCAAGTCTGTTTGGCACTGTCTCCCTTCCCACTCAGCAGCTAGCTAACCCAGTGTTCAGGCTGACTGTGGAAACCTCTGGGGTGTCTGGGGCCTGAGGCTGCTCCCAGAATGTGACAACACTTGTGTGTTAACGAGAAGGAGAGGAGGCTGGGGAGGGAGGCTGCTGGCCAGGGCCCTGCCAGCTGGGCTTCACCACCTACTTGTTTCCAAAGCAGGCAGGTGAGGAGTGGGGAGGCGGACTCCCCCGGGGGGGAAGTGGAGTTTGGGCTTGGCGGGCTCCACTCTGTGTGTTTATGAACAGGAGTCTGGCCCTGCAGACCCTTTAAGGCCCCTCTCTCATCCGGCATCTGATATAAACCCAATAAGGCTCTGGGAAAATAGCGGGGCAGGATTGTTACTGCTGCTCTGCCTGTGGGGAGCTGGACCAGAGAGTTTAAGTGGGTCACTCCAGGATACACAGCCTCACAAGACATCATTTCTGCCACTTTTAGAGAAGCCTAGAGATGCTGGGGCTCCAGCGTCCCCAAAAGGCTGCCCATAGGACCAATAAAACACTCATGGCAAGCTCCTAGGCCCTGGAGTTAAGCACCTGGAGCCAAACCTTGCCCTCCCCACCCTCAAGCCAGGGGACCCTGGGTAAATGACTTAACCTTCCTGAGACTCACTTCCTCATTTGAAAACTGGGGGAAATTTTATCCATCTCATGAGAGTTTTAAAGAAGTGTCTTTCTCTCTCTCTCTTTCTCTTCAAACACGAATTGAGATTTATTTTGTGCCATACTCTTGAATGCACTGAGGTACGAAGATGGAAAAGTTGCCATCTCTGCCCTTCAGCTTAACCTAGGCAAAGAGGTCAACAAATAATAAAATACAGTGTGGTTAGGGCCAAGATTCTACACGCTGGTCTGGAGATGCTGAGGAAAGGAGTACTAATTGTTGGGATGGGGAAGATTGGGAATCAGGGTATTGAAGGATGAGTAGAAGTTTTCCAGGTAGACACAATGAGTTGGAAGGGTATTTGGGGAAGAGGGGACAGTCTTGGAAAGACTTAGGGGTTTGAAAGAATACCTCAGGTCTGGACAACAGGATTGCTGGTATGACTGGCACATGTGGTTCACCGCAAAGGTGACCTGAAGAAGTTGTTGGGACAGAGTGTTCATTTTGAAGCCAAGTAGACTGCACAACAGATGGGGAATGATGGGAGGATTTTCTGCAGGGCAGAGGTGTAAGGCCTCTGACCTGGGCTGCTGCTTCTGGAACTGAGATCCAGGCCAGAGGCTGCTGCAGACACCTGTATCCTTGGGACAGGAATGGGCAAGGGGAACAAGAAAGAACAAAGAACTAGGACCTGATCCAAAAGCCAAACCAGGAGCAGGTACCCCAGGGCATTGATGCTCCCAAGCCTCATGCTGACCTAGAAAACTCACACTCCACAGGAAAAGCTTGACGGAAGCAGGAAAACAGTCTATTAGGGGTGCTCTTGTTCCTTGGTTTCCATCCCCAGACATTTGGTCACCCCAGGGAAGAAGGTAGGTTCTTGGGCAGTGAGGAATGTCACTTCCAGAGCAGAAACCTAGAAACTCAGAGAAATTGACCAGGTCACCCAGGGGCACACAGCAGATCTAGGGCCAAGGAGAGACTGAAGGGAGGGTTTCCAGAACTGGAAACGCTAGGGCTTATTTGCCTCTAATCGTGTGGGGGAAGACTGAGAGTACAGCAGAGGAGGAAAAGCCATTTAGGGGACTTCGTGGGCAACACTGGCTGGAAGCCCACTTGGAATCTTTCGTTTGCAAAACCCAGGCTCTTATAGTGTCCTTGTGCCGATTGCCCTGCGTAGGTGTGACAAGAGGGGAAAACAGAGGATAACTCAGGGACAGGTGGGAGTGCTTGCTGAGACAGACGTTTAGAGAGACACCCCCCCCCACCCCTGTCCCAGACTGGGGAGAGAAGAACGTCTGTGAGGCTATGAAGACAGGGCCCACTCCCACGCAGGCCTCTGAGAGACCCTTAAGGATGGCTGATGGGGAGACCCTGGGAGGCAGTGGGAGTGAACATTAGGGACTTTTGTCCCGGGTGCTAAGTTGTTTCAGTCATGTCTGGCTCTTTGCGACCCTATGGATGGTAGCCCGCCGGGCTCCTCTGTCCGTGGGATTTCCCAGGCAAGAATACCTGGAGAGCGTTGTGGTCCTGAGAGCTGCAGCCAAAGACCCCAGGAACAAACGGGGCAGCCAATTTCACTGCACCATGGGACGTGAATGATGAAGCTACCCCCTAAATCCTTGCGACCATAGAGAGAAATAAGCTCCCCCTACCCCAAAATGAGGCTTTCACAGGCTGTTTCCTCCTCTCCTGGGAAACTCAAGGTCATCTCTGGAAACGACGCCTCTCCTTTGATGCCTAAGCCAAAGCAATGACCCAAATCGTGGAATCTTTAGACAAAGGAGGGTGGGGGGAGCACCCAGGGAGATCGGGGAGGACAGGCAGTTCCTTATTACTGAGCACTGGCAGCAGAGGCAGCAGGAGTATGAGAAGGAGACTCTTCACGTTAGGGAAACTGGCTTCAAGTCCTTGCTCTACCACTGCGCACTCTGTGCCCCTGGCTGGGCTACAGGAATACTGCTCCAGGGCTGGCATCAAGACAGGGAACTCACTGGGAGAATACTTGAAACAGACACAACCCAGAAGGAATCCACATCCATAACATATCAGGAATGGTTACAAATCCGTAATGTTTTGTTTATACACAAATGTTTGTTACAATGTTACAAACAGACTGCTTACAAATGACACAATGGAAAAGTGAGCTATTTTGAACAGACAGTTCACAAAAGGAACACAAATGACCAATAATCTCAAGCATGCTCACCCTCATTAGTAATCAGGGAATTTAGAACACAATAATGATTTTCTCATCATATTGGTAAAACTTCAGCCTTATTATAGTGAAAGAAAGGTAGACAAGGATGTGAGACAGGGTCTCATCCCCACCAGGGCAGAAGTGTAAATTGGTACAACCACTGTCCACAGCAATTTATCTGTAGTAATATACTAAATCTGAAAATGTGCACAGCAATTTTGCTTCTAGGAACCTATTGAAGAAACATTAGCACATGTATAGGATGTTCATTTCAGTATTAATGGTGAAATTAAAATGTGAAGCCAACTAAATATTTCCAATCAGTAAGATATCACTGAAGTATGGTTTATTGCACAACAGAACACAATTTTTTAGTTAAAAAATGATCCCTATATATTTATGTGGCTAAATCTCAGAATCATTGTTGAATGAGGAAAAAAAAAAAAACAAGTCATAGATTGACATATGCAGGCAATCCTGAGTCAAGGTTCCTTTTTGCTCTAAACCACCAAGTACCCAACCTACTCTAGTTTAAAGGAAGAGGCGTTTATTTTTTTTCTCAAATAGCAAGTAATCTAGAAGAAGTAATTGTGAGAGCTGGCTCAGCTGCTCAATAATACATTCTCAGGAATCTCCTTGGCCTTTCCTTTCTGCTCATTGCCTCATGGTTATAAAATGGCTCCTGTAGTTCGAGACATCACATTTGTAGTCAAGGCAGGAAGAAAGGAAAAGGAAAAGGGTTTTCTCTTTGCAAAACCTTGGCTTTTGCTTTGGTAGGGGAAGCCCTCCTTGATAGCATTCCCCTGATATCTCATTATGAAGAACTGGATCATGCACCAACCTTTAGACCTTTATGTTTAAAAGGGTGAGGTTATCAAAAATCATTTAGAGTAGATTTTTTAATTATGTCTATTCTGACTGGTGTGAGGTGATATCTCATTGTAGTTTTGATTTGCTTTTCTCTAATAATTAGCAATATTGACCATCTTTTCTTGTGTATCTTGGCCATCTGTACGTCCTCTTTGGAGAAACATCTATTTAGGTCTTCTGCCCATTTATTGTTTGTGCTGTCTGTATTTTTGATATGGAGCCACATAAGCTGTTTGTAAATTTTGAAGACTAATCCCCAGCCAGTCGGGTCACAGTGTTTGCAAATATTTTCTCCCCTTCTTTGGATTGTCTTTTTGTTTTGTCTATGGCTTTCTTTGCTGTCAAAAGATTTTGAGTCTAATTAGATCCCATTTTTTTTTTCTAATATCTATTACTCTAGAAAAAGATATTGCTGCAATTTATATCAGGGTGTTCTGCTTATGTTTTCCTCTAAGAGTTTTATTGTATGTGGTCTTACATTTAGGTCTTCAATCCATGTTGAGTTTATTTTTGTGTATAGTGTTAAAGAATGTTCCAATTTCTTTCTTTTTTTTTTTTTTACATGTAGCTGTCCAGTTTTCCCAGCACCATCTAATGAAGAGACTATCTTTCCTCCATTGTATAGTCTTGCCTCCTTGGTCATGGATTAATTGACCATGTGTGTGGGTTTATTTCTGAACTTTCTGTCCTGTTCCATTGATCTGTATTTCTGTTTTTGTGCCATTACCATACTGTTTTGATGATTGTAGCTTTGTAGTATAGTCTGAAGTTAGGGAGCCTATCATGATTCATTCTCACCCATTCTCCTTCATTTCAGCAGGTTTCTGCGTATCCCTTGACTACATCAGATTCCATCAGCAGGTAAAAAAGGGAGGCCTGCTGGGTGGACGGTGGACAGTGTTGGCTACAGCTAAAATTTATATGGGAAATAAAACACACTCATGTTTCTATTTTTGTACGAAACACAAGGGTTATGGGGGTGGGGTGGGAATAAGAAATGGATTTGGGTGTGACACTCAAAGGGGCCTTGGGTTTCATCTGCAGTTTTTAAAAGGGGGGCTGAAAAAAGAAGACTGTATTCATGTATCACTTATGTAATTAAAAGTTAGTTTTAAAAAATACTATCAGTGTTCAGCTTTGGCACCCCTAAATCTGGCCCAATCCCAACCCAATCCAACACTGCAGAAACAAAAGCAGTCACCTGGCCAGAAAGTTCAACCCGGGGTCCCCTGGGAGAAGAGGGAGGAAATTGCCTGAGTGACTCTTGGCTCCAGGAAAAAAGTTGGGAGCTGATCACTTACGGCTTCGCAGCCCTTTCAGCAGGGCTGTCTTTGACAGACAGAAAGTCAAGCCCTCGGTGTTTCCTTGCAAATTCGAGGGGCCTCCCTCTGGAGTCCTTCCTCATTCTTCAAACAGAAACTGCAGTCTGATTAAACCGCCTGTCAAATACCGGCAGTGCAGCTGCTGTCCTTAAAACCACTTACGAGAGGCTCAGGGGCACAGGAGGCAGGACGGATGGGAGTGTTGGCTGGGCATGCTCAGCGGGGAGGGCTGGGAGGGGCAGAGGAGAAGACTCCCTGTGTCCGCCACTGGGATGTCACAGATCTCTGTCGCCAGAGCGCAGAGCGGTCTGTACATTCTACCAGCACATTTTACCGATGTCTCAGCACGTAAACAATCTGCCTGCGATGCAGGAGACGTGGGTTCAATCCCTGAGTCAGGAAGTTCTCCTGGAGGAGGGCACTGCAACCCACTCCAGTATTCTTGCCTGGAGAATTCCATGGACAGAGGAGCCCGGCAGGCTACAGTCCATAGGGTTGCAAAGAGTTGGACTTGACTGAGCAACTAAGCGCCACCAGCACATTTTACTGGTCCAGAAATGAAGTTCCAGGGAAAGGAACTACCAGAGTCCACATGGTACAGAGGGTCTCAGCCTCGCCTCTGACCCACAGCTTCCCCGGAAAGCTGGAAAGGCAAAGGAGAGAACTGGGATGGGTCTGGGGTGGGGACAATGGAAGGGTGTGGTTCTTAAGCACCAGCTCCTCCAATGCCCACCTGTTTCCTCCCCTGCCCTGCAGTGCCTAAACAATATTACAGCGCCAGAAACCCTGCTGAAAAGACTTGGTCTCTATGAAGGTCCTTGGAGATCACCTAGTCCAGTGTGGTTTTCTAAGAGTGAGCAGATAAAAATCCAACTTAAAAAAAATGAGGTTCATTAACTAGAAAAGATCAGTGTATTGCTTGAGGTAAGGGTCAATATTGTTTTGGGAAGTTTGTCTGTTGGTGTTTTTGAGTTGGTGGCAATGGTGTTTCTTCCTTTGGATCTCAGATAGAAAGAAAGAAATGAAGAAAGAAAGAAAAAAGAGCAAAAAACCCTCACTGATTTGGTCTGTATGCGTCATTTTACAGACAAGAAGACTGAGGTCAGGGTCATACAGTGGGCAGGGATGGGACAGAGCCTCAGGGCTCCATGGCAAGCTGCAGCTCAAGCCGCTTCCCTGGTGATGGGGCTCCAGATCTTGTGGGTCCTCCCAGGGCTGCAAACATTACAGGAAGCTCTTCCTGGCTGCTCCTACATTTGGGCTGCTTGTTTACCCAGCCCTGCTCCATGGGTCTCCAGCTAGAGGGACCCGTTCCTTTGCTATTCCTGCTAAACATTCCTGCTACTGTAAATATTCAGCTGTACTCACCTTATTTCTCTCTGAGGCCTCTAGCTTGAAGAAGTTCTTGTTCCTTTATGTGGAATCTGGAAGCGATCATCTCACAATGGCTGGGTGTGGTCTGGGGTACTGGTGGATGAGGCCCTTCAAGGGTATGAAGGACCAGGCCCCATGTTTCCACTGGGAGGGCATCTGGCTGGGTTGGCTCACTTGGTGTGGCCACGTCAGGACCAAGAAACCTGAGTTCCAATCCTGTGTGCCTCCACCTTGCTGCACAGTATTGCACAAGTCACAAGGTCTCTGAGCCTCAGTTTCCTTCTCTGTAAAATAAGCTAATAATCCCCACCCTCACAGCAATGATCAGATTAAATCAGCGTTGATAGATAAGCTCACTGGCTTGGACACTGGTGATTTTTACTTGACTAGCATCTGTTCCTTCGGAGAAGGCAATGGCACCCTACTCCAGTACTCTTGCCTGGAAAATCCCATAGATGGAGGAGCCTGGTAGGCTGCAGTCCATGGGGTTGCTAAGGGTCAGACACGACTGAGCGACTTCACTTTCACTTTTCACTTTCATGCATTGGAGAAGGAAATGGCAACCCACTCCAGTATTCTTGCCTGAAGAATCCCAGGGACGGGGGAGCCTGTTGGGCTGCTGTCTATGGGGTCGCACAGAGTCGGACACAACTGAAGCGACTTAGCAAGCAAGCGAGCAAGCATCTGTTCCTTACCCCTCACTCTTTCTGCTAAGTGTATCCAATTTTCTTTTGAGGGACCACATCTCTCACAGTTGGCCCCGGAGATGGATGTGGCTGACCCCCAGTTCGCCCCTGTACTCTCACCCTTGACCCACATCTGGCAAGTCAGCGTGTTCTCTCTTCCTGGCCTAGTGATGGTTCAGGCATGAATGCGTGAAAACCTGAAGTGACCCAGACCAAGGGATGGAGAAAGGGGGCTGTTGTCTGCACCACTGCTAGGGCTTCTGAGCTGATAGAAGAGCCCAGAGCTGCAAGGAGTCAGTATCTGATGAGCCAACACACTGAAAAAGAGATCTGGGAGACGGGGGAGTGAGAGATACCCTGCTAACACCACTTGGGTTTCCCAGTCCAGATAGACATAAGGCAAACTCTGCTTCCATCCTCTCAAGCCAATGAATTCTCCTTGTGGTATAAACCAGCTTGACTCGAGTCTCTTTCCCTGGCAATTGAGAATGCTGACTAATTCAGTAGCCAAAACATATGAAGTGTCAAAAAAAAAAAAAGCGCCTTTTCTCTCTCTGGGACCTCAGAGGGCCCCTCCTCTTTCTGCCTTTCCTACTCCCGCCAGCAGGCTCTCTGCCTTTCCTGGCAGTATCCTGCATGCTCAGTGCCTCCTGAGACCCTCTGTTCTCGCTGGCTGGGGAAGGGCCAACCTCACCTTTCCTGTGAACCCATCCTGGACAGGAAAGAGGACCATTAACTGACCACATTTGGTTAAGACATTGATTTCTTTAGCACAGGGCTCCAACTCACTCAGTTCTGCCCCGGTGGATCCCACTCCTCCTCCAGGAAGCCTTCCAGGCCTGCAGCCCACTTGGACTATTTCAACCGTGCAGCATGTCATCTCTGCCTGGGAAATTCCTCCCATTCACCAAGCTGCCTGAGTCTGAGCTCTGCTCTGGTTCTGCCCCCTCCTCCCCACCACTCCTCCCAACCCTCCACACCCTTTCCCTCTTCCCTATATGGGATCTGTCCCTCGGCTACTACTTCTTGCCTGTCCCCTTCTTGGCAGCCTCTGCTCTGGCTCTCCCCAGGCTGTCAGTGCACTGTGAGTGGCATTTCCTCACCTGCAGATAAGAAGGGCCATGCCACATGTCCCCCAGCAGATGATGGGGGCCCTCTCGCTCATCCCTCCTAACAGGTGAAGGCCATCAGTCATCAGCCATTATGGCCTTTCACACTGAATTCAACCTACTGACCCCAGTGTGGACTACTGTCCAGCCTGGGGGGTGGGATCCGAAGCATCTCCTCTCCTGTGCAACTTGGCAGGGCCTCTCAAGTTGCAGGGGGAAGTCAGTGCTTCAAGGCCAGCCTCTAGCTGGACATGAGATGCACTCACAGTCCAGAGTCGACATCACCTTGAGATACGGTCCTGCCAAGAGGTGCCAGATGAAATGTAGGACACCCAGATACACTTGAATTTCAGATAAACAGCAAATTATTGTTAGCATAAATATATCTTGAATTTTGCTATACAAAGCTCATGATCTGAGCCACAGTCAATTGAAGACAGAAAGGAAAACCACTAGGCCATGTAGGTATGACCTAACTCAAATACTTTATGATTATACAGTGGAGGTGACAAATAGATTTAAAGGGTTAAATCTGGTAGACCAAGTTCCTGAAAAACTATGGATAAAGGTTTGTAACATTGTACAAGAGGCAGTAACCAAAACCATCCCAAAGAAAAAGAAATGCAAGAGGACAAAGTGATCTGAGGAGGCTTTACAAACAGCTGAGGAAAGAAGAGAAGTGAAAGGCAAGGGAGAAAGGGAAAGATATACCCAACTAAATGCAGAGCTCCAGAGACTGGCAAGGAGAGATAAGAAGAACTTCTTAAGTGAACAATGCAAAGAAATAGAGGAAAACAATAGGATGGGAAAGACAACAGATCTCTTCAAGAAAACTGGAGCATTTCATGCAAGGATGGGCATGATAAAGGACAAAAATGGCAATGCTTCTATGGAAGCAGAAGAGATTAAGAAGAGGGGGCAAAAATACACAGAAGAACTACACAAAAAAAGGTCTTAATGACCCAGATAACCATGATGATGTGGTCACTCACCTAGAGATGAATTTCCTGGAGTGTGAAGTCAAGTGGGCCTTAGAAAGCATTACTATAAACAAACTAGGGGAGGTGACAGAATTCCAGCTGAGCTCTTAAAAATCTTGATAAAAGATGATGCTGTTAAAGTGCTGCACTCAATGTGTTAACAAATTTGGAAAACTCGGCAGTGGTCACAGGACTGGAAAAGGTCAGCTTTCATGCCAATCCCAAAGAAAGGCAATGCCAAAGAATGTACAAACTACCAAACAGCTGCTCTCATTTCACATGCTGGCAAAGTTATGCTCAAAATCCTTCAAGTTAGGCTTCAACAGTATGTGAACCGAAAACTTCTGATGTACAAGCTGGGTTTCAAAGAGGCAGAGGAATCAGGGATCAAATTGCCAATATTTGCTGGATCATGGAGAAAGCAAGGGAGTTCCAGGAAAACATCTTCTTTGGTTCACAGACTAGGCTAAAACTTTTGACTATGTGAATCACAAAAAACTGGAAAATTCTTAAAGAGGGGAATACCAGATGACCTTACCTGAATCCTGAGAAACCTTTATGTGGGTCAAGTTAGAGCCAGACATGGAACAGCTGATTGGTTCAAGATTGGAAAAGGAGTACAACAAGGGTGTATATTGTCACCCTGCTTATTTAACTTATACGCAGAGTACATCATGCAAAATACCGGGCTGGATGAGTCACAAGCTGGAATTGAGACTGCCAGGAGAAGTTATCAACAGCCCCAGATATGCAGATGATACTGCTCTAATGGCAGGAAATGAAGAAGAACTAAAGAGCCTCTTGATGAAGGTGAAAGAGGAGAGTAAGAAAGCTGACCTGAAACTCAACATTAAAAAAAACTAAGATCATGGCATCCAGTTCCATCACTTCATGGCAAATAGAAGGGGAAAAAGTGGAAGCAGTGACAGATTTTATTTTCTTGGGTTCCGGAATCACTGTGGACAGTGACTGCAGCCATGAAATTAAAAGACATTTGTTCTTTAGAAAGAAGTTATAACAAACCTAGACAGTGTATTATTTGCTATGGTTTTTCCAGTAGTCGTGTACGACGTGAGAGTTGGACAATAAAAAGGGCTGAGCACCGAAGAATTGATGCCTTCAAACTTTGGTGCTGGAGAAGACTCTTGGGAGTCCTTGGGCAGCAAAGAGATCAAATCCTAAAGGAAATCAGTCCTGAACATTCACTGGAAGGAGATGCTGAAGCTTAAGCTCCAATACTTTGGCCACCTGATGCGAAGTCAGGCCATCTGACTCATTAGAAAAGACCCTGATGATGGGAAAGATTGAGGGCAAGAGGAGAAGGGGGCTACAGAGGATCGGATGGTTGAATAGTATCACCAACTCAATGGACATGATTCTGAGAAAACTCTGGGAGACAGTGAAGGACAAAGGAGACTGGTGCACTTGCAGTCCACAAGATCACAAAGAGTCAGATACAACTTAGCGACCGAACAACAACTAAGTATATCCAAAATAATGCATGAGAAATACATTAACATTTTTCTGTTGATTATCTGAAGCTAAAATTTATCTAGGTCTTCTTTATCTTTTGTTTTGAATAAATCTGACAACCCTAGCTCTGTAGCTAAAGCTGGCGAGGTTACAGTGGGTTGGAGAAGGATTCCCCGACACAGAACCTTGCAACAGGTGGCTGTGGAGTTGCTACCTCTGGAGAACTTCAGAGAAGATGAAGAGAGATGGTCATTTTGGAAAACACATCATCGTCTGCTTGGAGGGGGATGAGCTTCCAGTACTGTCCCCACTCTAAGTCATTAACTGCAGGCCCTCGTGAGTCTGTGTTTTGAGGATCTGGCTGTATTTAAAGTACTGTGAACTCTGATCTCCCCAGATCTCAGGGGTTAAGCTCAGGACTTCATGGTTTCACATTAGAACTGCAGAAGTCCACTGCAGGTGGCCCTCAATGCCAAAGGGCCTGGAGAATAAAAGCAGAGGAGGGACAATTGCAACAGACATTAGCAGGAAGGGAATCAACTTCAAAATTAGTTTCCGCATATTGTACCCGAGTTTTTCATTGACTTTAATTGTTAAATTGGAGATAGATTCCTCTGGAGGGAAAATTTTGATTTCAGATGTAATGAAATGACTTTAAAAAAAAAAAAAAAAGGTAAATTGCATATTTAAAGGGAAAATATTTTCCAGTGTAATAATGGCAATATTGAAAGTAAGTTGCCAAGCTTAAATGCAAAATGATTACAAGTATGTGTTTGCATTTGGCCCAGAGTTTCAAAACACCCAGTGACAGCTTAATTGAGCAGAACACAAGGCTCATAAACCTCTTTCCTCAATTTCCTACAGCAGCAGACAGCGCTGTGCTTCTTGGCTGCCTGGGTTGCGTTTCCGGGCACACTGGAGTTGCTGAATTCATAGGTATGATCCAGTTTCCTATAAGCAAAAGCAGGTGGAGGCGTTAACATAAAGCTGAGCAGTGATTCCACGAGTGGCACAGGTGGTCAGGTGGGGGAGGGGCAAACTGCAACGTGATGGGTGGAACGAGTGGTTGCAGGCACACGTCAGGGAGGAGGACCCCACGGAATATTCTAGAAGGTAGAACTCAAGTCTTTATATTTAGAATTAGCCTCTAGACTAATAACAGAACAAGAGCATATTTCTGTGCATTGTGTTTCTTCCTTTGGGGGTCCATCTATAAGCAGGAAGCCTAAAACAGGAAGCTTTGGCCCATCAGAGATACCCTGGAAAATAGCTTTGCAGCACCTAGCAGACACATATGGAGTGACCCACCTCCTAGCGAAGAAGGGAACTCCTCCAGGATTTATTCTAATGTGGGCTAGTCTGCATTAAGGAGCCAGAGTAGCATAGGAGTGGGAGTGGAGGCAGAGGGAGTCGAGACCAGCAGCTGTGGCCCCGTCTTCTGATATTTGCAAGTCTGGCTCCCACTGTGTTTCTCTGTTTCCCTCTTGCTCCACCCTACCTGGCTCGTCATCCTCAATTTCCGCCTTTCTCCACTTCGCTCTTCTCTGCTTCCACCAGGCCGAGGCGGACCGTGTCCCAGGCCGGGCCATGCCCTTGGCTCTGGCCTCTGTGTGCCGTGTGTGGTGGGTGCACCGGGGGTGGTTTGTGGCTCAGATGATGGAAATTGTTTTCCCCAGTTTGGAACGCTGGCCTTGTGTGGGGGCCGCTCAGATTTTTCCAGACACAGTGTACTGCAAAGAGCTCTGGTGTCTCTGTTTTGCAAGAGGGTTCGGGTGGGGATTTTTAGGCTTTCTTCCCCCTGAAATGGAAAGGTCAGTGAGCAGATGACAACCCCCACAAAGGGAAGCAGAAGGATGTGGCTTTTGGCCAAACCCACAGCTAAGCATAAAGGTAACTACTAAGTGGGTGAATTCAGAGTAACTCTGGAAGGAGAGAGAAGAGACTGGAGAGCTGGAAAGCTTCTGGAGAAGGGCGCAGGGAAGGGTAAAGTGGTGGGGCCTGTGCTAGAGAGCAAGGGAGAGAGAGTGGTTCCAGGGGAGAGAGTTCAGGGTAGGGTGGATACCAGGGTTTGAGAAGAAAGGAGGTTTGGGGAGGGCAGTGCCATGGACGTCTCAGGGGAGAAAGTTTGAAATGGTTCATGTGTCAAGGAAGAAACAAACCTCCTCTCAGATCCAGGATGGGTAATTCTGAGAGCAAGTAAGCTCAACTCAGCAGAACCCCCATGCGTGTGGTTTAAACACAGTTATTCATTCTTTTTTTTTTTTTTTCTACTCATCAGACATTTATTAAATACCTACTGTATGCCAGGCTTTATGCTTCCTCCCCTCTGGAAGTTCTTGGGCTGGTGGGAGAGCCCAGCTTCCATAAAAATATCCTGTGATATAGTGTAGTAAAGCCTAGATGAACCAGTCATAGTTCAGGTGCTGATGAGAGAAGAGGGGCAGGCCTGTCCATCAGGCTGCTTGTGTGAGGCCTTTGAAGGGTGAGAGAGCTGATTAGTCTCTCCTCCCAGGCTCACGTGAGCTGGCCTCGACTCTCCCATCCGAATATTCAAAGGGGCTTCTCCCCGACTCCAGGTCCTCTGCTCTGTTGTGGACACCGGGCCTTCTTGCCCTGACTCTCCAGAACTTTCTGTGTCAGTCGAGCTTTTGTTCACAGGGTTCTCCTCCCTGTAGATCCTCCCACACTCTATATAACCCCTGGTGTTCTTTTGGGTCACAAGACTAAGCTAATTTGAAAGAGTCATTCCCCCTGAATGTTGAGAATGGATAAAGCCTTCACATCTAGCCGTTCTGAATCATCTTTGTCCCTGTTAACTCCATCGTTGTCATCATATGTTTTGCTTTTAACAATTTCTTAATGACTTTAGGTTGCAGCAACCCAGGTGAAATAGACAAGCAGAGATTCTTGCTCCTGTCTACGTCATCCACCTATCCACCCAACCATCTGTGCGTCCATCCACCTTACAAAGTTGGCACAATCATGGGGAAAGGCTTACTGCGACAAAACAATAAGCATGAGTATTCACTCCATGTGGAATTGGGCATTTCCTTTCTAGATTTTTTACTAAATATATGCAGACATATACATCTATATATTTTTTCAAAGTTGGTACCACTTTTCAGAGAAAGCCTTGTTTGTTTTCATTTAATGATAGGTGACCACTGCTTCATGGGAAGATGAAATACATAGCCTTACAAGGAGTCATGGGGACAGATTCAAGTCTGAGAGTGAGAAAGATGGAGCCCATACACGCCTGGGTGGAAAGCCCAGCCCTTGTCCCTAATCACTAACAAGGTCTCCTTCCTCTGTCTGGGTCTCAAGGAGACGCATCTGCAGAGCGAGGGGATTGTCCCATTGATTTCCAGAAACTCTTTCAGCTTTTGTTTCTCTGTAACAGCTTCTATTTATAGAGCACTTACTGCAAATGAGCTGATTTAATTCCCATGAGCCTATGAGTGGGTGCTATTTCCACCCTCATTTTAGAGACCAGGAAACTTAGGAACAGAGAGGTTGGGTACCTTCGAGGTTGCACAGCAGGGCATGACACAATCAGGACTTGAACTCAGGTCTGTGTAACTTCAGAGCTTGTGTATTTGGTCACCACATCATACCATCTGCTGCATGTCAGTGGACCCAGGAGAGGACACAGCAGGACAGAGAAGGCATGCTGTACTTGGGCTAGTAAAGACCTCGGCGCAGGGTCACCAGCTTGGAGTTCAGAGTAAAGCAAGGCAGATGCATCCTCCCAGACGAGCTGGGCTTAACCCCCAGAGCCTGTGGCATCACAGGGCATCCAGGGATGCTGCCATTTGCTCTGCTGGGCAGGGCAGGCACGACACAGGCTCAGCTGCCCTTGGGGAAAAACCAGTGCTTTTATTCCAAACTGGGTGTCTGGGCCTCCTGGCAGTGTAGGTTTAGGCAGAGTAGTTCCCAGAGACCCAAACACTGTCCTGAGGCTCAGAGGTCACAGGGAGGGTTCATCCCTGGAAACTCCATCTATCCAGAGACTCCAGGTCAGGATCTGGCTGCCTCAACTGAAAATTCACCCCTCCCTGTGAGACAAGCATCCCAAGTGGATCAGCAGGGCCACTGAATGCGACAGGTCTCTGTGTTCTCAATTATTTATCTATCCCCCGCCTCCCGCCACCCCAGTCATCCACATCGTCTGGCTGGTCTTGGCGGCAGTGACCAGACAAGGAGATGGCACGCCACGGCTCCCATAGCTCCCAGCGCACCCGCATGGGAGCGGGAAGCCTCAGCCTTGCCTTCCCTCTGCCCCCTCCTCCTCTTCCACCACCACCAGCACCCCAGTCTGCCTGCAATTGAACCCAGATGCCAGGAAATATCTTGGTTGTACGGCTGAAGTGAAAACATATGGGTCTGATGAAAACTCTTCTGTTACAGTTTCATTAGTATCTTCCCCGGAAACTCACAGATGGAGGGGGAGACCTCCGAGGCCAGCGTCTGGCACTCCATGTGCAGGAGGGCGGCACACACGTGCCCTGCTGTCTCGGAGAAGAATCCACGCAGGCTGCTTGGGGGCTGGGGTGGGAACGGGGGAAGGGACAGAGGGCCCTCCACCCACCCACTCTGAGCCCTGTTTCTCTCTGCCTTCCCAAGAAACTCAAGATCCTAGATCCTAGTTCTGGCTCTGATACTCACTGACTGTGTGATGGTGGACAAGTCACGACACCCCTCTGAGCCTCAGTTTCCTCATCTGTAAAGTGATGGTAAGTGAAAGTGTTAGCACTCAGTCGTGTCTAACTCTTTGCAACCCCAGGGATTGTAGCCCACCAGTCTCCTCTGTCCATGGGATTCTCCAGGCAAGAATACTAGAGTGGGTTGCCATTCCCTTCTCCAGGGGATCTTCCCGACCCAGGAATTGAACCCAGGTCTCCTGTATTGCAGGTAAATCCTTTACCATCTGAGCCACCAGGGAAGCCCAAAATGATGATTAAAATGTCCTTTTCTCAGAGTTGTTGAGTGCAGCCAGGGTACTTTGGAGAGTGGACAATAGTCTGAGAATGCAACTGACTGACAAAGTAGACCCTCCCCCCACCACCAAAGCTGTGAGAACCAAAACCTTCTGTGACCCATTTGGCAGCAAAACTTGAGCTAAACTGACATGAGACTACTCATTGAAACTGAGTCCTCGTTGGTGTGAATATCCATATATCCCCCCCAAATATCATTATGTTTGATCTTGAGGTCCTGCCCCAGTCCCTGCTAGGAGTTTCACATGTTTAAACAGACATTTCAAACCCCAAAAGTTCTGAAGGCTGGAACACGTCCAGCCACAAGGGTTTGGGGTAGGGGTTTGTCAACCTGTTTTTGGAAATGAAGGGGAAATTCATTTGTGGTTTTAGGGGATTTTTTTAAAAAAAGGTCTAGAGTTGTGCTGGATTTGAGGTCTTTTTTCAAAAGACCTCCACCCACATTTCCCAGGTGTTAGCTGTGACCCAAGAATAATTAAGCAGGATTCTATCAAGCACGTACTAAGTATCAGGCACTGTACATACAATATTTTATAAGTATTATCTATTGTAACCTCCCAACAGGCCTGTGAAACATTTCTGTGATTTTCATGTTTTACAGATGAGGAAATGGGGGCTCAGAAGGTGGGTGACTTGCTCTTACAGGCAAAGCTGATAAGTTGTTGTTGTTTAGTCACTAAGTTGTGTCCCACTCTTTGTGACCCCATGGATTGTAGCCGGCCAGGCTCCTGTGTCCATGGGATTTTCCAGGCAAGAATACTGGAGTGGGTTGCCATCTCCTCCCCCAGGGGATCTTCCTGGCCCAGAGGTTGAACCCACATCTCTCACATCAGCAGGCGGATTCTTTACCACTGAGTCACCTCAGAAGCCCAGGCTGATAAGAGGCAGATTCAAACCTGGTCTGAGCAACTCCAGAGTAAGTGCCTCAGGGTACCATGAAATCGTGGAGAGAGGAAGGGGCTGTCTTGGGAGGGGTGACATGCAAGGACAAGGTCCTGGAGAGGGTGAGGGATACTCAGCTCTGCTCTCTAGCTGAGGTGCATTCTTCCCAAGCCCAGACCTACATGTCTTTCCCATGCACACCTGGTTCTTGCCCTTCTCCAGCAGGGACCACCACCTCTAATCAGCCCTGAAGCCATGTCTTCTCTTTCCTCAGTGGTGAGGGTGTAAGCTCCCAGATTCTCCTTGGTCCTGTCCTATTGGCTGTGGTTCTCAGTCTTCTCAGCCCACCAGATGGACCCCATAAGTTCCAGACAGCTCATCTTGGAGTGACTGAACAGGCTGAACAAGGTCCACAGTCAATGGACTGCTTGGGCATAAGGCGCTACAGACCACCGCCAGGGTAATAGGAGCTGCCCTGGGGAGCATCAGGCCGACATCTCCCTGGGGACATCTTACCACTGGACCATTTACTCAGCTGCCCCAGCTGCCCTCGGTGGCCAGAGAAATCTACCCTCACTGTCTCCTTTCTCGGTAGATCCAGCTCCACTGGTAGTAGTCCGGGCCTGGGTTTTGGCTTTGTTTTAACATTACACAAGGGGATCATGAACATATTCTCATCAGAAAAAACTACACAAGTGCACAAAGTACACAATAACAGCTCTGCTTTACCTCCGCCCTCTTAAACCTACTCTCTCCCCAGGGTAACTACTGTTTACAGTTCGGTATGTAGCATTGCTGTCCATCTTCTTGGTGTTTATTTGCACATATTTATCATTTGGACTTGTTTGGGGCATTTTATATACACATCTCACATAGTGTTCTGTACTTCGCTTTTTTTTCTGCTTACCATATGTTTTAAAGATCTTCCCATGTCAGGTCATATGAGTCTGCCTCATTCATTTTAACTGTTGCCTCATAGCTATCCCATGGATGTCCAAGGGCTTACATAACCACTGCTCCGCTGATGAACACATAGGTCTTCTGCAGTGAACATCATGTGTTAGTATTATTGTACCTCTGGGTGATTACTTTCTGTAAGAGGAATTGCTGCGTCCAAGAGTGTGATGGTTTTAATTTTTGCTAGGTTCTGCCAAATTGCCCGGAGAAGGCAATGGCACCCCACTCCAGTACTTTTGCCTGGAAAATCCCCTGGACGGAGGAGCCTGGTGGGCTGCAGTCCATAGGGTTACTAGAGTCGGACACGACTGAGCGACTTCACTTTCACTTTTCACTTTCATGCATTGGAGAAGGAAGTGGCAACCCACTCCAGTGTTCTTGCCTGGAGAATCCCAAGGACAGGGGAGCCTGGTAGGCTGCCGTCTATGGGGTCGCACAGAGTCAGACACGACTGAAGTGACTTAGCTGCAGCAGCAGCAGCCAAATTGCCCTCTAGATGGCTGAATCAATTTAGCATCTCACTAATCCCTTGGGCAGCAAGAGATCACACCAGTCAATCCTAAGGGAAATCACCCCTGAATACTCATTGGAAGGACTGATGCTGAAGCTGAAGCTCCAATACTTTGGCCACCTAAGGCGAACAACCGACTCATTGGAAAAGACACTGATGCTGGGAAAGATTGAGGGTAGGAGGAGAAGAGTGCATGAAAGGAGGAGATGGTTGAATGGCATCACCGATTCAATGGACATGAACTTGGGCGAACTCCAGGAGATGGTGAGAGGCAAGGAGGCCTGCACGCTGCTGTCCACCCCCGTGGACAGAGTCGGACACAACTTATCGACTGAACAATAACAAAATCCCATTTTGGAGTCAGAGGCAGCAGTCTTCCCGGCTGACTGGTCTAGGACTCCCTGGCAGGTGGCTCTGAGATGGCTCGTTTCCCCTCTGGAGAAGTTCTCTGGCAGCAGTGTGGGAAGGGGGACTCTAGCTATGCCAGGGTCAGAGGAGGGTAATCAGTATAATAGCGTGATTACAAGCAGGGGATTTGGAGCCATTAAGACCTGAGTTCGAGTCTGGGCTCCATCATGCATGAGCGTTGTGACCTCCAGCAAATATAACTTCTCTGAAGCTTTTCGTGTGAAGAACAAGAGTGGCAATAACTAATCATACTGACAGATGGCCTAAATCTTAAGCCAGATGATATGTACATGTAAAGCACTTAGTGCAGTCTCTACATAGAGTAAATGGCAACGAATGGAACCTCGCACTTTATACTGACTCTGATTGCTAAGATCAGAGTTACCCAAAACACAGCCCTGTTTCCTCTAGGGTGTCCTTATATCTGTGTCAGCCACTGAGCCCTGCCCTAGTGCGGGCACAGTGTTGGCTGGCTTCTGGCCCGTGCCTGCGTCCAAAGCCCACGGGGAGTGGGGGATAGCACCCAGCAGGCAGGACGAGCAGTCCTGGCCTTCTGGCCCCCTGGCCTCCTGGCTAGGAGGGCAGACAGGACACAACTGGATAAACACCAGTAAACAGAGGTGGGGGATCTTACAAACACAGACCTTTGCCCGTGCAGCTTCTCTGAGATAAACACACCGGAGCCAAGTCCCCAGGTGGGAGCAGAGGGAGATGTGGAGTGTATGTGGGTTGTAGTTGGGGACAGGAGGCAGTGGGAGAGGGTGCAGCCAGACAGATGGCACAGTCCGGAAAGGTGAAGTGGAGGACAGAAGTGGGGTGCAGGGGGCTACCCAGAAGATGGCTGTGCTCCTGGCACCCACTGTGGAGGGGAAGATGCCCGGGCTAGTTGCTACCACAGTCCTCAGTTCAATTCCCAACCTACCTCTTGGCAGCTTGGCCTTAGGTAAATCTTCCTCCTTTTCTAGACTGTGGTTTGAGCATCTTAAAATGGCTTATGTGGGGGTGCTGAACTTGATCATCTAGAATTATTTCCAGCTTGAAACTTCTAGGAATTTCTGCCCTGTAATAAAATCCCTGCTATGACCAGTCTCATCTTGAATTTGAGCCACTGTGGCCGTCACTCTAATCTCTCCAAAGTGCCAGCACTTAACAGTTTATAAATGTTCACATCTGTTTCTTCATCTACTTCTGCCCTATAGCTTTCGATGCAGGTGAAGCTGAAATCCAGATATCATTGTACACAAGATTACATGAGGGACCTGGGGCTCACTAAGATGAAACCACTTACAGGAGGCTGGCATCTTGCCTCTCCAGGTGCCAACTGAGCCTCCAAGGTGCACACAGTGGGTCAGACTGAACCACTCAGTGTCCCCACACACACCACCAGCAAAAGACGTCTGGCTCTGGTCACACCCACCGTGTCAGGCTCTTTGCCCACATCACCTTGTCTAATCCTCATAGCCACACCAAGGTAGGTGCAGTCATGATGCCCAGTGTACAGATGAGCAGTGGGAGCTCAGAGAGGTTGAGTTAGTGCCCAAGGTCATGTAGCTGGTGAGCAGCAGAGCTGAGCTTCCCAAAGCCCCACAAGCAGACCTCACTTCTCCTTTGCTGCTTCCCAGAGAGGGAGCTCACACCTTCACTGACATATAAGAGCTTCACTCACCATTTATTTCACTTTAAACCATTCTCAAGGTCCTGTTCCCTTGCTGTCTCCTCCAGGAAGCCCTTGCTGACCATTCCTGCCACTCCCAGGCATTCGTCCTTTTCTCTTTCCTCTGCACACACTTTTAACCTTTCCATCTGTGTCTTCTTGGTGTTCTTAATCATGTTCTATTGGGTAGAAAAGGGATTCTCCTCCTCTCCAGCTGGAACTTGTCATCATAAAGTGGGATTTGCCATTTTCTAAATAAATATATTTTAATGTAATGGTAAAACCTGTTTTCATAACAATGAAAACTGTAGAGAACTATTAGGCTAGTACTCTTGCCTGGTAAATCCCATGGACAGAGGAGCCTGGAGGGTTGCTGAGGGTCAGACACGACTGAGCGACTTCACTTTCACTTTTCACTTTCATGCATTGGAGAAGGAAATGGCACCCCACTCCAGCGTTCTTGCCTAGAGAATCCCAGGGACGGGGGAGCCTTGTGGGCTGCCGTCTATAGGGTCGCACAGAGTCGGACATGACTGAAGTGCCTTAGCAGTAGCAGTAGCAGTAACCCTAGAATATAAAGTAGGACCAATCATTTCACAAACGCGAAGCACTATCGTAGTTTGGGCTTCCCTAGAAGCCGACTCTGAGATAAGGTTGTGATTTATTTGTGAGGTTTATGTGGGAGTGGTTTATAGTTGAGTTGGGACATGAGACAGGGAGTGGAAGACAGCCAGGAGAGGGTGTGTTTCCAGCAGGTGACCATTATGGGCTGTTCTCCATCTTGCTGGAGAACTCAGGGAACGAATTAGGACCCACGACATAGAGTTACCTCCCTGCAAGGGTGAGGGACCTGGATGTTTAACCACAACTCTGTCAGTCACTGGTGGAGAGCTACGCCCAGGCAGAGCTGGCTCCAGTGGCCAGAGAGAAACCCCAGGCAAAGAGATACAGGTGCTGGAGGGCATGGGAGCTGTTGATGGGGCACCGAGAGCAGCTTCCAGGAGTATCTGCAGGTACCTGGCTCCTGGTAACACAGCAGTGAAGGAGGTAGACCAGGTGTCTACAAACAAGGAACTCATAACGTCTTGTAGACAGAAAAGAATGAAAAACTGCAGAGCAGATGGGGCTTCCCAGGTGGCTCAATCAGTAAAGAATTCGGCTGAAATGCAGGAGACCCGGGTTTGATCCCTAGGTCAGGAAGATCCCCTGAAGAAGGAAATGGCAACCCACTTTAGTATTCTTGCCTGTGAAATCCCCTAGACTGAGGACAGAGGAGCCTGGCAGGCTATAGTCCATGGGATTGCAAGAGTCAGACATGACTTAGCGACTAAACCACCACCACAGAACAGATATCAGCATAAAGGGACAGAAGTTCCCAGGTCTGAAGTCAGATGGCCAGGATCGGAATCCCGCGTCTGCCACTAGTTTTGAGCCAGTTATTTAGTTCTCGATGGAGCTCAGGTTCCTCATCTATAAGACAGATATTATAGAAGTAGAAACATCTTGGAATGATTTTGAATTTGTTAAAATTAATGCACACAAAACACTCAGTGCAAGGCTCATCATTTGCTGTTGTTCAGTCACTCAATCATGTCCAGTTTTTTGCGACCTCCCTGGACTGCAGCACAGCAAATTTCCCTGTCCTTCACTCTCTCCCTGAGTTTGCTCAAACTCATATCCATTGAGTTGGTGATGGCATCCAACCATCTCATCCTCTGTTACCCCCTTCTCCTCTTGCCCTAAATCTTTCCCAGCATCAGGGTTTTTTCCAGGGAGTCAGCTCTTCGTATCAGGTGGCCTGTATTGGAACCTCAACTTCAACATCAGTCCTTCCAATGAATATTCAGGGTTTATTTCCTTTAAGATTGACTGGTTTGATATCCTTGCAGCCCAAGGGACTCTCAACAGTCTTCTCCAGCACCACAGTCTAAAAGCCCCAGTTCTTTGGTGCTCAGCCCTCTTTATAGTTCAACTCTCACTTCCATACATGACTACTGGAAAAACCATAGCTTTGACTAGATGGACCTTTGTTGGCAAAGTGATATCTCTGCTTTTTAATACATCAGAAAGTGTATTCAATGTTACCATCATCATTCATTAGACATCATTTATGTCCTTAGACTATAAAAGAGGGCCTTGCCTGAGCTTGGAGTTCCACTTTCACAGAGGAAAGGGAGGCTTCCAAGGCTAGTGCAGGGGACCAGTCCTGCCAAGGCATTCTGACCACCCAGACCAGCCAGCAAAGGCCTCGTCACACAGACCACCCAGCAAAGGCCTCGTCACCCAGACCAGCCAGCAAAGGCCTTGTCACCCAGACCACCCAGCAAAGACCTCGTCACACAGACCAGCCAGCAAAGGCCCGACCCACAATTACCTAAGTCTCAGGGTAACATGTAAGCATTTAGCTGCTGATGGGCGGGAAGATAGGAGTCTCAGTGTGGGTCTGGAGGGCTACTGGGGACGTGAGAGGTGCCCAAAATGCCCTCTGACCCCAGGCTGGGCCCATCCTGTCAACTTGCAGGAAGAGAAAGGAAGTGGAACTGGGGCCTGACCGGTTTTGTCCACACAGGTCCTTGCTCTGGAGATCGGCGCTGAGGAAAGAGGGAGCTGCCCTCCCCTGGCCCTTCTGCCAGTGGCCCCATAGCTGTGGTTGCTGGTGGTCCCTGGCAGCCAGGCTGCTGCCGGCAAGTGCTTCGCACAGCTGCCGTGTACAGCAGCCAGACTCCGAGGCAGCTCCCTGGCCGAGGGAACATTCCAGGACAGATTGGACTCATTAAGCACTCTCTGCTCCCTGCTCCTGGCAAAAGCGTGGATTCGGACCCAGGCCCTGTCCTGCCGCCCGCCTTTCTCTCGCTCCCCTTAATAGCCTGTGAGCCTCGTGGGGGGAGGGGACAGGATGTCGCTCAGCCCCTCAACATCGCGTCCTTTCTCTAGACGTGTTTCCCTCTTCTCCCCATGGTTCCGTCTCCTGCCGCTCAGTGTGAAACGAGCCACGACAGCCCCTGGAAGGCAATGAAAGGAAAGCTGGGTTCTGGTGTCGAGTCTGCTGTGTGACTCTGAGCAGGTCAGCTAACCTCTCTGGGCAGCTGTCTGTTTGGATTGTCAGCAGGAACTCCTGGTCCCCACCTTCCCCACCACTTTGTGGAGATGAGGAAAGTGTGCCCGGAAAGCATTGATGTGGGAAAACGGATGCTCCCGGGGGCTGGAACACATGTTATCTAGAGGGGTCAAGCCTTGGGCATCTCAGAGCACGCTGAAGCAGAGAACTGAATATCAGAAGCATCCAGTGAACCAGCCTCGCTTTACAAGTAGGGAAACTGAGGTCCAGCCAGTGACCAAGCAAGCTGGGGTTGGAAGCTGGCCTTCTTTGCACTGTACCACCTTGTCATTTGAAGATGATGATGACCAGACACATGACTTTTGAGCATTTGTGGGCCAGATCCTAGTCTTCATCACTTTCCATGGGCCTGTCTGTTCATTCTTACGAGGTGGTGTTAGTAGCATCCTTCAGAAGTGAGACTGGAATGGTGAGTATGGCCATGCCAGAAATCTGTTTGCTTAAACAGCACTTTTTTTTTCTCCTGGGCCCAGAAACTTCTGAGGATGTTTTGCAGACAGAGAAGGAAAAATTATCTTTCAGGACCTGGGAGTGTGCTGGATGAGAGAAAAGCTTAGAGATACGTGCTGGGCCCCGAGGGGCACGGCCACCTTCTGGGCCCAGTGTGGCTGGGAGTGGGGCACGAAGGGGTGGACGCTTCTCTCACACTCGCTTCTCAGCTTGTGCTGGGGGCACAAAGCAGGGTGGGAAACCTCCTTCGGAGTTGGGGGCAGGGGCCGGCACTTGTGCAAGGGGAGGCGAATGGACCTAGGGGTATCACCAACTCAGGTGTGACTTCCGACTTCAGCCTCCACTAGCTTTGCAACCCTGGACACATGACAACATATCTAAGCCTGTTTCCCTACTTGTAAAACAGCCCGTATTCAGCATTTAACATTGGAGAGACTTGGAATAAACCGCTGATAGACTCAGCACGGCAAGCCGAGTTCTGTGGTGAAGGCACTGGACAAAGGATGGTGCGGGGTGCCCGGAGCTCAGCCTGGGGAGGGAAACTTGACCCCAGCAGAGGTTAGCTGGCAACAGGGCAGGGAGCCCGCGGTGGGACCTCTCCAGTCCCTCCAGCACCCTCCCAGTAGAAGCTGGTGTCTGCCCAGACACCTCTTGGCCAGGGGCTCCAGGGGGCCCAAACCCAGCCTAGCTCAGGCCAGACAGGCTTTGACAGAGGCCCCCCCACCCCGGCCCCTGCTTTCTCCTCCTAACAATGTCCTTCTCCGAGCCAAGGGCAGTGAGAGGCGGGCCAGGGAGCTGACAGCGCCAGAGAGACTTCCTGTCTCCCTGCCCTGCCCTTCAAGTTTGGGTGTATCCCGTGGTCTCTCCGCCCAAAGGTTTCACTGGCTATGAGGTAGTGATGGAGTTACACATCCTCCTGCTTCCTGGGCCTCTGGGAAGAGGGACGTGGCAGCTCAGGTGGCTCTGCCCCTTTGTCCTTGAGCCAAGGAGCCCCTCAAGGGGACAGAGCTGAGTCCTCTTCTTCAGGCAAGGCCCCCAGCACAGGGCCCTGGCCTCAGGGTCATTCCCAAGGTGCTGAGAAACCCGCTATTCTCCACCCACCCACCCATCTTAGAAGAAAAGAGCCTCTCCTAACACGGGCATGAGCCCATGTGCGTGTGTGTGCATGTGTGTGCTTGTGTGTGCATGTGTGTGCCTGAGCGTGTGTGCATGGGTGGGGAGGGGTCTGGAGCCGAGGTCCAGAGTGAGCTGCCGACCTCTCCCCTCTCTTCCTTCTGGGAACTCCCCTTCTGTGACAGCAACATGATGACGAAAACAGAACGATCTCAGAGAACAAAGCACGGCAGGAAGAAATCGAACAGTGGGCCTGGGGAGCCGGTGTGATGGGAGCAGGGGCAGGCTGTCCTTACCTCCCTTCTCCTCTCTGATTTTTTGGGGGTACCAGGAAATGAAAGTGAGGTGTGAGAGCTAGGAGGTTCAGAGAACACTCAAGGGTGGTTGGTGAGGGCTGTGTAAGACCCCCGGGGCTAGCTCAGCACTTCTGGACACATCCATGCATGTGGGGCAGGCAGCCAAGGTCTTGGTCCTGGAATCCCAGCGCCCCACTCCCCCGAGGCAGAGGTGGCATCCCTGTCTCTTCTGACAGCCACGGAATCCCTACTCTTTCAGTTCAGAGGCTGGTAGTTTACTTACTGCCAGGGGAAAAAAGGAAGAAAAAGGGAAGAAAGAGGAAATTCCATTATAAACTCTTGATCAAAGCGCAAGCCTCCTCCCTTCCTTCCACCTTGCCCTCCCTCCTTCTTTCTTTCTTTTCTTCTTTATTTCTCAAGTAGAAAGACCCAGGGAATGTAAACAAAGAATCTCCTAGCACAAATCAGGCTGCCTTGTTCCCAAACCCCAGGAAGAACATGTTTTCCTGGAAGCTGGAATCTGAGAGGTCTGCATGGCCAGCTGGGACAGGGATGTGACCAGGGCACGGCTCAGTCTGTGGGCTTCCTATGGAGCTCTGAAATAGCTGCCACTTAGGTCCAAATGTGGTACCTGAAGGAGGGTCCCAGAGAAGCCAGAGGGGTCCATTGAGGTCACCTGGAGCCAGGGTGCCCTGGGAGCTGATTTGCTCAAAAATGGATCTCAAAAAGTAGGATGAGCCTTGCTGTCCGCAGAGTCCTCAGCCTCTTCTGGGAAGGTCCTTCCGACCTGCAGATGACTCCATCACGTGTACATCGATGCACAAAGGCCCCCTCCAAACATTCTGCCCACTAATGGCTTTGTTTTCTTCTGAAATGAAACCCCTAACAAGAAGCAAAGCCCCAGCCGTATCAGTCACTTACACTTGAATATAAATGGGTCATCTGACCCTTTTCCAAGGGCGGGGTTTGGATACAAGGAAGGGAAAGAGCATGAGAATGCTGGGTCTCCAATAAGGGTCACCTGAGGGGGAATGACCCAGAAAAGGCAGGAGAAGAGCAGGAGAGAGTGTTCTCAGACGTCATACTTTAGGATGGGGCCAACACTTCCTTGAATAAAATTAAGGCTTTGCAAGGCCGTGCCAAACCAGAGATCAGAAAGTCTACCTTCTCATGAACAGTGTATGTTGAGAAAGGCAGAGGTAACAAGTCCTGGTGCTAGGTGTATATCGAGTGCTGCACCCGTGGCATTTCATGCAATCCTCACAGTCCTTTGTAAGGCCAAGACTACTCACCCCATGTGACCAAAGAGGGAATGAAGAGGCAGAGAACAAGCTGGAGCAAGGGGCAGAGCTTCGGGGGAATGTGGACTCGCGTCTGCAGCTTTCAGAGGACCTGCCTTTGCTACCACCGCCTGCAGCCACCTGTGGTGTGCTCTGGCTGTTGGGGCACGAGTGTGTCGATTCCAAGGCTCAGAGCCCAAGGCTCTAAGGCTAGAGGTGGGAAGTGATCTGACCAAGATCATGCAGAGAAATACCAGCACATGTGCAAATGCTTGGTTCAGTGTCTTACACACATTGAGGGCTGGATAAAATATGCACTGTTATCGATATTATTATTACTCCATAGGGATGGAACAAATATCCAGCCCAAACACTATCACAGGATATCAGGATGTCAGGGCTGGAGGCACCCTCTGAAGCAGATCCCCCAGCATGGCCATCCCCCCGTGACAGAATAGAAGACTGAGGTCCATTTATGGGAAGCGATTTGCCTAACGTCACATGCGTGTGTGCCAAGTCACTTCAGTCCTGTCTGACTCTTTGTGACTCTTTGGACTGTAGCCCACCAAGCTCCTCTGTCCATGGAATTCAGGAAAGAATACTGAAGTGGGTTACCATGTACCTCCTCCAGGGAATCCTCCTGACCCAGGGATCGAACCCACGTCTCTTATGTCTCCAGCGTTGGCAGGCAGGTTCTTTACCTCTAGCGCCATCTGGGAAGCCCTGCCTAAGGTCATATAGGTTACTAAAAAATGTGCAAAGTTGGCACCAAACCCCAGCCTGCTGACTCCATGAACGGCACCCTTTCCATTCTCTTTTGCCCAGCTTTTCTGGTGGAGTGGACTCAACAAAGCCCCTTAAATCCCTGTCCTAGGCCTCCCTTCTCCTCCAGCTCCTGTCTCCAAGACAGCATCAGAAGCTGATTTCACTCTGAACCATGGGGCCTGGAGTCTACAGAGGGACCTCCCCAGGCCATATGGCTGGAACAACATCAAGAGACACAAACATCAAGGAGAAGCAGGCTCCCCACTTGAACCTAGTTCCCATAGCTTCCCAGATTCCTTTGGGCCCATGCCCATGGCTGTCTGTGCTGGGTTTGTGGGGATCTGGAGAAGGAAATGGCAACCCACTCCAGTGTTCTTGCCTGGAGAATCCCATGGACGGAGAAGCCTGGTAGGCTGCAGTCCATGGGGTCGCACAGAGTCGGACACGATTGAAGCGACTTAGCAGCAGCAGCAGCAGCAGGGGAAGCCAGAGGTTAATGATGGCAGGTGAAGCATTCATTGGGCCTCCAGCACCAGACAATGAGCTCCCTTCCCAAGATCAGGCTGTGCAAGCTGGCCCACAGGCTGGGGTCTGGTCTAGGGGTCCCATCACAGGGCATTTGGCACCAGAGGGAAGTAGGAGTACAGATGGAACATCCCTGCTTGGACCTGGAATCCTGTCTCTGGCTGAATCTTCTGCCTGCCTGCCTTCCTGCCTCTCCTTGCTTGCTACCACTTTACATTCGTCAAAATTCTAGCCTGGTGACACGGAGCTCACACTTGTGACTAAGGGCACAGCAGAAGGAAGCCGTGGTTATCAGCAGACTGGCCCGTAGGCAGTGAAGAGGTCAGCTCACTTAATTGGGGAACCACCAGCCCTGAGGACTAGTCCAAGTCTGGCCATGGTTTCCTGAATGACCTTTGGTAAGTCACAACAACACACTGGGCAGTTCCTCTGCCCACAGCTCCTCTAAAGGCTCTTCCAGGCCTGATATTCTTGTGTTCTTTCATGGTGCCTGCCAGCAAGGCTCAATGGAGAACAAGAAACTAAGGATTCATCCTGTGCTATGCAGCCACTAATGCTCAGTACTTTACACTGACCTTTTGGAAGGATGGTATATCGGTTAGCTATTGCCACAGTAATGCTGCATAACAAAAGAGCCCAAAACTCATTGGCTTGCCACACTGATCGTTTATTCTCAGGGAGGTTGACAGAGGTTCAGATGGTCTCAGCTGGGCTTGTCTTACACTACTTCTTGCTGCAGGTTTGTGGGGATGAGTCTGCTCCTTGTGTCCCTCATCCAGTGGAGGCAGGGTTGGGGGGATTGGGCTGGACACTGTTCCTCCCATGGAAGTGGCAGAGGTGTACGAGGGAAGCAGAAACACACGAAACTTCCTAAGAAGTCAGTGCCTTGGCCAAAATAAGTCATACGACCTCACCCAGAGTAATGAGGCAGAGAGAAAAGCTCTACTGGGGTGAGCCCATGCCAAGGCTTGGCTGCCAAGGGAACCTATCAGCCAATTCAGCATAAAAGGAATGATTCAGCTTCCTTTACAGGGAGGTTAAATTATTTACCTGATTTCTCTATCGCACAACTGAATACAAATATTTCCCTTCCTTTCTGCATCTAAGGATTGAAGATTTGAGATTAAGCCCTTCCTGCGTGTATGTGTGCTAACACATGTGCTAACACAACACTTGAGTTGTGTCTGACTCTTCATGACTCCATAGACCATAGCCCACCAACCTGCTCTGTCCCTGGGATTCTCCAGGCAAGAATACTGGAGTGGGTTGTCGTGCTCTCCTCCAGGGGATCTTCCCAACCCAGGGTCTTCCTTCCACAGGAAATTTGGCTTGTAAGAACTCCACAGGAGAGGGTAATGGATAGTCCAAAGGAGTGACTGTCTAATAGTGAAATTTTGTTAAACATAGCCACTAGGGGAGAAGGGATTATCAGACATCCACATCTGTAGTTACTCTCTTCATGGATGCTTAAGTCCCATCCTGATTATCATGGCCTAGAAAAGTTTTCCAGCAGTTTCTCAGACCCATGCCATGCTCTTTTCACATTTTCTCTTACTAAGCCATGATTCTTTGCTTCTAGAAACATAATACCTCTTCCGAGAGAAGTACTATGGAAACCTCACCACAAATACACTCCTGTCCCTGATTGTACCCAATTAAAGGAAGACGTTGGTGGAAAAATGATTTTAAGGAAACATAGCTTTATTATTTTTAAGTTAATCCACTTGCTCAAGTGAACTAACCATTAAGCATTCCACAGAGCTGGTCTGTAGGGGACCTGCTGTAATGGATTTATTGGATGATCCATTAGTTATTAAACATTTATTGCACAACCGCCATGGGCCAAGGGCTGGGGATTAAAAGCTGAGTAAATCCCAGCGTCTGCCCTCCAGGAGCTCAGTCTGGAGGGGGAGACAGACATATAACCATGATTTTAAAGAGGAGTGGATTGGAAAAGACCCTGATGCTGGGGAAGACTGAAGGCAAAGGGCGGGAGAGGATGACATGGTTAGATAGCATCACCAACTCAAAGGACATGAATCTGAGCAAACTCAGGGAGATAGTGAAGGACAGGGAAGTCGCAGACATGACTGAGCGCCTGAACAACAAAGGTGTGATGAGAGTGATGTGTATGGAGACTGCTGGAGCACAGAACAGGGCAACTGTAGAAGGGTGGAGACTGGGGTTACTAGGGAAGATTTCTAGAGGGAGGAAAAGCGGACTTCCTACTTGGGTAGGATGAATAGATCTTGCGGTGGTAAAGTTGGGGGGTGAGATAGAGCTTTCAGGGGACTTCTCAGGTGGGGCACAGCATGTACAGAGTCTCACAAGGGAGAAAAAGTGGGATGACTAGAGACACTGACCACAAATTGGTGTTCCTGGGATGTAGCATGATGTTGCGGGGGAGGTAGTAAGACCTGGGTCTAGAGTCGTCAGCAGAAGCCAGATCCTGGAAGCCCAAAATCCTTGGTAAGGGTTTGAACCTCATCATACAAACAAGGGTTGGGGGACATTCAAAAGTTCTGAGCATGGAAATGATACAAACAAATCTGTGTTTCAGAGAGAAAGAGACAGCATGGAGGATGCGCTGGAAGCAGTGGGATTGGCGGGGACAGACTGGGAAGGAAGTGGCAGGGCCTCTCCCTGGTAGCAGGAGGAGGAATGGAGGGGAGGAGATGTTTCTGAGAAACGCTTAGGGACAGAATTAGTAGGACCTGGTGATTTATGGATATAAAAGAAAAGAGGGAGAAGGAAAATGGCAGAATCACAGATTTACAGCTTGGGTTACAAAGCACTCAGTGGTCCCTTCAACTGAAATTGAGAATTCCGAGGGAAAGCAGTTTAGAAGGAGAAAAAACAGGATCAATGTTTGATGTGGAGTTTGAGGAACGTGTGGGTGGGACACCAGTGGAGAGACAGCAGGCAGCTTGCCCCTGTGGAGGAAGATCCGGGCTGGAGGCAAAGATCTGACAGGCATGCACATTAGAAACCACAGACGGGGGATGGGATCATCGTGTGCTCATCAGGACACTCTAGGCTTCAAGGAACAAAACAGACACTTGAAAGTGGCTGCAACAAACAAGGGCATTTCACTTAATTTCGTTATTTCACTTAATAAGTTTAGGAGGTCGGTCTTGGGCTTCTTCTCAATATGTCATCAAGGATCCAGAACTTTGCATATTTTAGCTCTGCCAACTTTGTCCATCCATAACCGTGTGTCCCACAGTAACGTGAAGATAGATGAGGTTCCCAAAGGACTTGGAATCTGAGGGAAAGAGGGTAGAAAACACTCTCTCTCAATTTGTTCATTGTAGATGAACAAATGTGACACCTGCCTTTTGTTGTGTTTGGAAAGAGACAGCAAAGGGATAGGCTCAGGGAAGAACTGGCTGGTTGATGAGCAGGAATAAGAGGGAATTAGATGTCTACTCATTAGTACTTGTAGGGGTAGAAGAGACAACTGCTTCTTAACCCTAAATGCTGCTGCTGCTGCTGCTAAGTCGCTTCAGTCATGTCCGACTCTGTGCGACCCCATTGACGGCAGCCCACCAGGCTCCCCCATCCCTGGGATTCTCCAGGCAAGAACACTGGAGTGGGTTGCCATTTCCTTCTCCAATGCATGAAAGTGGAAAGTGAAAACTGAAAGTGAAGTTACTTAGTCGTGTCCGACTCTTTGCAACCCCATGGACTGCAGCCCACCAGGCTCCTCCGTCCATGGTATTTTCCTGGCAAAAGTACTGGAGTGGGATGCCATTGCCTTCTCCATAGCCCTAAATAGTAAAAGGTTAAATTGAAAACTACTTTGAGTGAGAAAGGCTGATGAAAACTTACCCTGTGTGGATTTCTGCTTTGGGCTATGGGGGAGTAACAGATATTGGATGAACCCCCACCTACCATAAACAAAGAGAAAAGTGGGGAAATTATATGAAACATCTGTTTTCAGACATTGGATAACCAGCAGAACAAGATTGTGTTCCCCGAGAGAAGGAAAACAAATGAGATGAATTCTATGATCAACCTGACTTTTTGCCTAGAGGCATTTACCAGACCATAGCCTGGGAAAGGGGGACCCAAGCCCCACAGAAGTCTCACTGTTTTGAAGAGACAGAGATCAGAATTCAGAGAACTGAGGCAGCTGGAATTGGCAAAGAATGATACTGGAGAAGAGGGAGTTATGCAGAAAAAGAGCTTCAGAAAATCACATAGAAATCCTTGTGAGCTCTTTTGGCTAAATACTAAACTGTGCATGTGTATAGTGGGGCTCCCTGAGGTTGGCCAAAGAACAAATAGTGGAGAAAGAATAATTACTGGGAGTTGTAAACTGAATGACTCTCTGAGCTCAAGCAGTTGGGAAATGTTCAAGTTCAGGACAACCAAGGTGGAGAGACCTCACTGAGCTCCCAGCGTATTTAGTGGAAACTTCAGAAAGGTCACACCTTAAGAGCAGAGCTAAGCTAGTCTACTAACTAGTCTATCAACTACTCGCTCAACTAGTTTAACTAGCCCTGGGGTGAAAGCTATTATAGACTCATCATAACAAAGCATAAAGACAAGCCTTGAAATGATCTAACTGATCTCCAAGTAACTTGCCAGAACAAAAGTTGATACTCTTTAAAGAATGATAACAAAACAAACAAAAAAGAATGATAACAAAATCCAGGGCTCAGTAAAATAGTATTCAAAATGACTGTCTTTCAGTCAAAAATGGCTGGATATGAGAAGCCAAGTAATGACACTCATAATTAAGAGGAAAAAAAATCAGTCAATAGAAACTGAGACATGACAGATGTGACGGAATTAGCAGATGTGAATTTTAAACAGTTTCTCCCAAAGCAAGCGATCCAAGAGAGAGAATGAGAGGAAGGCCAATACAGAAGCCACGCTGTCTGATAACCTAACCTCGAAGTGATAATCCCTCACTTCGGCCATACTCTGTTGACCACACTGTCTGACCCTAGCACAGTGTGGGAAATGCTTATGCAACATAAACTCTAGGAGGTGGGAATCTGGCCACCACAAAGCCCGTGAAGGAAACAGAGAAGAAGACATCAAGAGAGATGGGGTGATATCACAAAGGCCAAGGCAGAGAGTTCCAGAAGAGAAATGTTTAATGGTTTTCCAACAGTGAGAACCGGTAGCTAAGGACCGAGAAATGTCCACTGAATTTGTCAAAGTCATTAAGAACATTAAGAGCAATTAAGAGCAGCTTCAGTTAACCAGTTTGCCGTGGACTGAAGTTTAAATAGGTGGTGAGCAATTGGAAAAGAGACGATGTGGACTACTGTTTTGAGAAGGTTGGATGAAAAGGAGAGAAGGGAGATGTGGGCAGAAGCCAGAAGAGGACGTGGAGAATTTTGTTTCGGGGGATGTAAGGGCCTGAGAAGATTTTTACGCTAGAAGAAACAGCCAGTGGACTGAGAGAGGTGAAGATCCAGGAGAGGGAAGGATGATGGATGGAGTAGCCTCTCGGAGGAGGCAGGAGAATTGGAGGTCAAAGACACAGGTGGGATGCTTGGCTTTGAACAGAGAGACACCTCATCCTCTGAGGCTGCAGTGAAGAAGGCAGGATGTCTGGCTAGGGCAAGACCTGAGGGCGCGGATGCCTGGGAATTGAGAACTCGTACCTGATGGCCTCAATTTTCTCAGGAAGAGTAGGAGGCAAGGTCGCAGTGAGCAGAGAGTGAACAATGATGTCAATTACCATGATGATTGCTTACATATGAAGAAAGTCTCGGAAACAGTCTGTTCTCATAGGCAGGGCAAGCCCTTCCCTTGTAATCTAATTTCACTTTATATCTCTCAGCAAACGCATTTTTCATAGTTGGTGATGTCTTCGGACAGCACCTGTCTGAGTTACCACAAAGTATGGATTAATGGGGTTGAAATGTATGAGGGTGGGAAATGCTTCTACTCAGTGAGTGTGAAAAATCATGACATCTAAGTAGGGCAGGGACCTCCAAGGTCTCATTGAACGTTCCACACAAAGGTCTGTCTTGTCATCAAGCATTTGTCCACCTTCTGCTTGATCATCCCACCGACAGGGAACTTACTACCTCTAGGGAGAGTCTTCCCACTTTCAGATGAATCCTTAGGTCTTTTCCTTCAGCAGGGCTGAAGTCTGACTCCCAGTGTCCCTCAGGTCCTATAGGAAGTCCCAGATCAAGCTTGTCTCCCACTTGACAGCCTTCAGTGATATTTCTCCCCTAGAATAAATCTCCACTGTTTCTTCACCCTCCCTTATATGGCAGGGTTTTCTGACCCTCTCCTCAGACCCACCTTCTCCAGATTTCCTTCAACAAAAACAATCGTTCTCAAGATTCAGCTATGACCTGGCCCTGCAGCTTTCTTCTGAGTGCCCAAAGTTCTTAGATGAATGTCAGGCAACTCACAACCACCCAATGCTTGTGGGTGATGGAAACTTCTTCAGTTCTTGCTCTCCCAGGATGGTGGTCTACGGCTTTCTCACCATGGATAAGCATGACTGAATCCTTCATCTGGCCTGCAGAAAGAGGTTCCAGATTTTCCTTTTGGATCTATGGCTGGAATGGCTTTATGTTTATAGGTCACTTAAATCTCTCTGAGTTTCAGGGGAGCCTTGGCAACACCTTAGGTTAGTGTTTTGAGATGTTAAGTAATGTTTCATTTCTGTGGTATTTCCCCCTTCCATACTTGGCTCCTCTCCTCTCGTCCCAATCCAACTTCTGTCCTGTGCTCTTGTCTCGGGGGAGGACTGTGGCCTCAGGAGGCAGGGGAAGAGGTCTCCTGTTTCGAGTTGCAGATGCCTGGCCCATAAGACAGCAGAAAGGGCTCACACCAGCAAAATGTGGAAGAAAACTTGAGCCATGATTCCACTCCTCAGATTTGCAGAAATTTCCTGCATACCAGGATGGCCCCGCAGAATAAGAATGACCCAAGAGTGGCAGGGAACTAGATGAGAGAGACTGGCTAAGTGGTCTTGTGAGGGGACAAAGGCCATCTCCATGGCAACTTGCAGGGACCATTGAGCCAGGACAAGCATAGTGATGGGCTTCACAAATGATCGTGAAGCCCTGGATGACTGGATACCACTTAAACTTCCGGGAAATTAAAAAGGTGAGGACTCCAGCTTGGCTGGGATGACACAGCTACTGTGTGTGTGTGCTCAGTTGCTCAGCTGTGTCCGACTCTGCCACCCCATGGACTGTAGCCCGCCGGGCTACAGTCCATGGGTTTTCCCAGGCAAGAATACTGAAGTGGGTTGCCATTCCCTTCTCCAGGGGATCTCCCTGACTCAGGAATCAAACCTGCATCTCTTGCTTTGCAGGTGGGTTCTTTACTGCTGAGCCACCAGGGAAGTCCCAACACAGCTACTACTGTGGCATAACAAGGCTTTGAAATAGAAACGGAGTAGTGAAGACTATGGGCTTCCCTAGTACCTCAGCTGGTAAAGAATCCACCTGCAATGCAGGAGACCCTGCTTTGATTCCTAGGTTGGGAAGATATGCTAGAGAAAGGATAGGCTACCTACTCCAGTATTCTTGGGCTTCCCTGGTGGCTCAGATGGTAAAGAATCCACCTGCAATGCAGGAGTCCAGGGTTCGAACCCTGGGTTGGGAAGATCCCCTAGAGGAGAGAATGGCAACCCACTCAAGTATTCATCCCTGGAGAATCCCCATGGACAGAGGAGCCTGGTGGGCTACAGGCCATGGGGTCGCAAAGAGTCAAACACGACTGAGTGACTACGTACAGCAAAGACTAGGGACAGTTCTTTCTCTGTCACACCTGACCCTAGAATTCATACTCACTGCTTCATGTCCTTCCCAGTGCTTCACTCTCCCCACTCTCCTTTGCGGTCCTCTCCCCCGTGCAAAGGAGCATGTCATCCACTCTAAGAGGTTCCAATATTTTTCTCTCTCCTGAATGAAGCACAGAGAGGTTGAATGATGACTCCAAACCACAGAGCTACCGTGATTCCAGTATTTAGTGTCTACACTCCCAGAGCTCCTGTATCGGCTCCAGTCCTCTTAGCCTTGCCTGTCTTTCCTGGGCCATATCTCTGTTTAGCCTAAGCTCCCATCCCCTACCCATCATCACATCTTTTAAAAACTGACTCATTCCTCTGCTCTTCTCAAATCCTTTGTGCTCAAAACACCAAACGCTTACAATGTGGAAATGGCAACAACCAGGGCTCATGATCTAATGCAGTCAATTTGTGACAGATGAAGTTTGTAGTTATAATATTTGCCTGTGGGTTCTCATGTAGTAGTAGTAGGTAGTTTAGAAACCACCGTAATGCTGCAAGATGTAATTCTTGGCTTTGCTTTCAGCTTGTCAGATTGGTTCAAAGAAAGAAAAGTCCTGGCCAAAAAAGCAAAAAGCTAATTAAGGATGAAGTCGTTATGTGACCATGAAGGCTCAGGTCCTACGGTTAACCCCTTGAATATAATATGATGCTTTCATAAAGCCCTTTGAGTTTTAGATGAAGAGACACAGATTAAGGAAGATGGCAGCAAAGATGAACATGTGGCCTGTATAGTTCTGCGTCTCTGCCCTACTCTTCCCTGGACCCAGACATCCTCCCCCTCTCTCTGGAGTCAGGTTCCCCTTCCCCTTCCACTGAGGGGTACGTGCCAAGGCTGGCCCAGTGAGTCCTGCCATGCCTGCCTGTGCCCCTCCTCCCCCATTTCTCAAAACACACAGTTCCAACTCCACCTCTCATTCGCCCTTATTTCCTTCAGCCTGTAGAATAGCCTGCCTTCTCACATCCTACCTCCCCCAGCTGAGGTCCCTGAAGAGCAGGGTTGCATCTCATGCACATCAGTGCTTATTGAGCGGCCAGCTGAACCTGGCCCTGGCAGACACTCAGTGATATCTACTGAACTGGACACGATCAAAGCTACACAGTAGGGCAGTGGACACGTGGTCCCACGAGTTATGAGATTCTGTTGACTTGAATTCCACAAGAACGTCTCAGTTGGGTTAAACTTAGCTGCCTGGGACAGACGGGCTGAGCAAATAATATGTGGAATGAAAAATACACAGCAAAGCTCTTCAAATTACTTAGCCATTTGAGGAAGGGCTTGAGTAGGAATTTGTAGCAAACCATGCGCATTCTCTCAGAAACATTTCCACCAGCCAGGCTTCATTTCCCTGGGGAGTGACCCATACCCCGCCTTCCCACCCCTGTCCCATGATGCCTCTGTAGGGGTGTCTTTCTCTTCTCTCTTTGGAGCACCTCTTTCTCCAACATTTCATGGTAATGATATCACTAATGATGGCCTGACACTGTGACTTTGACCCATTATAGACAAATGCTTTATCTTCTTAATAGGCTCCATGTTTCGATACCCTCAAGCAGAAGCAGCGAACAGGGAAGGAGTGTCCTCATGGAAAGCCTGGGTTCTGCCCAAGATGAATCAGGCGCTTTTATCCTAGGGTGAGTGGGGGTGGGGCTAAGTTAAACATGCACTCTCTCAGTCAGGACACATTGGGGTGCCAGTGACAGAAAACCCAATTCACCGGGCTTGAACAACAATGAAAAGGAATTATTAGGACGTTTTCCTGAAAAATCCAGCGTAGGTCTAGCTTCAGATGCAACATATTCCAGGGTTTCAAATTGTCACCAGGAAGCAATCTTGGTTCATTTCTCCATCCTATTCTTTTCTGGTAGTCATCATAATTGGGCTCCAACTTGTGGTTAGATGGTCATCAGCAGCTCCAGGCTTTTCCCTCCCAGATTCAAGCTCAGTAAAAAATAGAAGAGATTTTTTTCCTTCTCTAATTAAGAAAAACAAGTGCTTAGATCTGGCTGTCATTGGCCCAGATCCAGTCACGTGTCTATCTCTGAGCCAACCACTGAAGCCAAGAGGGTGGAACTGCGCCTGACTGGCTAATCCCGGGTCACATGGTACCACCAGGTCAACTTAGGTTGCATGGTCCCATTCAAATCACATGGACAGGGAGTAATAAGGACAAATTATTCCCCCAAGAAAATTTGGGGTGCTAGTTCCATGAGGAAGGTAAGGTGCATCCATGTAGCATGGATTATGGGCTGCTAATAATGTGGTTCTAGGCTGTAATAAAAACAAATATCCACTACACGACTAAAGAGAGAACCACATTATTAGCAGCCCATAACCCATGTTACATGGATGCATAGTTGAGGTCCTAGGAATACCTCCATCTATATGTGTGTGATCAGTTGCTCCTGTCGTGTCCAACTCTGCGATGATATGGGCTGTAGCCAACCAGGCTCCTCGGTCCATGGAATTCTCTAGGCAAGAATACTGGAGTGGGTTGACACGCCCTCCTCCAGGGGATCTTCCCAACCCAGGGATCAAACCTGCATTTCCTGCAGCTCCTGTATTGCAGGCAGATTCTTTACCATGTGAGGAATCACAACGCTTTTTGTGCTAATAAAACATTTTAATGTGTTTTTACTGATAAAGACATTGTGGGGTTCACAGCACCATGAACCATGTGGGCATTTATTGGTTACCTCTCAGGCCCCAGTTGCACCTCCCAGGAGCCCTGTTTTCTGTGTGAAGATAATATTCAGGAGGGTGGACCCTACCCTCACTCCATATCAGGGGTGAAACCACTTAGCACATTCCGTCCTCCTGCCCACCAGGATTGGTCCACAGTGAGCACGTGACCCAAGCCAGTCCAATCAGAATGAATCTTATTACCAGGACTTTTGCCGGCAATGCTAGGATAAGATGCACTTTCTCTTTCACAGGATATGAATGAGAAAGCGTGGATCTGGGAGCTGTGAGCAGCCATCTTGGGACCACAGGGAAGAGAAGCTGAAGCGGGGAGAATGGAGGGAGAGAGGAATAGAAAGTGAAATAAAGAGAGGAAGATAAGGGAAGGAGGGAGGGAAGGAAGGAAGAAAAAACTGAGTCTCAGTGACCCTGAAACTCTATAGCAAACATCACCTGAAGCCAGACCTGCCTATGGGTTTTTCACTCATTGAGTCAATATCTTCACTTTATTATTCCAGCCAGTTTAAATCAGACTTTCTATGACTGGCCATCCAGAACATTCTAAACATTTTTGAGCTTCTTCCAGGTCTGGGCAGTCTGTGAAAGTGGTTGTCTACAGGCGTGTCTACCCTGAGTGTCACAAGAAAAGATGGAGGGCAGCTCCCCTCAGAGTGCCTGGCAGACTTCCCTTCAGAGATCCAGTGCTCCTGGGTATCTGGGAGGATGCTTGACATACAGAGCTATTTCAGAGTTCTGTGGCCTGGCAAGAGGGCTAGAATTCCATCGCTGGGCAGCTGTGTGCCTGCACCTCCAGGCACCCCATGGATGGAGCTCTGGACTCAGAGTGGGGCCGAGGGAGAAGAGAGGAGCTCAGATGCAACCACTGAAATGCCCGTCTTGAATTTCCCTGTCTTGGTGGCCACGTGGATGATGGCAAGGAGTCAGGTGTGTGCTAAGTTACGAGTTCAGAGAGGGACTTGGGTCTTTTCATCAAGAGTCTCCCTCCTACTATACAGCTTTTAACCTTGTATAGTTAATGCTGGGACCACCCTGATCTCCTCCAGGACAGAGCCACGGGTTCCCCAGTAACAGGAGTGTTGCTACTGATGGCTCACACATGGCTAAAGGGAACAGCCCCATCCCAAATTACCCTCCCTCCCTGGGGAACAGTACTGAGCTAGTGAAATCCCAGGACTAGAGCAGGAGTGGAGGTACAGAGACCAATCCCCCTCAATCCAGGACTCTCTGCAGGGCATCCCCACTCCCAGCCCTCCATGGAGTTGACAAAGACCTCTTACTACAGCACTTACACTTCTGCCTCTGTCCCTCTGCCCTGGGTCTCTGGTATAACCCCTGCATGCAAATCTCTTTCTCAAAGCCTGTCTCCTTGGGGATCCCACCCAACAAACGACACTAGTGGAGATAGGTAGCTGTCTATATGACAGGGTATTAGAAGCCTGATCCCAATTGCTTCTTTTCCTGAGTGTATGTTAATAGTGCTGAAAAGGAAAAGGAGGGTAAAAACACAGACAACTGGTTTGTGTTTTGTTTAAACGAATAATTATTTTTCTTGTTAGGGAAGCAATGATGATTTCTTGTGATTTGAGTTTAGAAATATACTTTGAGTCCTTTCTATGTACTAGGTAGCTCATGCCCTCCAAGACCCCATGTGGTAGCCTCAGTCCTCCTTTCTGCAGATCAGACAAGGGAGCCTTGGAGCGGTGTAGTGACTTATTGGGCAAAGAGCAGGTAGATAGTGCTCATGGCTTCTGACTTCAGATTCATAGCCTTCCTCATTGTGTCCCAGACCAACGAATTCATGTCAGAGATTCTGGAGCACATACTTGAATGGGGCAGAGTGGCTGATATGGAAGGAAGTCCCTAGGCCAGGAAACAGAAGACTTCCTTCTAGTCCTGGCTCTGCAGTTTACTTTCTGAGTGGCCTTGGGCCAGTACTTTTACCTGGCACATCCTCAGTATGGGGTCACCAAAGTGCTTCTTCAGATGCTGAGTCCGACTCTATTGCCCTTTCCTTCCCTGGGGGATGTTCCCAACCCAGGGATCAAGCCCATGTCTCCTGCTCCCACTGAGCCGTTTTGGAAGCCCTACCAATGTGCTTAAAGTTCTCAACATTCAGAAAACTAAGATCATGGCATCTGGCCCCATCACTTCATGGGAAATAGATGGGGAAAGGGTGGAAACAGAGTCAGACTTTATTTTTCTGGGCTCCAAAATCACTGCAGAGGGTAATTGCAGCCATGAAATTACAAGATGCTTACTCCTTGGAAGGAAAGTTATGACCAACCTAGATAGCATATTGAAAAGCAGAGACATTACTTTGCCAACAAAGGTCCGTCTAGTCAAGGCTATGGTTTTCCCAGTAGTCATGTATGGATGTGAGAGGTGGACTGTGAAGAAAGCTGAGCGCCAAAGAATTGATGCTTTTGAACTGTGGTGTTGGAGAAGACTCTTGAGAGTCCCTCAGACTAAGGAGATCCAACCAGTCCATTCTAAAGGAGATCAGTCCTGGGTGTTCTTTGAAAGGACTGATGCTGAAGCTCCAATACTTTGGCTACCTCATGCAAAGAGTTGACTCATTGGAAAAGACCCTGATGCTGGGAGGGATTGGGGGCAGGAGGAGAAGGGGATGACAGAGGATGAGATGGCTGGATGGCATCACCGACTCGATGGACATGAGTTTGGGTAAGCTCCGGGAGTTGGTGATGGACAGGGAGGCCTGGCATGCTGCGATTCATGGGGTCGCAAAGAGTCGGACATGACTGAGCAACAGAACTGAACTGACCAACTGACCAATCTCTGCTGCTGCTGCTGCTGCTGCTGCTGCCAAGTCGCTTCAGTCGTGTCCGACTCTGTGCGACCCCATAGACGGCAGCCCGCCAGGCTCCCCTGTCCCTGGGATTCTCCAGGCATGAACACTGGAGTGGGTTGCCATTTCCTTCTCCAATGCATTAGAGTGAAAAGTGAAAGTGAAGTCGCTCAGTCATGTCCAACTCTCAGCGACCCCATGGACTGTAGCCCACCAGGCTCCTCCATCCATGGGATTTTCCAGGCAAGAGTACTGGAGTGGGGTGCCATTGCCTTCTCCGAGCCTACTATAGAGACTGGTTAGCAGGTGCAGTGGTGCTGGCAGCCTGCAGGGGGCACCACCGAGAAGGAAAAAACACACGGGAGGAGTGGGCTACCCCTCCCAAAGCCCACATTCCCTCTGTTGAACACCCCCATTCGGCATCCCCCTTAGGCTCTCAGGGGCACTGGAATGGATGCTCCTGAAGCCTTGGGAGCCTCCAACAAAACAAAAACCACCACATCAGGGTGGAGCCCAGAGCTGGAAACTTCTGGGTCTTGTAAAAGGCTTCGTTTATCTTTTTTAGTTCTCTTTGGCCCAGGGAGACGACAGGAGACTGTTTTACTTTCTTTCTTTTTTTTAAGGAAAATTTTCCATTATGGAAATGGCACGTGTTTATTTTTAGAAATCCAGCCACTGGGATCTATAACTTCTGTGGGAAGGAGGCGGCGGCGCAGGGGCCAATGCTGACCCTCCTATATTAAAGATGGGTCTGAGTTTCTTTAGACCCTGGGTTCCTCCCTCCTAGGCCTCTTTCATTTTGTCAGCAGAGCAGGAATCTTGCTCATAGACAAGAAAGAGAATGACAAAGATTGAAGTCCAGGGATTACAATAGCGATAGCATCAAAAAAACTGGCCGACATTCATTGAACGCTTACTGTATGCCAGGCACTGGGCTATGTGCTTCATACCTTGAATAATTCACTCCCCATAACACTGAGAAATAGGAACTATTACCTGTACTTTACATGGGAGAAAAAAATCTAGTCTCAGAGAAGTAGTAACCAGCACAGAATGGTGAAGTAAGAATCACACACAGGTTTGTCTGACCCCAACACTACTCTGACAGTCTGTCTGAACAAAAGCAGAGGGCTGCATGCTCACTACTACAGGTAAGGGCTCTCTGTTGGGGAAAAGGAGTTGAACCCCAAGGAAGAGGCAGGCAGCTCCAAATAACCCAGCTCACCTCGATCAGGGCTCCACCCTCAATGGGGGTGGCAGGACCAGGCAGCTCCCTAAAACACGTGGCTTCTTCCATGGGACCCACAGAAGTTCACTGCCTCTCCAACTGGCCCCAGGCCCTCCTTCTGGAAAACGCTTTCATGAGTAGAAGGGGATGGAAGAGGAGGACTTCAGGGAAAGGACTGGATCAGAGGCATTGCTGAGGATGGAGTTCACCCTGATCACACTTCCCATTGTGCTATGATAAGTTAGAGGGTGGGACCTGGTGCCAGGCTGCCTGGCTTCCCACTCTGACTACCGTGGGAGGTTTTTTGGCCGTACTTTGAGGCTTATGGGATTTTGGTTCCTCAACCAGGGATTGAACCCAAGCCGTGGTAAGAGCAGGCAGTCTTAACTACTGGACTGCCAGGAAATTCCTCCACCCTGCCTTTGTAATGGTGCAACTTTGGGTGAGTCATATAACCTCTTCTCTCTGAGTTTTCTTCTTTGTTTAATGGGGAGTAGGAATACCTGGGCTTCCTTGGTAGCTCAGCTGGTAAAGAATCTGCCTACAATGCAAGAGACCCCAGTTCAATTCCTGGGTCAGGAAGATCCCCTGGAGAAGGGATGGGCTGCTACCCACTTCAGTATTCTTGGGCTTTCCTGATGGCTCAGATGGTAGAGAATCTGCCTGCAATGTGGGAGACCTGGGTTCAATCCCTGGGTTGGAAAGACTGCCTGGAGGAGGGCATGGCAACCCACTCCAATATTCTTGCCTGGAGAATCCCCATGGACAGAGAAGCCTGGTGGGCTACAGTCCATGGGGTCACAAAGAGTCAGACACAACTGAGCGACTAAGAACAGCACAGCACAGAAATGCCTATAGTTGCAATGATTTCATCATGTGAGGTGAGGTATGGAAAACACTTAAAATGGTCCCTGGCACACAGTCAGTGCTTAACAAAAATTAGCTGCTATTATTCTCCAAAAGTAACTCACTTTCACCAAGTAGATCACAATGAATAAATAGTCACATATAAACAAAGTATAAATGATCAGACAGGAGATAAAGTCCTTTTCTGTTTGTTGTCCCACCTCAGGTTCATCTTGCCTGAACTCCGGAGACACTTGGAATTCTCCAAAGGACCTGATGTGGTTGGAGACCCTGGGGTTTCTGTTCCAGGAGGTTCTAATGCACTTCTGAAGTCCAAGGTGGTACCATCTGGGACTCTTCTATTCAGGTTCAACAAGGATTTATTTAGCTAAGGAAAACCATCTAATGTTCTGGAAGAATTTGTTCTTCCTCCCACCCTAATCCTTTCTTGGGTCTTTTGGGTCCATGCCTCTAAGGTATGTACCCAGATTAGATCGGTAACACCTTAGCATCTTGAGTGACTTAGCATTCAGCACAGCATCTATCTTCAGCAGCAGCACCATGATGGATACTGCCATCATCACCTGTGTCATTCCCATTCAAGTCCCCATCAAATCTGAACCATCCTCGCCACCACCCCCATTTCTGGCAGCACCACTGCACCACTATAACCACTCCATCACCGCTGCTGTCTTTACAGTCTTCGTTTTCATCTCATCACTGTCAGGCTTCTTCTCACGTGATCATCTTTACTCTTCCATGATCACCTTCTGCTCAGAGGCAGTCAGAACCCTTTGGTAGCAAAAACTCAAGTCAACTAACTTAACCAGAAAGGGCAAAGCCTTCTTCTGGGTGACTATTCCCAAGGGACTCAAAAAAACCGAAGGATGCTCCATCTCTTATCTCCACTTCTTCCTGCTCTTCATTTAATTTTCTTCTGGAGACAGACCTCTGTCCATGTGATCCAGGGATTTGCATCCTGGCTTCTCAGTGACCCTGAAGCAAAATAATATTCATTGCTAAAGCTCAGATTGAAAATTCCCATGGAAGGTCCATGACTGGTTCAGTTTGGTTACCTTTTGGGCCAATTACAATGGCTAGAACTGTGTGTTCTTGTGATTAGCCCAGATTGGTCACATGCCAAACACAGATATGTCAACGGGGAGAGATGTGGGGAGCAGGTGGGTAATTTAGTTTGCAGCCACATTCACCTGCCCCACCTACCACCACACCCCTGTCGTCTCTACCACAGCCTTCACCACCACCATCACTACCATTCCTACCAAATCACCCTCGTCCTGAGAATTATAATGTGCAAGTCCTAAACTTCAAATTCATGAATTTGGAATTTCAACAAATTGGAATTTGATGAAGTCTCCAGCCCTTCAGGAATTTTCCATCTCTGGAAAACAAGAAAGCTGACATGTTCAAGGAGCTGGACTCCTAGTCCTTGGCCATGGGATGGAGCAAAGAGGAGAGTTGTGGGGACAAGTTCCAGCACCTCCGCAGCACTGGCGCTAATCCCTGGGCAGGCCCAGCATAGCAGCAGCGTGTGTCTATCCCAGAGAGGGCACCATTCCTTCAAATGCACAAAATTCCCAGCCCAGAAGCTGTGCTTGCAGGAGCTCTCAGCACGTCTGCCCCCCTTCTCTGGGGGGATGGGGCTTGCTTTTGGATCCAGGCCTCCTGCTCCTGCTCCATCTCCAAGCAAACATCTGTTTCCAGATGTTGTCCCCGAGCCATATAAAGCCAAAGGAAGACTCAAGTTAATATATCTACAGCAGACCCGACTGTCAGCGGCTAGCTAGTGTCGGGAATGGATCACTCAAGGAAAGCAAGAGCCCTCATTTCCTGGTGGGACATATAGGAAAGACAAACAGGGCATTTCCCCCGCAATGTTTAGAAATGACCTTAACAAAGCAACAGACTTCAGGAAAAGGAGAAAGAAAAAGAAGGCCTTTGTAATGAAGTTTACAGGAACAAATGTTCCAGGTGGTTCTGCTTTCACAGCTACTGCTGGCCAAGGAACAAGAGGGAGTGAAGCTCTGTGGGGAGGGCAAAACGTCCTCCGGATTTACCGGCCACCGACTGCGGTCCAGACTCTGGGCCAAACTTGAACCTGGGGGCTGTGCTATACCTTGTGGGGAAGAGACCTGGCCCAGATCCAGTGCCCCCACTGTCTGCTGTGTGACCTTGAACCGCATTCTGACCTCTCTGTGCTCACTTTCTGCAGGAGTCATATACCAGTGGAGCCTTGGGGGATTTATAAAGGTTCTTCTGGTCTCGGGATGGCGATACTCTCCACTTCCAACCAGGAGAGCCGCTCTTAAGACGAGGCTCAGAGACAGAGGTCCGTGGTCAGGGCAAAGAGTTCCGCAGCAGTGGGGGTGGGCAGCGAGCTGGGGATATGAGAGCAGAGACACAACACCCTAACTTGCAGTTCCCAGATGCTGGTAAACAGGGATCTGCTTCAGTAAACGAATTGTGCTCTTCATTACTCGTCTGTCATCAACCAAAAACATCTGTCTCTTAACCCACAGTTGCCTGCTTTTCTGACAGCTTCCCCACCCCTCACCCCATCAGGGAGAGCTCAAGTCCTGGGCTTCTTCTCCAAGCACATGCTTGGGGCGCCCTTCCACCATCCCCACGCTGAGGCCCAGATTCCAATCCCTGTTTCTATGGGCTGACAGCTCAGAGGGGCTGCGTCTCACTCTCACCCCTCAGCTGATTGTTCTTCCTCCAAAAAGCAGCAAATAGAGCCCTAATGGATGCATTTGCTCGAGCCTTCTGACGTCTGGCTGCAGCGTGATCATTCACCATCATCTCATTCGGATTTTGTGCTTTATTAGAGTTTTGCACACATGATCTCATTTGAGTCTCTCGGTGCTCCTCTGAGTAGGAATTAATATTCTCTTACCCCAGGCAGGAGGCTGAGATCCAGAACAGTGAAGATACTTACTGAAAGGCGCACAGTTTGCAGATGGAGAAGCCAGGACACAGCATTTCTGGATTTCAAAGATGGTGCTTTGTTTCAGCTCAAACCTGAGTCAGCAAATTGGTTTCACCACCCCCGCCCCCCCACGCACTAACCTCATTAGATTGATAATAGCTTTCTGCTTTGAGAAGCATAAGCAGAGTGGTTGTGTGTGTGTGAGTGTGTGTGTGTGTTAGGAGTGGTGTTCTATAGTTGATTAGTCATGTCTTCTGGTGATGTGGGAATGGGAATGTTGGTGTGTATGCCAAACATGACCAGACCATGCCACCTGAGAAAAAAGGAATGGAAGGGACAGATGATTAGGGTCAGGTGGTCACATGATGTATCTCTGGCAAGATACAAGGGCTTACCACAGAAGTTTGGAACGTGTACTCTGTTACCCCAGTCCTCTCCTCTGTCTGGATCTTACCATGTTTGAGGCACCTGTTCAGTACTCACCTCTTCCAGGAAGGCTTCCTGCACCCTCACCCAACTCTGACTCCCCACCTTTCTTTCCTTCTCCAAGTCCTGAGTCATCTGCATTTGTTTGGTCTTCAGTTCATTCTGCTGGGCCCTGCTGTTCTCTTTCCTATGTATGTAGCTTCCTACAAAGGCCCCATGGGACTGCACGCCCTGTGAGTACCTGACACAGAGCCCTGTTTTTACCAGGAGCTCAGCAGTAGATGCGGACTACTGATGGATCAGTGACCCACACCATCCCTCCTCTCAGCTGCAGGAAGCCAGGGCTTGGGAAGAGGTGTGAACTCTTGTTTGGTCTTTGTCATACGTCCTGAGTCTCTGCAGCTATTCTCATGGCATTGATGGGCTGTGTTGAGTACTGACAAGGCACTCAACACGTACCATCTCATCCAATCCTCACAACAGGAGATAGGAATTTTTCTCCCCATAGTTCAGATTTTAAAAGCAGGTGCAGAGTGGCTACACAATGTGCCCAAGATCACACAGCCAGTTAACAGTGGAGCCAGCACCTGAAACCACTCAGAACAGCCTCCAAGTGACAGGAAATGAGTCTCAGAGCTGTCCATGCCTGACCTTGAAATGAGGCCAGGTAGAATTCTGCTGAATTATCCTTGATCCTCCTGAGACCAGAGGGATGGGGGCTATTTGGAGCCTCCAGATGTTCCTGCAAGAGGTCATCAGGAGAAAGCTGGGAAGGATCTGGGCAGTAGAGTGGACAGTTGGTCATGGCCCTGGCTAACCACAGTATTCCCCAAATCTGACTTTTTAGAGTCAAGTGATCCTATGGACAGGTCCACTAGGCCACCATACTAGGCATTCTTCTCAGGTTGGGGTAGATAGCTACATTTGTGGATTTCATCTGGAACCAGGTTCATAGGTAAGTCCCTCCCCCACAAAAATCTGGGCTTCCCTCTGTGACTTGTTTTGGCCAGTGAAACATTAGCAAGTGTCACACAAGGGGAGGTGTCATAAGCACTTGCCACCAGGACTGGGTGTCTTGGAATTTCCCTTTGAAAGCCGGCCACCATGCTGAAAAAAGCTCAAGATGTACCATGAGATGTTGAGAGGCCACTCTAGGTGGGGGACAGGGGGACAAGAGGCCATCTTGAACGTTCCACTCTCAGCTGAGCCCCCAGCCAAGTTTCCCCAATGCAGCCTCACGTGTGACCTCAGCCATGTTACTTGGAACAGAAGAACCACTCCACTGAGCCCTGTCAACTCACAGTATTATGAGAAATAATCGATCATTCTGTTAAGAAACTAAGAGTTGGGTCCATCTGTGATACTGCTACAGACGCCTGAAATACTGTCCTTGGTTGCTGCCTGATGACTCCTAGACACAGTTGGGGTCTGGATCACTTAGAAGCACACACCTGATCTCATATACACATCTTGACCAAAGCAGATTGCTCATGGGCAATTTAGCACACACCCATTCTTGGCACAAGTATGAGTGCACATCCTCATGCACACACTCACTGGCGGTACCTTAGAGACAGCCCAGCTGTACTGTGGGCAGCTCCATTCATCCACTACATTTGCAGTCCTCTGCATGTCCATGCTTATACGTGTGTGCTGAAATGTGCATGATCTATGTACCAAAGCACAAGAGTAGATACACACAGTGAGACCCTAGGTTGAGGGAGCTGGGGGGAGGGGTCACACCCACACACACATGCACACAATCACTCATGGCCTGAAACTGTGAGTCTCTGAACTCCTCTAAGAACCTGCAGCCTGCTGAACAGGGTCCCCCAGCGTTTTCATCAGTGTAGCCTCCACACTTGGCTCTGCTCTCTTCTTAATGAGAGAGTTTGTTTTGGCCCCAGTTAACAAGGCTCCCAGGGCCTCCTGGGCAGGCTGACCCTCCCCCGCACATCTGCAGCCCCTGCTCCTCGACCCCCATCCCCAGCTCTGCAGAGTCACAGCCAGGGAGCTGATTGGCGTGGTTGCGTGGGAAGGAAGTGGGGACTCAGGAAAAGGCATTTCCAAATGTTCGATCTTCAGCTCCAAACAGGGGCTTCAGACTGAACCCCAAAACGCTCTTCCCCAAGACATGGCATGCTACTGTCCTCTAACCTGGGGCAAACTAATTTAATCTCAGAGCCTGTAGAAGGGCAAGACTGAGGGCTTGAGCCTGAGGGAATGCCTGCAGTTCTCACCTTATTTCTACCCTGGGACTGGCCTTGGTGCATTCTCTTTGGGATCCCTATCTGGTGCAGGTCAGTACCTCCCGACACCCTGCACAGGGGTACAGCTCTTCCACTGGCTCCCCTTTGTCTTTAGGGGACTATCCTGCTCAGCCCCTGACCACCTCTCCAGCACTTTACACTCCACTCCACTCTTCCCCTTTACACTCCACATTTCAGCCACAATGAACACTGACAACTGCCCCAATCCGCCAATTTCTCCACCATGCTGTTTTTCCACTCCAGGCTTTTGCACAGACAGCTCCCCCCATTTGGCATGCCCTCTCTGCACCCCTTGATCTGACTAACTACGCTCATCCTTCAGGCCTCATCCCCCAGGCATCCTCTCTGTCCTGCTTGGTAGCACTGATCCCTGTTGGCCTCCACCACTAGTCTGCTGTGCTCACCACTGTGTCCTCAACTCCATCAGGGCCTGGCACTAGAAAGTGCTCCATACATTTTTACTGAATGGATGAATGTTTGAGCTAGGAAGGCCCTTATACATCCCAGTTTTCCTTTCCCTTCTTTGCCCATCAATTTCTAAATCTTACATAAAAGGAACATGTACAGGTTAATATAGCTGGGAGAGAGCCAGAAGTAGAATCCATCCATCCATCCATGCTTCCATTCGCCCATTCATTCATTCAGACCACCATTTCTTGGGCATCTACATGGTACTTAGTGCAGAGCATACAGAGATGAGTATAGTCATCCTGCTTTCTAGAAACTCACAGCCTAGGGGAGGGGACAGAGAGGCACAGGTCATAGTTAGGACATAGTTTAAGCTACACAAGACAGGCCAGTGGCTCAAATGGGGTAAGTTACTTCAATCATGCGAGAGTCTAGGCTTCTCTGACAACTCAACTCCACAAAGTCACAAGGGGCCCAGATTCCTTCTGTCTTGTTGTTCACTACATGCAGGAGTTGGAAGCAGAGCTGAGAAACAGGGCTGTGATGCCAGTGACCATAAAGCCTGGGAGAGAAATAAGGAAGAGTCTATGATGCCTGGAGGAGATTCTGGTAGGTCCCCAGACCTGGCCTCCTTGGGTGAGGTTTCCCAGCTGGGGCTACTATGTGGGAGAGTCAGACCTGTGTAAAGGACTAGGCATGGAGAAGGCAATGGAGCAGAGAAATCCAAAAGGAAGAGCAGATTGGAAAGAAACTCAGCAGGTGCAATCTACAGGACCTGATCCCAACTGGATGGAGCGGGTGAGGGTCAGGAAGGAGACACACATCCAGCCTGAGCCTCAGGACAATGCCTGTGCCCTCCACCACTGAGAGCCGGTGTGCTAGGGGAGCTGACTGTGAGGTGAGGTGGGGGGGGAGTGCCAGAGGGAGCGCCAGAGCAGCTGGACGTGGGTGAGAGATGCTGGGGGTGTGGGCTGTGGGTTCTCATGGGGAAGGCATCACCAGAGACGGAAACGAGCTTCAGAGGACAGGTTCTCCCAACTGCCCCGTGGGCAGTGCAGTCACCTTGAATATATATCCCCATCCCTTGGGGAGCTTCTATAAACTGGATGGGAACCTTGGCTTACCTGTGCCCCTACTCCCACCACAAAGAGATTCTGACTCGGTAAAATGGAGTGAACCCCTCTCTGTGGCTCTAGGTTCTTTTATTTGCAAGAGAAGAAACCCAACTCAAATAGGTTTGAGAAAAAATGAGTCCTGTAACTGAAGAGTGCAGACACAGATGAGCTTAAGCACAGTTTGATCACAGAGTTTAAATAACTTCTTCAGGAATCAGCCTCTCTCCACCTCTGCTTGCCTCCTGTGTTGGTTTCATTCTCAGGCAAGATCTTTAAGAACATAGGCAAGATACCCCCTGTGGTTCAGTTCAGTTCAGTCATTCAGTCATGACCAGCTCTTTGTGACCCCATGGACTTCAGCATACCAGGCTTCCCTGTCCATCACCAACTCCCGGAGCTCACTCAAACACATGTCCATCAAGTTGGTGATGCCATCCAACCATCTCATCCTCTGTCATTACCGTCTTCTCCTGCCCTCAATCTTTCCCAGCATCAGGGTCTTTTCCAATGAGTCAGTTCTTCACATCAAGTGGCCAAAGTATTGGAGTTTCAGCTTCAGCATCAGTCCTTCCAATGAATATTCAGGATTGATTTCCTTTAGAATGGACTGGATGGATCTCCTTGCAGTCCAAAGGACTCTCAAGAGTCTTCTCCAACACCATAGTCCAGAAGCATCAATTCTTCGGCACTCAGCTTTCTTTATGGTCCAACTTTCACATCCATACATGACTACTGGAAAAACCATATCTTTGACCAGATGGACCTTTGTCGGCAAAGTAATGTCTCTGCTTTTTAATGTGCTGTCTAGGTTGGTCAGCCCGCTGTGGTAGCTGATACTCTTTCAGAAAGCCTTTTACAAAGAAATAGCATTCCTTTCCCAATCATTCCAGCCTGATTCTCCTTAGTCTGAGCTTGGCCACAAGCCCATCTCAGGCCCAAACACTGTAGCCAAGGGAGATGGAGATGCTAATTGGTTAGATTAGCTCACATACCCTAGAGAAAGGAATGGGGTCAACGCTGCCAGAGCCACAGGGACTCAGCTTGGCATCACTGGCAGGATTTTAAGGTACAGAAAACGGGTGAAGGATGGACTTCTTGGCAGAGGGAACAGCAAGAGCTAATATGTGGAAGCAGAAAAACACAGAAAATACTTTAGGAACAGTGAAGCTTGTATGCACAGGGACATTTTTTTCTTAGCTCTCCATTGTGGTACCCAGAGTATCTGTTTTTATCTCGGAGTGTAATCATGACCACAGATTAAACTCAAACTTTTGCGCTAGCACTGAAAGTCTATCTTCTTGCCCCAAACAAGAAATCCTGTTTTCTAGAGAGGTTGATTAACTCCAACATTGACAGAACATTGATCCAATGTCGACAGAGAATTCCCAAGTTTCTCTGACACCAGAGTCCCCCTGGATGCCTCAGGGTTCATACAGGTCATTTCTGAATGCAGGGGTCAGGCTAGGACTGCTGCACCCTCCCCCTTCAGCTCCCAATCACAGAGGATGCCCCCAAATCTTTTAGATTTCACTGCCTTGGCATTCCTGAGGGCCCCTAAAGTGTTGAAAGGGAAAACATCAGCTTGTGGAATAAGAAAGGGAAGAAACTACTCTCCTAGTTCCCTTCCTCCATATTCCTTCCCTTGCAGAGGGTTGGGAGGTTGGGGGATGTGAACTACATCCCTGGATCCCCTCCCTGGCATATACCTCTTAGTGCAGAAATTCTCTAGCGCCCCCTGGTGGTCACCAACACTGATGGATTCTCTCAGGGTTTATTCTGAGCAGCCCAATTGAGACATCCATCACAGGGTAAGGAAACAGGCACACTTACCCCATATCCCATATTAAGGAAATGCTAGAGCTGGAACGGACCCAGAGCTCCTGGCCACCAGTCTTTGCTGCAGCATCACTTTCTATCTGCGGCATCACTTTCTATCCCTGTAGTCCTCCCTAGTGGCTAACTGACCTGGCAGGCAATGTTATAACACTTATTATTTATGATGTAAGTACTTTATTACTATGTTGCTCTATCAAATACACCTGCCACACTTTGAGGTGTGCCATGATACTGGATTATATGTTAACATTGATCAGGTCAATATATAAAATGTGCAGTTGGCAATGCTGTTACTCTAAAATGGAATCACAGAAATGCTCCTGTCACCATACCCACTACCCACCTTTGTTTTACATTTCAGGAACCTGTCTTTTATCCCCCCCATCCCTTCTCGATTTTCCTGGGAAGTAAGCTTTCTCCATAAACTCAATCCCACCTCCTCCTCATTTGCAGGAATGTCAAGAGGTGCAAGGAGATAAAGTCTCTCTGGGATACAAATGTTACTTAAAATGGGAGAGGTGGCAAGAGAAGAGAGGAAACTACAAAATAGCCTTCAGGCAGCTTTCTCTACTGGACTGTAGGAAATGATAGCGGAAGGGAGCCAAGGAGAGAATGGCTTACCTTTAATGGCTGCAATGGTTGGGGAAGGCTGGTCTGTCAGCGGAGGGCTGGAATGAGTCTCAGATGCAAGGCAGACAAGAAGAGGAGGGGTCAGGACTGGCAGGCGGGAGGACTGACTGGCCTTTTGGATACCCTGAAATAACCCTCTGCTCAGTTTGTATTCACCTGTATCCTGAACCACGAGTCCTGGCCCTGAAAGAGAGACAAGGGCACCAGTTCTGCTGCCCCACCCCCACCCCCACCTCAGAGGGTTGACTTTTCACCCCAGAGTAAAGCTGTGATGGGTGAAGTGAACCCCACCAAAGGCGCTGGGGCAGCTGGAGGTGCAGAGTCAGGGGTGGAGCTGGTTTGGGGAGGAAGAGAGGGGATGAGACATGACAGGGGGTGCTCAGCTGCAGCTCAAGGAAATCAGACAGTCCTGCTCAGGAGGTAGACATCCATCTAGATACCTGACAGTAACTCAACTGGGTTCCTTGGAAGATCACAAAGACTGGCTGCGCCGACTTGTCAGAAAGCAGAGTGATGTCTGGACCCGTGACTTAGCAGGAAGGCAAAGAGGACCCTCAGTGTGGATTGGGAGAAAGGGAGAAAAGCAAGCTCCAGCTCCACTCCACACCCCCTTCCTGCCTATAAATAACCCCAAGTGTCACTTCAAAGGGGACAGGGAGCACAGGAGAGGGGCTCCCGTGGCCAGTGGGTTGGGGCAGCGGGCCCTGCACACCACGCCCCCCACCCCGGGCGAGTTTGCATAAATAAACAAACCCAAGCCTTCGGCCCCGCAGGAGGTGGAGGAGGAGAGGGGAGGAGGACAAGGGAGGGGGCGGGAGAGATTAGTTTGGGAAGTAGCACGGATTGCTCATCCGATCCGTGCAGCCGCGGCTAGTGTGTCAAGTTACAGAGGCGCCGGAATCGGCCCCAGCGCTCCTCGGCAGCGGCCACGACCCACCTCTGCCCATGGGGCCCTCCATGTGCACCCCTTCGCCCCGGGACTGAAACTGGCTCGCCCGGGCGACGGGAAACACCAAGAAGGACAGACAGTGCTGAACCCACTCCGGACTGCAGATACTTGAAGGGAAAGACGGGGCAGAAAAAATAGCCGGCCAGATTTCCCTAACTTTCCTGGACTTGGAACGTTCTTCGAAGCAACTTTTTTTTTTTTTTCACCTGGGTGTACCCCCCGATTACTGCTGGTTTTTTGTTTTTTTGTTTTTTTTTTTTTGCCCCCCCCGTTCCCCCTCCAGCTGCTATTTTTTCCATCCTCTTTGCTGAGAGCAAAGGAAAGGGACATTTTTCCAGCGACACAAGCCTTTTCCCTACTGCCCCGGAGCTTGAGATCGCGCTTTGGGGCAGCGGCTCTCGCCTTTATTTATTCTATTTATTTATTTATTGGTTCTCAAGACGCGAGGGGATGGTAGCGGAGCGCTCCCGCAAAGCGACAGCCGCCGGTGCCCGCGGCCCTGCGGAGCTGGACGCACCCGGGACAGTGGCGCTGGCGGTGGCGGTGGCGCCGGCGGAGCGCTGCGCGCGGCTGCCGAGCCCGGGGTCGTGCGGGCTGCTGGCGCTGGCCCTCTGCTCGCTGGCGCTCAGCCTGCTCGCCCACTTTCGGACGGTCGAGCTGCAGGCCCGGGTGCTGCGCCTGGAAGCGGAGCGTGGGGAGCAGCAAATGGAGCCGGCTATTTTGGGACGAGTCAACCAACTGCTGGATGAGGTCTGTGCTCTTTGTTGCTGCCTTTTATTCCTTCCCCGCGGCGCCCCCTCGCGCAGCCTCCAAACTTTGGACCAGCCAGTGCCCGTGGGCTTTCCGCCGCGCGGTGCGCCCTGGCCTCACCCCATTTGTCTACGGGAGGGATGGGGCCAGGGACGGACGCTGCCCTGCCAACGGGCAGGAGGACCTGGACGGCTAGCGCCGGACCCCTCGGCTCCCGCCTAGAGCAGGCGTCTCCCACGTTCCGCGCCGGGAGCGCCCTGAGCGCGCGGGGCAGGTGGAGGAAGGCTAGGCGCGGAGGCGCGCAAAGGCGGCCAGGCTCTGTTTCTGCCTCCCGGCTCCTCGCCAGGGCAGTGTGAGAGCCTCCCAGCGCCCACGCGGCGGGACTTGAGCCCGGTGGCCCGGGGCCGAGGCTTGCTGGGCCCCCGCAGCCCTCCCCATCCATCCCTCGACGATCAGTGCTGCCTTTTATTGCCATATTCTGTTGGGAAGAGAGAGGGAGTGAGTTATCTCAGGGACTGAGGGGCACAGGGAACAGTCCTTGCAGGAGGTGGTGGGCTGGCCTTTGCCTAGACCGCTAGGGCCCAGGTGTTGGTGGTTTCGGTTCTGCTGTCCTTGGGCACAAACAAGCCCTCACTGTCTTGTTCTGAAGCTGTGTTTCTTGTCCCTGGTCTCCTGGAATGGTCCCCAACAGTTTGTGTCTGTGTGACTTTCTGGGAAAAGGATGCTGAGTTTTCTCCCATTCCCAAAATATCCTTGAAGCTCAGTGTATTAGAAGCCACTAGTGTCTCTTAGCCAGGACAATCCTGAGAGTCATGAAGAGACCCACAGTCCACAGAAAGTAGGGACACACAGTCTCAGGGGTGCCACCCGACTAAGCGACTGGCCAGGAGACCATGAAGCCAGGTGACGTCTGAGGATGTGGACAGCTCAGGGGACCCAGGGCCTCCTATGAGGGGAGGATCCACAGGTAAAGGCCACGGCTGTCTGGGAAGAACTCCTGGAACAGGCTGGCCATGGACAGTTTCTGAGGGGAAGAACTGGGGGTGCATCTCTTACTTAGTAGGAGGTGGTGTGTGAAACAGTGAAGAGCGCGAGGTAGAGCCCAGCAGGCCTGGCTTTTATCCCCACTCTGCTACTTAGAAGCTGTGCCTCCTGAGGCAAACACCCTAACCCCCTAACCCCCTGAGCCATCACAGTGGTGGTGCTGATGGTAAACGTGAGAGCCCAGCTCTGACTGCAGCAGTGCCATGGCCATACTGGCACGATGCCCCAGTACCCTATAGCCAGGCCCTTCTTGGTGCCTCTACCAGGCAAAGGCTGGCACTTGCCGAAGCAGCTCTCCGGGGCAGTCACGGAGAGCGAGGTCAGAGGGCCAGAGCAGAGCAAGTTTACTGATGCTAGAGGTGCACCCGTGACTGCTGCCGTTAGCTCATTCCCACGCCCTGCCGGGCCCCAGGGAAGCCGGAGGGCTCCGTCAAGCCACCCACGGTCCCCTGGGACTCTGAGGGAAGCCGGTGGAATCCGCAGTGCCGGCAGACGGCCTTTGCTGGCTGGTTGGCAGTACACAGGGGACTGCTGCGTGGTAGGGAGGGTGTTGGGATGTGATACCCCAGGTATCCCTGGGGTCTTGGCTGCTGAGGGACAAACGTCTGGCCCTGAGTGTCCTGCCCAGTTCCTCTCTCCATCATCTCCCCTTCCTGGCCCCTCCTTCTGGCCAGGGCGTGCCCCTGCCCTTTCCTCAATCCTGGCTTCCTCTGCTTAAGGCTTAGCCAGGCCATGTCTCATGCTCTCAGGACCTTGGGGCTGACAGTGTTATCTACCAGGCTGAGCCTTCCTGTCTAAACTCCTGACTGTCAGACTCCCATTTTACAGATGGGGGAACTAAGGCTCAGAGTGGGGCAGTAGATTTCCCAGGGTCACGTGGTGAGATCCAAAGCTAGAACAAGCTTCCAGGGGCTCTGCCCCCAGTGCTCTCCCCAGTCTGTCTGCCACCTTCCATCGTCCACCCTCATGCGCTTATTCCGAAAGTGAACCTGAGAGCCAGCTGTGGGTCAGGCATTGTGGGGTGGGGGGCACATTTCTGTCCTCTCGAACTTACAGGCAAATAGGACACGGAGAAGGGAGTGGACAGGGACTGTGTCATGTGAAAAATGCTATGAGAATGGAAGCAGTAGAGGTCTAGGGCTCCTGGTGGCGGTGGCTCCCTGGGAAAGTGATTTTTCAAATGAAGACTTACAGGGTGACTAGGAGTTTTCCAGGCAAACAGGGATGAGTGTGGGGCAAAAGGAACAGCTTCTGGAAGCTGAAAACCAGAGAGAGAGAGAGGTAGCCGAGGTCAAGAGGGGCCTTAGAGACACTTTGATCTTTGTAAGAGCAATGGGGAGCCATGGAGGGGTCTTGAGGAGGGCAGTGATGTACACAGAATGAGATGAAGAGCCAGGAAGAGCAGGGATGCCAAGTAAGAGGTTAGTATGGACCAGAGAGGACAGTGGCCTGGCCAGGGGCACTTGTGGAGAAAGAGAGGAATGAATGGAAATGGCAGCCTTGGTGGTGGGACCTGAGGTCATAGCAGAGGGCACTGGGACAGAGGGAGGAGCAGTCCTGTGGGGGGAGGGGCAGGTGACCTGGTCTAAATGGCGATGACCTCAGGAGCCCTCTCCTGAAGGGGCCTGCGGGCCAGTGGCTCTGGAAGGGACTCTCTCAGGGCTGCACTGTCTAGTATAGTAAGCACTAGTCACATGTGACTCATTAGACTTAAGTTAATTACAATTAAATACAATCTAAAATATGGTTCCCCAGTCACACTAAGCCACCTTTCATAGAACTGCTTGATAGATATCTGAGTGGCCACCAGACAGGACAGTACAGCCTTAGAACATGGATGTCACCACGTAAAATTCCATGGGATGACGCTGTGCTTGGAGCAGGCAGGGTCTGGGCCAGCAAAGGTGCTCAGGAGCAGCTCCACCCTTTCCCTCCTCCACCCTTTCCCTCCTCCACCCTTTCGTCTCCTTGGTCTGTTCTCCCAGGTCAGAACAAAGAGCAGAGGTGAGGAGAAAGGTGAGAACTGGGGCCACTGGAACCTCCCAGGTGAATAGAACAGGGGAATGGTTTTGTTGCAGAATGAGTCTGTGAAATGGGTATGCAGAGGATTCCTGCCCACGAGGGCCCAGAGGCACCCCGTGTGCCAGGATTCCAGCTGGGCCTTGCCAGCCGTGTGGCCTCAGGCAAGCCATGACACACACCCTCACCTCATACCCGTTTTCTGTGAAGCCCTGGCTCTGCCTTCCTCTGGGGGTTGCTGTGGGGCTCTCAGGTGATGGCAGATGGAACAACACCCTGAAAGGTGCCACCACAATGGGTCACAAGTGCCTCTAGAGAGCTCCCTGGAGCACGGGGCAGCCAAAGGCAATCCGTTCCGGAGCCAGTGAGCCTCGGTCACTCCCAGAAGGATGGAGGAAGGGCCACGGGCAGGGCCGTCCTGGGGAAGCACACAGCCTGAGCAATGGCCTGGAGGCAGCTGTCCAGGGGCACATGCTCACTACCCATCCCAGCGGGGAAAGCAGCGTGCTGGGGGTGGAGGCTGTGTCTGGGAGACAGGAGGGAGGGGACTCCATAGGAGAGAAGCCTGGAGTGAGGTGAGGCGAGGGCAAATGTGAGCAGAGGCTGCGATCTGAGTGATCTGAGCTACTGGGAGGGGGGTGGGTCAGGGCCAGGAGAGGAGTGTGGGGGCGGGCACCCGCTCAGGGGAGTTGGGAGTGTGGCTTCCAGACCGCAGCTCCAGCTCTTCCCCCATCAGCGCCTCTCTCCCAGTCTGGGACCCTTAATGAGTGCTCCAGCTGCCCGTTAGTTGATTTGCTTGCTGTGAAAAAAAAAAAAAAATGGAATGTCCCAAATGGAGGAAATCTGATGTCACCTAGGGCTGGGCAGACAGTGTGCGATGACAGAGAAGAGGGTGGAATTTAAACTTGCCAAATCCATTTTGCAGGCTGAGGGGGAGCAAGGGGGTGTCAGCAGCCACCTTCAAGGTGAATGCTGAGGGAGGCCAGGCTGATTCCCCTTCCCCAACCATAAGAGTAACAGCAACCCTGATAGGAGGGTATGTACAATGGCCAGTGCTATGCACATTATCTCTTTCAATCCTCATAACTTCCCTAAGGATTGACACTCTTATTACCCCATTTTACAGATGAGAAGACTGATATCACTGTACCTCCATCCCACTGTCTCTGATTCAGTCCTTTGGGTATTGATGGCATTTTCCACTCCAAGAATCCCCTGGGAGAGGAAGTAATTGAAACTCCCAGGCTAAAATGTCGAGGAACCCCAGGCAGACTCTTTCATCCCTAAAAATAATAATAACAACCCTTACAAGAGCAAAGCCTCACATTTATAGAGTGTGTACAGGAGCCCCTTATTGAACTCTTTCCAGGGGCATTTGGAGGAGAGATCAAAGCAGTGGCTGAGAGATTAGGGCTCTGGATGGGGTCCTCTAGGGATGAAGTACTGAGATGAGACAGGACCCGGCTCTTAAACAGAGAATGTATGTGTGGCATGACCTGTGTACAACCCAGGAACCTGGACTTCAGTTCATGGACAGACCTTAGATCCAGGTGTCCTCAGATATCGCCAGTGCTCCCCTGAGTCAGTCTTAAAACTACTCCTCTTTTCATGCTGTGAGTACATGACTGGTCTTAAATGACTAGTTTTAATAGAGGAAAGACCCTCAGAGACCCTGAAGTCTAGTCCCCTCACTCTACTGATGAGAAAACAGGTCCAAATCTTCACCCCAGGCATCAGATGAGCCTGAAGGTAGGACCTCTGTCTCTGGTAGGCATCTCTCTTCCACACCACACCTCCTTTCTGGACAGTAGTGTTTGGCCAAGTGGCGGCCAAGACAAGGCAAGCGTGTGCTTCACTCTGCACTTCTTGGCCCTCAGCAGACCTTATTAATCACTTGCCACACACTTTCTCACTGAGCTTACGTACAGCCTTAGAATCCTCTTTAACACAGGAAACTACCACCCCGCTAGCAAGAGTTGACATTCAAGACAAAGAGCTATTGGGGAATTCCCTGGCAGTCCAGTGGTTAGGACTCAGTGTTTTCACTGCCAAGGACCTGGGTTCAATCCCTGGTTGGGAATCTATTTCCTGACTCTAATTTTTTAAAAATACAGAGCAATATTTACTGACTCTAATTTTTTTAAAAAATACAGAGCAATATTTACTAGAGATAAAACTAGGGAGAGTTGTTAAAGTTTCATTACTTCTCTGAAAGCCTTAAAACTAGCAAGTAGCTCCAAACCACACTGAGGACCCCCAGCCCTCATAGGAAGACGGTGGGAAAAAGTCAAAGCATCTGAAACAAAATGTCGTCTGCCTTATGCATAGTCTCACAACTTGACACTCTCAGAGAAATGCCTATTCCCCTATTCCAGACTTGCCCCCATGCCTCTGGAAAGGCTTCCGAAAACACCCTGACCCAAAATGGCCCTCCCCCCTGCTGACTTCCTGAAGAACTGCCTGGCCGTGCCAAGTATCTAACTCAGAGAAGGAAAACAGGGCACTTGCTGACTTCTCTTACCCCAGTACCACAGCAGGCATTACTAATCACTCAACACACGCCCAGGGAGCCTACCTAGGTTTCAGAATCCTTCTCAACACAGCTCTCCAGATGACCACTCCCAGTCTACTAGAGTTAATGCACAAGATAAAATCTGTTGCCAACCATGGCTTAGCTTCAGACACATTGTGCAGTGAGCCCTCCTCTCCACTGCCTTTCAACATCTTATCTCTCCATTTGATCACATACAACCCAACGGGCGAGGGCAGGAGCTCGCTGGTCTCCAGTCCTTCACTGAAGCTAGCCTGGGGCTTTGCACAGAGTAGGCAGCCCTCACCAAATAGCTGCTGATTTAAGGTCCCACTGCCACAGGCCAGTTAAGCCATCTCAGAAGTCAGCTATCTTCCACCCACTCCCCCAACCCAGACCCAGCTGTCTGCCCAGAGTTTGCTCAGGGGGTTGTGCCCTGGAGCTGGTGTTTTGCAGGAGTCAGAGGCTGAAGTGAGGAACTCCTCCTGAGTCAGAGCTGCACCACAGGTCCCAGCTGAGAGTAGGGATGGCTCAGTGTGATGTGTCCTCACCTGGACAGAGCAGCTGGGAGCACCCCTCCTCTGCCATTACCTACTTGTGTGACCTGAGTCTCAGTGCCCCAACCTGAAAAATGGGCACAACATCCTCTTAATAGTGTTGTTGCAGGATTCAGATAATAACAACTGGAACAATTACAGCCTCATCACTGATGAAGACAAAAATGAGGCTGCATCGTGTCCACAACTTTTTTTTAAGTGTAAATAGAATTTTTGATAAAAGTGAAGTACAATTTTGAACACACCAAAATGGTTAGTTAAACTTTATAAAAATAAGTGTAATGTTTGCTGCAGAGCAACTTGTTCTATGCGGAGAGCCAACTCTTTGGAAAAGACCGTATCTATTAATTAATTTAATTCTCACAATAATCCTATGAAGTGGTTATATTTTTACTATTCGCTTCTTACAGAGAAGAGTGTGGAGGCCCAGAGAAGTTGCTTTACTTTCCCAAGATCACACTGCTTCTAGTAAGCGGCAGAGCCTCAAACCCAGGTGGTCTGGCCCCAGAGCTGGCATTCAGAGCCACATGTGTAGACGATCTGTATAAAGTACCACGTTGCCCTAAGTCAGCTGAGGCAGGTCACAGAGGCCAGGCTCAGGGACTGTTCACTTCAGTTTGGTTTGTCACAGAGGTGGCATTGACCGAGCTGACTTGGTATCAGCTCACATTACCATCTCTGCTTTAAGAATGGCACCGAGGCTTACATCAAGTCTTGGTGATAAGGACCCTCAGGAAAGTCCCTGTCCAGCCTTGGCTTCCAGAATGTTTGGGCTTCCAGGAGGGAGGGGCTGGGTCTTGTCCTTTGGACACTGAACTGTCCTCTAAGGAAGCTTAGCCCCAAATCTGGGAGTCATCCCCAGGCAGAGCAGAGTCATTCAGGCAGAAGATTCTGCACAAGCCCCAGTCTCAGCCCTGCTGTGTCACCCTGCGCTCACTTTTGTTTCTCCCTCTTCTGCCCTGCTGCCTTCCTATAATAACGTGCATCTATCTGTCTGCCTATGCAGTTTCTTTGAGTGTTTCCTCACTTTCTATGAGTGTTTCCTTTTGGATCAAGATAAGGATAAAAGTCCTCTAGAAACTTAACTTTTAAAAGTGACTCTCCCCTCCTTCTCTCATGTCTGCACACCCTTAAAGGCCTGCCCCTGGACTGGTGATGGGTCAGCTGCATAATGGTACCTGCAGGACTTTCAAATATACCAGGGCTGACTCCCCTTCCCTAAACCCTGATGTGAATCCCCGTGGGCAGGGTCTGGCAGTGGGTTGTCTAACGAGCTCCACAGTTGACAGTCCCTCCCAAGTTGCTCTGCAGCAAACATTGCACTTATTTTTATAAAGATTTCTTTTAACTAACCATTTTGGTGTGTTCAAAATTGTACTTCATTTTTATCAAAAGGGACAGAGACAGAAACTGTATCTGTTCCCCTGAGCCAGGAGCACCCTGTGCAGTTTACCGGGCCCCTCGCCTGAGTCCAGAACAGTGCTTCAGGGGCTGATGGTGGCAGAATCATGAGGGTCACGGCGAGATTCAGTAACAGCCCTATCACGCACTGCACGGTTTGAAAGTATGGGAAGGTTAAAGAAGGGGAAGCATTGGGGTTTATTTTTTTTGGAGCAGGGTGTTGGGTTTTGGTTTTGGTCTTGTGTGTCCATGCTGAATCACTTCAGTCATGTCTGACTCCTTGCGACCCCATGGACTGTAGCCCACCAGGCTCCACTGTCCATGGGATTCTCCAGGCAAGAATACTGGAGTGGGGTGCCATGTCTTCCTCCAGGGGGTCTTCCCCACCCAGGGATCAAACCAGTGTCTCTTAACATCTCCCGCATTGGTGGGCAGGCTCTTTACCACTAGTGTCCTTTGTTTTTATGTATATATATATATAGTTTGTTTTTTTTTTTCCTTTGGCTGCAGAGGCTCTTCTTTGAGGTACACAGGCTTAGTTGCCCTGCAGCATCTTAGCAGTGGGATCTTAGTTCCCGATCAGGAATGGAACCTATGTCCCCTGCATTGAAAAGTGTGTTCTTAGCCACTGAGCCACTTGGTCTTAGTTTTTCAAAGAATAAAATCAGCTGAGAGCTTGCCATCCATCCAGAAGAAAGGAGGTTACAGGAGAAGCCTTAGGAATGCTTCTCCCATCTCTTTTGGTTGGATTCTTCCCCTCCCAGAAGCACTTATTGAGTCCTCAGTAAACTGGAAAGAAAGTCAGTGAGCTCCTCCAAAGGAAACTGAGGCCCGGGTGTAGAGAGGGGCTGGGAGGGCCTGAGGAGGCTGGGGTCCTGGCTCTTCCACTTGTCATCTGCTTGGCAGGCAGGCCTCAGCAGCAGCCGCAAGTGGGCACTCCTGTCTCGTGTCTACAGACCTCCTGCCCAGGGTGCTGGCCTCCCTGCAAAATCTCTTTGTGCCCCACAGGGCGGGGATGTGGCTGTTGGCAGCAAGGACTCCTCCAATCCTTCAAAGGGTGAGGGCAAGCCAAGTACAAAGGGGCGGAACTGCCCTCCTGAGAGGCTGGGCACAGCCTTTCTGGGAGACACTGGACCCCTGTCTCCCCTCCTGGAGATTATTGTGGGTTTTCCCAAAACCCTGTGTGGCTGGAGTCTACATAGACTGGGCCTCCTCAGCCCCCTTTCTTCATCTTTCCCTCGTCCCCACCTTCCCTGGCCGCCCCGATGCCCACAGTCCAAAGCGAAGTCTCTGTCTTTCCTTAGCTCAGCTCACAAGCCGCCACAGGCAGCTCTGGTCCACCCTGCCCCCTGCCAGGCAGCTCATTCCTAAGTTCAGCCAGGGAGGCCCTACTGCCTCCGGGGGACACATCTTCCCCACAAAGGCTGTCACAGGACGTGGGACTCTGCCATCCTCGGGACTTTACACCTGAGGTCTCCTGGTACACTACAGACGCCCCGTGAAGGTGCCTCTTCAGCCACCACTTGGAGGTTTTCTGCATCGGATCATGTTCTGACAAGGTGGCCTGTGAGGCAGGACAGGAACAGGGATGAAGAAGGGGCTGGTTAAAGGGGCATTAGCTGGGGTTCTCCCAGAAACAGCCTAAGTGACTTTCCTGGGAGCTGGGGAGGGGGAGACTTTGAAAGTGACATGGGAAGTGAGGGTGGTCCTGCCACCTCCAGCATCTCCCTACTCATGGAATCAGAGTGTTAGAAGGAAAGGAGTCATGTGCTGGAATGAATCCCCAAAACACCCCTGGTTCTCAGACTTACACACCCTCAGTAACGGGGAGGTCACTGCCTTATGCAGCTGGCTGCTCCATGATTAGACAGCTCTGGCTGTAATGTGTGTGTTCTTCATGTCCTCAGAGCTCCAGATCCATCCTACACCTGCCATCCCACCCCTCCAGCATGTCTTGAAAGCACCTCATATTCAGCGTCTCTCAGCTAAGCAGGACGTCCTCCCCTGCACACCCAGCACCGCACGTCCTGACTCCAGGACAGACTGAACTTTCTCAGCCCCCCACAGAGCCATCCCCTTCTGTGCATCATGCCTGCCTCGAGCCCCCCTTGGCTCTCCCAGGCCATGGGAGACCCTCACCCATCTGCCCCTGTTCACTCTGCCCTGCCCCCTTCATCATCTGCACAGCAGCCAGGATAATCTTTCAAAATTTCTAAGTATGATTACCCCAGTTCTCTGATTACAGCCCTGTAGTGACTTCATACTGCTTCTTACTATGATCCTTGAGGGGGGCCCTTGCCACCCTCTCTAGCCTCATGGCTCACCTTCTACTTTTAGAGTCCAGCCAAATGGCTGGATGTGGTCATGGCTAAGCGCACAGAACCTGGACCCAGATTGCTGGATTCAAGCCCAGCTCTGCTAATTACTGGCTGTGTGACCTTGGGCAAGTGGGTTAACCTCTCTGTGCTTTGGCCTGTATCTCTATAAAATGAGGTTAAGGATAGTAAGAGTATCGCCCTCCTTTGAGTGTTGTTTTTAGGATTGAAGAAAGTTAAAACAAGTGCTTTGAGCAGTGCCTGGCACTCCAGGAATAGAAGTTGCAGTGTCCTGAAAAGAGTCAGTCTCCCTACTCACCCACTCACTTAGGACAGGCACAAGGAGAGGCTCATGGGCGCAGAGCCACGTTCAGATCTTGCCTCTGCTGTTCTTGGCCATGTGCTAGTTAATTCACCTGTCTGTCTCAGTTTCCTCGTTCATGGGTGGGTTTCTTTGAGCGCTGAGTATAAGACTACTGCCTGGTTTCCGAGAAGCACCTTATTATATCAGATCTTAGCTGTTTCCCCCATACCTGGGCCCCTCCCCTGGTAGGTTGCTGCGCATCCTCAGATGTCAGCTCAGCTGTCACTTTCCCATGATGAACCAGCCTAGTAAGTGCCCCTAGACTGGCTCTCGACATCTCACCTCTCCTGCCAGAGCTCTGATGACAGGGGCTGCTTCACGGTGATGTGTGTGGTTTAGAGGCCCTTAAGTGCCCCTCCCTAGAGAGTAAGCCCCATGAGGGCAGCCTCCATGTCTGCTCTGCTCACATGTGGGTCCCCAGCACTTTGCATGGAGAGTCGGAGACAACTGAGCGACTTCCCTTTCACTTTTCACTTTCATGCATTGGAGAAGCAAATGGCAACCCACTCCAGTGTTCTTGCCTGGAGAATCCCAGGGACGGGGAGCCTGGTGGGCTGCAGTCTATGGGGTCGCACAGAATTGGACATGACTGAAGTGACTTAGCAGCAGCAGCAGCAGCAGCAGCAAACAAAGATGCTTGATACCCACTCGTGAGAGGGAGAGAAGTGGGGGAGAGGGTCTGATCTCCGTCCCAGCACTCTTGCTCCCAGCCCCTCCCCACTCTGCTGTGGGGGACCCTGCTTCATCCTGCACTGGGTCCAGGGATGACCTCAGGCCCCCCGAAACTAGAGGTCCTAGGCCTCGTGCTAACCCAGTGCCCATCCTGTTTCCTGTCTCCTGAGGCTGCAGCAGAGTCAAAGCTGAGCTGGAAGAACTTTCTCATACGAAGGCTGGAAAGTTCACACCGGGGCGTGCACCTCTGTCCCCGAGTTTTCTGGCCTGCAGAGCCTGGAGCAATATCTCTGTGATTCTGGTGAAATGGGGAGGCAGCAGCAGCTCATGGCATCTAGAGAGTCCCCTGTTTTGTGGCCCTGGTAGTCTGTGATCAGACGCCAAGTCCCTTGCACAAAGAGAACGGGGGAGGAAGGAAGAAGACAGTTCCTCAGACTGCCCCAGGGCACCCGCTCCTGGCCCCCAGCACACAGGCTCCCAGAGCAGACAGGGCGAGTCCAGTTTGGGTGGGTGTAGGCTGAGTGTCTCGGTTTCCTCCACTTTGATTTCATCCCACTGAGCTGCCTGCGCTCAGGGGCAGGCAGCCACACGAGGGCCCGTCCCCTTAACAAATCCCTCTGTTCCTCTCCTGCCTTCTCTGGGATCCAGCCTTTGCTTCTCCCTGGATTGCCCTCCCTTGCCCTTTTTTCTCGGAGAAGGCAATGGCACCTCACTCCAGTACTCTTGCCTGGAATATCCCATGGACAGAGGAGCCTTGGTGGGCTGCAGTCCATGGGGTCGCTAAGAGTCCGACACAACTGAGCGACTTCACTTTCACTTTTCACTTTCACGCATTGGAGAAGGAAATGGCAACCCACTCCAGTGTTCTTGCCTGGAGAATCCCAGGGATGGGGGAGCCTGGTGGGCTGCCGTCTATGGGGTCGCACAGAGTCGGACATGACTGAAGTGACTCAGCAGCAGCAGCAGCAGCAGCCCTCTTTTCTATCTGAAAAGGCCAGAGCCCACGTGGGACCACAGGGATGGATCCTCGGGGGTGGGGGAGGCAGGCCTAAAAGTAAGTAATTTGGTTCGAGTGTGGATCAGTGACACTGGACCAGGCCCTGCCCTCAAAGGGCCGCCTCAAGTCTCCAGCAGGGCACCAGCCCCATAGCAGCTATAGCATGAGGTAAGGAGAATGCTCCAGCAGCTGGGATGGTGCACACACTCTGTGCCAGGCATTGTAATCAGATGCTGGCACAGAGCTTTGCCCAGCCTGGTCATTTCAATGGGCAAATCCTTCTTTCAGCTTCTCGTTCTTGTGGTCAAAAGGCAGGGCGGCAGACAGGTCCCTCACTCACCCTCCCCCTTATAGGAAGAAGGGGTCTGAGTTTCCCAGGAGGTGGAGGGGTAGGACCACGTGTCGGCAGCAGTACATGAGGCCAGGCCAGCCTCACTGTGGCAGGTGGGAGGAGGCAGGCCTGGCATCAGCTCAAGAGAGAAGTGGCCTTCATCTGGTCACTAAGAAAAACAGGCCGGCATAGCAGGTGTTCGCCCTTCCGCACATCTGGAGCCCTCTTTCGATTTTCTGGTCTCATCTCATCTTATCCCTCCAGCTGTCCTGTGTAGTCCAGTGGTATCTAATAGTATTCCTGTTCTATGGATGAGGAAACCAAGGCCCAGAGGGGTAACACCTCTTGCTTTGCAGTTAGTGGGAATGCTGGGACTAGACCCCAAGGTCCTAACAGTCCCAAAGGCAGCTCCAGTCTGTATCAACACCACATGCTCCATACAGAGTGATATTTCGGCAGGGGGGTGGTGGTGGTGGGGTGGTTGGGGCATGCGCTAACCCCAAATAGAATCCCATTGCAGCCACCAAGGGCAAGTGGGTTTTCATGGGAGTCATACACTAATATCAAAAATTAATTATTAGATGCTAAAGCACTTAGCAGAGTGCCTGGTATATACAGCTCCATACGGATAGCTATTACTATTAATATTACTCCTATTTAATAAGTCTACCTGTTAAATACTTCTTGGTTTCCAAGGCACTTCCCACAGCAACACTTGAGAGGTTACTGTTGCTCGATCATGTCCAACTCTTTGCGACCCCGTGGATTGTAGCCCACCAGGCTCCTCTGTCCGTGGGATTTTCCAGGCAAGAGTACTGGAGTGGGTTGACATTCCCTTCTCCAAGAGATCTCCCTGACCCAGGAATCAAACCTGGGTCTCCTGGCAGGTGGCTAATATCCCCATTTTGCAGATTCTCTGGGGAGAGGTGCCAGGCTCAAGGTCATGACTATTATGGAATTCGGAGCTCACCTGGCCTCTGTTCTGGGCTCCCTCCCTCACACCATGTATTACATGGACACACCCATGTATTACAAAGGCCCAGGCGGAGCCTGATCCCTTTAAGAGCCCTGGGGCTGGGCTCAGGGAGGGAACGGGCCCTAAACCCCAGGCCAGACCGGAGCTGCATTCTCTGGGGAGAGCGAGTGGCCACTTGGCATTTTCCCTTTGATACTGATACAGGCATTTTAATAGCTGCAATGATCAGGCAGGTGGTATTTCAGCTCTGGCCATGAGGGGCATTCCAGGAGGCCCTGGCTGCCAACGGGTGAAGCAGGAAGGCTTCTCTGTCCAGGGCGGCTGGGGGTCCACCCCAGGGACTCTGAAAGTTTTACACCTGCCCCAGAGCCTCAGCGTGGGGATTTCAAACCAAGAGTCTCAAACTCAGATGCCTAGGGGGGGCCAGGCTAGTGGCCTAAGGCAGTGAGGCAGGCCAGGGGGAGGGTACTGTGGTGGTCTGGATAGCACATGCCCACCTGAAAGGGGCAGCCATCCTCCCATTTACAAGACAGATCAGAAATCTAGAACTACATGAGATCTCCTGAGCAACACGTGTTTACTGACCACCTATCATGTGCCGCCGGGCCATGCTGTAAGCACTGAGGATATATTAATAGCAATGAATGAAACAGATCAAAATATTCACGTCCTTGTATAGCTTGCCTTCTAAGGAAAGGGGAAGCAATAAGTAAGCTAAATAAGACAATGACAACGACAACAAAATTGGAAGGAGAAAATGAAACAAGGAGGAAGGCTAGCAAAGCTATTACAGAAAGGCCTCCTGGAGATCAAGCCAGGAAAGAGGCTAAGAGCCTGGTAGGAGTGGTCCAGGGGAGAGCAGGGAAGACACCCTCCATCAGGGAGTTTTTCTAGGAAAAAGCTAAGTAGAGTCCATGAGGATTTTTCATTTCTTTTCTTTTTTTTTATGATGGGAGGAAGAACAGCATGTTTGCATAAAGATTGTATCAGAGGTGAGCAAACAAGCACTGAATCCCATTGGAAGGCTGTTTTAGTAAATCCGTTTTTATGGGAACACGGCCGTGCTTATTTTGTCTTTCACCTACACAGTATAGCTGAGTGGTTGTGACAGAGGTCGTATGGCTTACACAGCCTCAGATATTTAGTAACTGGCCCTTCACAGAAAATGTTTGCTGAGGCCAGGCCCTACCCCCACACCAAGTTCATCCTGTGCCCTGTCCATTCCTTCTCCTGTGTACCCCCTTCCCTTCATCCGCCGCTCTCTATCAAGCTGCCAGGCCATAAACACGACCTCCAGTGTCTCTCTGTTGGATGCGTGACTGACAGCCTCCAGAGAGGAACCTCAGCCTCCAACCTTCTCACTGTCCTGGTCTTTCTCAACATGCTGTCAGACCACCCAGATTTGACCACATGCTTCCTCTGCTTCAGGCCCTTGGTTGGCTGCCTTGGGCCAAACCCTTACCCGGGCACAGAACCCCCGTCACCCACTCAGCTCTCAAAGTCTGCAACCAGCTGGACACTACTCAACATGTGTCCCCCACATAAAGTTCAAACTCCTTTGGTGATGGGGACTGTCTTGTGCTCTGTTTTGTAGTCTTGCAATTAGTAGGAGCTCCATATGTACAGGATGAATTGAACCAAAGTATTGAACCAGGGCTTTCTTGGGGGCTCAGCGGTAAAGAGTCCGCCTGCAGTGAAGGAGACCCGGGTTCGATCCCTGGATCGGGAAGATCCCCTGAAGAAGGGCATGGCAACACACTCAAGTACTGTTTCCTACAGAATCCCGTGGACAGAGAAACCTGGCAGGCTGCAGTCCATAGGGTCACACAGAGTCAGACACGACTGAAGCGACTAAGGAGCAGTAGCCATATATACAGGATGAATTGAACCAAAGTATTGAACCTGGCTTCGCTGGTTAGCTCAGCAGTAAAGAATCCTCCTGCCAATGCAGGTAGACGTGAGAGACACAGATTTGATCCCTGGGTCAGGAAGACCCCCTGGAGGAGGAAATAGCAACCCACTCCAGTATTCTTGCCTGGGGATCCAGAGGAGGCTGGTGGGCTACAGTCCATGGGGTCGCAAAGAGTCCAACATGACTTAGTGACTGAACAGCAACACCACCACAACATTGAACTTGAAGGTGAAGGACCTGGAATTTAATCCCTCTGTGGCTTACCTGCTCAAAGCAATCCCCTTTTCTCTCTGAGTCTCAGTTTCCTTTATTATTAAATGGGGCTGTTTGTGGCCTGCCTTGCTGGGGAGCATGGATATGACCCTGGTCAAGGCAGCTCCTTCAGCTGAGAGTGGTTCCTAGAGAGGGGCTGAGCTGTCAGCAGCCACTGTACCCCACAGCTCAGGATGAGCCTGACCGCGAGAGCTGGATGGCTCACCACAGCGTCTGTACTAGCTTTGGAGTTTTATGGCTGTCAAGAAGCTGTGGAAATGTCACGAATCTGTGTCCTAAATTTCAATGCCTTTGCCAGCACCCCAATGATCTGCCTTTCCCACCACATTCCTATCCTTCCTTCCTTGCCTGAGTCACTCCTGCCACACTGTCCCTTCTCCTCTTCCTTGAAAACTCCACATGCAGCCCTGTCTCTGAGGCTTCGCTTCTGCTGTTCCTTCTGCCTGGAACACACTTCCTCCAGATCGCTTCCTGACTCATTTCCTTACTTCAGCCAGTTCTCTCTTCTCAAACGTGCCCTGCACAGAGAGAACTCTGAACCCTGAGTTTACAATACCACCTTCTGTCACTCTCTGTCTCCTTACCCTGGTTTAGTTTTCTCTATAGCACTTATCACCGCCTGGGTTATACATTCATCTGCTTCTCTGTTCATCGTCTCCTTCACTGGAAGGTGAACCCAGGAGGGCAGGGCTCCTGTCCACCTTGGGCTGCTCGCTCCATCCCCAGGGTCCAACCTGTGCTTGGCATCTTGCAGTTATTGAATGAGTGACAGTCCTAATGGTTGCAACCTATAGCCAAAATGCTGCACACTCAGTCAATGGCTTGTTAGCCATTGACCAGCTCCTTCATTTAGCAGAGTTGGGTCACACACCCACTTGTGTGCCACGCACAGCCACAGAGAATCCCCTTGGAGAGCCTTCCCTTGGTGGGAAGGGATGTGGAAGTGGGTATGCACAGTCCCTTTCTGAAAAGTGGTGCTAGTGAGCTGGGTTCAGAGCTGGGCATCACAGGGCCTTCCTCCAGACCTCATTCTGGGATGTCCTCGATTTTCCCAATGGCCACTCTGTGCCCACCTCAGTGTTCATCTACCCAGTATTTGTGTGCCAGCCTCCCTTTCTGAGTGAGGGGCTCCCCTTAGGGCTGTTCCTGCCTTTCTCCTCCTATATGCATTGACCTCCTGTCCTCTTCTGCCCTCCCCTTCAACACAGCGTGTCTCTACCCCAACACACACACACACACATACACATACGCACACGGGGGCTGAGCTCCCTCCGCCAGGGGAATGTGTCTACATCAGCATGTAGTAGACTTTGCATCAAAAGGCCTGAGTTCTCATCCCATATCCACCACATACCAGTCCAAGTTCAAGTCACTTGGTCTGTCTGAGCCTACTTTCTTCATCAAGAAATGTGGTCACTATTTGGCTTCCCTGGTGGATCAGAAGGTAAAGAATCCTCCTGCAATGCAGGAGACCTGGGTTTGATCTCTGGGTTGGGAAGATCCCCTGGAGAAGGGCATGGCAACCCACTCCAGTGCTCTTGCCTGGAGAATCCCATGGACAGAGGAGCCTGGCAGGCTACATTCCATTGTATTGCAAAGTCGGACACTACTGAAGCAACTTAGCATGCACGCAGAGTTTGATTATGAAAACTAGATGAGATTCCCTGTGTGAAAGCACCCAGCTCAGTGCCAGTACACAGCGGGGGCTCAGCAGATATTAGTTTGACGGAAATCCTTGGGAAGATTTCCTGACCTTCTGTCTCCACCGCCAAACTAGAGGTGACACCAAACCTACGACACCTTCCAGGTGACTTCCTTTACCCTCTCCCTGAGTGGCAGAACTGCACAACAGGGAGGAGGCCAGTGCTGGGGAGACGCTTATGAGGAGCCAGCTGGCATCATAACCGGTCAGCGCGTTGGAGTGGGGACCACAGTGCACAGGACGGTCAGTCACAGCCAGCCACGCAGTAGAGGCCCCGGGTGGCTAGATCTTCCAGTTTGTTCAAAGGAAATTAGAAACACGGACTTTCATGTGAAATCAGCCTCTTCAAAAGATTGGTGACAAATTCATTGAACAAAAATCACTTTGGAACCAAATAAAATATATCTAGGGGCCAATTTGACTCTGGGGCTACTGGCTTCTAACTGCAGTCCTAGCCGCAGAGAAACGGGTCCAGATTTCAGCCTTCCTCCACCATGGTTTTGACAGGTCAGCCTCCTCTCTGAGCCCAGGTCCCTTACCTATAAAAGAAATGTAATTATTGTTGTTGCTCAGTTGCTAAGTCGTGTCTGACCCTTTGCGATCCTGTGGATTGTAGCCCTCCAGGCTCCTCTGTCCTGTACTATCAGCTAGAGTTGCTCAGATTCATGTCCATTGAGTTGGTGATGCTATCCAAACATCTCATCCTCTGCCACTCTCTTCTCCTTTGTCTTCAATCTTTCCTAGCATCAGCGTCTTTTCTAGTGAGTTGGCTCTTCACATCAGGTGGCCAAAGTTTTGGAGCTTCAGCTTCAGCATCAGTCCTTTCAACGAATATTCAGGGTTGGTTTTCTTTAGGATTGACTTGGTTTGATCTCCTTGCTGTCCAAGGGACTCTCAAGAGTCTTCTCCAGCACCACAGTTTGAAAGCATCGATTTTTCAGCACACAGCCTTCTTTACGGTCCGACTCTCACATCTGTACATGACTACTGGAAAAACCATAGCTTTGACTATACAGACCTTTGTCAGGAAAGTGATTTCTCTGCTTTTTAATATGCTGTCTAGGTTTGTCATAGCATTGCTTCCAAAGAGCAAGTGTCTTTTAATTTCATGGCTGCAGTCACCATCCACAGTGATTCTGGAGCCCAAGAAAATAAAGTCTGTCACTGCTTCCACTTCTTCCCCTTCTATTTGCCATGAAAGTGTAGTCATAGCTAACACTTATTGATGCCTCCTGGGGATCAGGCACCTTTCTTTCTATGCACCAAACTCTTTGATCCTCTCAGTAACCTATGAGGTCAGAACTGTTAACAGCTTAGGGTCTGAGAAAGGCCACGAGTCCAGCAGTCTGGCCCCAGAGCATACCTGTTAACCTCTGGCTTCCCCTCCAGCTCCCTCCCTTGGTGGTGGCGAGGATGAGGGTGCTCAGCACCTGCCCTTTCCAGGTGTCTGGACTGGCAGCTGTGTATGTGTCATTCATTCATCTCCACGGAAGTGGCAGCTCCTTGGGCAGGCATCTCAGTCTGCTTGTTGCCACGTCTTTGGTGCCTTCCAGATTGGCTGAAGGGTAAGGAAGCTGATGAGGAAGGGGTCTGATGGAGGGACAGTGGTCCTGCCTGTGTCTGGCTCTGTGAGTGACACCAGAAGAACAGGGGTCACTGTCCCTGCCCCCGGGATGCATAGACACTCAGAAGTAGACAGGAAGCAATTAGCAGAAAGCCGAGAAGCGCAGGTTGTTGTGCTCATGATGGTCGGGTGCAGGAAGGCCAAACTGCTTTACAGGGTCTTGTGCTCAAGTTAATTTTCTTCAGAGCTCTCCAAAGACATCAGACCCCGAGGTGACTGAGATGGGACCTCTCCACCTGCTTCTGATTACCCAGATGCCTGGTGGCCAGTGTTTGATCCAGGATCAGTGCCCCTGCCAGACCCCCTGTCCCCCATCCCCCTCACTAGCCCCCTCCCCTCCCCTCAATCCCTAGTTGCTTTCCAGGGCTTGGCATTTACGACCCCCAGTGACCCCTCTTCTCTGTCTCCTCGTGCAGAAATGGAAGCTCCACTCACGGAGGCGCCGGGAGACCCTGAAGACATCCCCAGGATGTCACTGCCCGCCAGGTAAGGAGCCCTATGCAGGGGTGACAAGGACAGGGACACATACCAGAGGCCCTCTCAGTGGCCAGACCACACTCTGTTCAGAGCGTCGCTTTTCATTTGGAAAATGGGAATGACAGTCTTCGATGTTCGCCTCCCGTGTTCCCATTGATTGGCCCCCCATCCCCATCCATCATTCATTTACTTATTCAAGCTTCATTTATTCCTCAACTCTTCGATGGGCCAGATACTGTGCACACCAGGCTATGAGATCATATATGATAATGAAAATGGCAAATTCTGCAATGTCACCCAGAGTTGAAAGAAGCCCCTGAAGACAGGGACCCAGCTCCTCTGATTCACCTGCGCCCGATAGAATCAGTTCAAAGACACTTATTCCCAAATGAATGAATTACCCCATGATTGAAAACCTTTGCCGGTCCCACCTAGGTTGCTTAGGGGGCTGTGTGTTCACTATCTGGTGTCTAGGCTACACACGCACACACACACTCACCAACAAGGTTGAGGTTGCTGGGTGATGTGGTGTGATCAAGCTAACCAATCTAATGTGGATTCCGAGTCATGGTCCATGAAGACTTTTCCAGGTTGCCCACCATTGTTGTTAAGCTACGAAAATGACAGACGGGCAAGTTTCATTATCCCCATGAGTAACTGGAATGGGCAGCACCCCTTTGGGGGTAAGGGAGGAGGCTCCAAACAAGGGTGTGTGAGGCAGGTAACACTTGCAAGGAACTGCAGAGGGTTCACCCTGCTCCAGGTCTCTGCTGGCTCAGAGTCAGGCCCCTAGATGCCCACTGTAGCAGGACACTCCCTGGGTGCTCTGGCAGGCCCTCCGCTGGGCACAGGGGCTGAGGAGCTGGCACTCATGGGTCCCAAGCCAGGGAGGAGCAGCCAACAGATGCTGAGCTTGTGGGAAATGGAGAGACCACATTTGCTTGCGGGTGAGTGGGCTGAGTCACAGCTGGGAGTCACAGTTCAGGTGGCACGGGAGCTGGTGAGACCGTGACGGGCTTCAGCTGGCCTCAGTCAGAAGAGGGTCGTCTGGGTTAATTAAAAGGGTGTCCAGGAGCCCTGGGAAGCGCCTTCCCTCCCTTGGGGCCCCGGAGATTGAGCCCTGGGATCTGGGATAGCTTTTGGGAAGAGAATGCCAAGATTAATGAGATGAGATGAAGATGAGGCTGTGTTGACGGGGCCTGGGCAGAGCGACTGTGTGCATTGGGGTTTCTGAGGCAGCCCAGATTGCAGATCATGGTGTCTGTCATCCTCATAATTCCTGGTCAGTTGCAATTGTTCTTGCTTGAACTACAGAAAGCTGGTGAATGGCAGGAGATTTGGAGCCAGGGAACATAGAGATTTGGATTCCAGCTCTGATGTTTACCAGCTGTGTGATCTTCAAGGGAGTTATTAACCTCTCTCTGCCCCGATGGTCTTGTCTGAGAAATGTGGGTAATACTCATCTTGCAGGCATGTGGCGGAGGTTCAGAGAGTTCCGTGGAGAGTACTTAGCGCTTTCCTGATTCCTAGTTAGAACTACTAGTTTTTTGGGTTTTTTTTCTGTTCAATTCCTCTAGCACTTTAAAGATCACTGAAATCCTTATCAGACACTGTGTCCTGGTGTCAGAGGCACATTTACAGGCAGAAAGAGGCTTGGCTGTTTCCCTTCCGTGCCTGATAGGGTGTCTCATATCCTGCCTGCCGTCAAAGTGGGGACTTAACCAAGAGGGATCCATTCTGTGCTTGGGAGGGTCCGGCTCAGGTGGTCCTGGGAAGCTGGGAGCTAGGAAGGGATGCCACAGGAGGGAGGAAGAATCTAGAAGAGTACTGCTTCAGCTCTTGGCTGGTGAGGAGGAAGCCGTGACGCAGCGTGAGTGGCTCAGGGATTCTGGAGAGAGGAAGGGCGTACGCAGGTCCTTGTGGGAAGGGTCCCCAGTAGGGACTGATTCGGCCAGGAGATGGGAGGAGAGTGAGCAGGGACATGTTCAGGGGGTGTCCTGAGTGTTGGGAAAGTCCCTAGAGGGCAGTTTGGCCCAAAGTACAGATCAGAGCCAGGTGGGCAACACCAGGAGCATTTAAAGGCCCCGAACTGAGGCAAAATCAGAAGGAGAGTAAGGTGTGTTCCCAGCTTTTTGGAGAGTCAGTAGAGAAGGATGTGAGGGCTGCATAGAGGTGTCTCGGACAGCAGAACTTCAGAATACAATCCATCTCCTAGGACAGGCTGGGTCCCACTCAGTCCCTGGACCTGTCCCCCCTGGACCTGAGGCTTCCCACCCCGTGGTAAACGTATCTCCTCTGCACGCAAGCCTGGGCCACGTGGCCAACCTGTGCTGAGTAATACTAGTCACTGCCCCTGCCCCTCACTGGGCAGCCAGGCTGTGCCCGGCACAGTACTGAACACTTGACGTGGACAGATGACCTTCCCCAGAACACTGGAAGCTGGCACAATGGAGTTCTGGCATTCTGAAATGTCTGCAATTCCCATAGTCAGTAGAATACCGCTCTCATCTTTGTACCTGAATCATGCCTCTCCGACTATTTCCTTAGGGTCAGAGTTTATAAACCACTTTACAACCACTTTTAGTCTCCTGATACTTGCAGACGAGGACTTACGTAATTGTCAAGTGTCACATACAAGGCAAAACATTCACTTTTTTTTTTGCCAGTATCTAATATTGTGCTCCACATATAGTAAATGCTCAGTGAATATTCACTAAATTATTATCAATTATCATTCCTGGATGATTAGATTCTTTCTGGTGTTCTCCATCTGACCTCGGGTTGGTTTTTGACACCTTCTCTGCTCCAAGACCCCTCGGTGTCTTGCCTGATGCCGAAGTCACTTGCTGTTAGGACACAACAAACAAGCACACACTCCCTCTGCCCACTATGGCCACAGGATTCGGAGCCCCAGACCTGTGCCTGCCCTCAGTTTGCCTCTGTGGCCAGCCGGGCCGAGGCTGGAGCCCTGCGGTGGGTGTGTTCTTCCTTGTGGCAGCCTCGGGCCCCTGGGCGGCATCCAGAGAGGGCTTGGGACACACAATCATGGGCAGAAAAGCCACCTCTTTCCCTTCCTACTCTGACCTCGCCAGCATCCTCCCAGGATCCTCCCTGTCCCAAAATAGCCATCTGCTGCCTGAGATCTGGCCGCATCCTGCTTCTGGGCTGCGTGTACTGGTTGCCCCGGGAGTGATGGGCCTGCAGCCTGGGACGGGATGCCAGAGGTCGAGCCTTGTTAGAAAGGTCACAGTGGCCAGAAGTTCAGAGGAATAGGTGTGGACAATTTGCAAACCATATTGCCTGGTGGGACAGGAGGAGGGTCTCAGGAACAGATATAAAGGCCGTGGGACTTCCTGGGCCACTTGAGAAGAATACACAGCTCAGGCAAACTCCCCTTTCTCTGTCCCTGTTCTCAGTAACAAACCAGGAGCAGGACAATATAGGCTCCAGTCAGCAAGGAAGCAGCTACTTGAGACCCGCCACGCTGGGGCTGGGCGGGGCGGGCAGCGGGTGGGACAGTCCGCGGTCACACACACACACAGAGGGAGCTGTGACCAGCTGAGCCTCTGGATCAGATCACTTCACAGGCTGGGCCTCATCTCTAAGGCTCAGAGTAGGTCAGAGTCACATGTTGACCACCAGACTGAGAGGTCTGCACTTTAGGAGCAGGGGCAAGTGGGTGATACGATCAGGTTTGGGCATTCACGCCATCACCAGCACTGGTCCAGGGGAGGGATGGAGGAGAGAGAAGTTGCCTTCGGCCAGGATGGTGGGAGGGGCCACAGCCATCCTGCGGTTTAGGACTGCCAACGGGAGGTGTGCATGAAGTGTGGGGGATCCCAGAGGAGCCTGGGGCTCTGGGAAGACTCCACTGAGGAGGTGGTGCTGGAAGGTGGTTGTAAAGAACAAGAAGCAGATGGGAGGGCACATAGAGTACAGACTCAGCTGCCACCATAACCGAAGACACCCTCCCCACACTCCCCCACCAAATACAGAGATTTCAACGAGGTGGAGGAGGATGACTCTTCCCTAGCAGCCAGGGGATGGTGGTCCTGGCTGGAAGGCTGGCCTCCCATCTTCATCATGTGGCTTCTGTCTCTGGGCCGCTGGCACTGCTTTGTTCTCACCATCAAATGGCCATTGTGAAAGGGAAGGGGCCCAGGAGAGTATATGCCCAAACCCTTAAAGGCAAAACTTGGGGAAATAGTTAAAAATGCATCACTTCCCTTCATATCTCATTGGCCAACACTTAGCACATGGTTGCCTTCTGGTCCAGGGGAGGCTGGGCAGTGTTTAATGCTGGGCGGCTGTGTGCCCAGACACAGATTTATTGTTATGGGAGAGCATGTCCTGGGGAAGCACTAATAGTCTGCACAGAGGGCATTCCAGGCTGAGTCATGACATGGACAAAGACTCAAGGAGTGAGAAAAAGACATGTCTGTTTAGAAATGGCAAGCAGTTGAGGGAAGCCAGAGCATAGAAGTAGTGATGGGAAACGCAGGTGGAAAAAGACAACAGAGAGACAGGCTGAGGCATTCTGGCTCTCTCTGTTCAATGGGAGGCAAACGATTGTCATCCTGAGGATGGTAGTTGATTGGTAATGTCTCCTGCAAGGCTGCGCTGAGTTAGATCCCGAGGCTGCATCCAGGCCCAGCAGAAAGTGTGGAGGTCATTTAACGATGTCTGGAATGGGTATAGGAGTCGTAGGCAGTGAGGTCTGTGTCCTGGCTTTGTTACCCACAGAGAGTAAGATGTAGTGTCAGAGAAAGTTTGGGGACATGGTGATGTGACCTGATACAATTCATATTCTGGAGCCCAAACTAACAAGGATGTGGAAGGCAGAGAAACCCCTTCCAGCAACACAGTCTGTGATTCTGTGGACAGAACTTTATTTTCTCATGTGCTGCTATTTGTGTTGAGGTTGAAACTGCCTCTCGGGCTTGGTTATTTTCCATAGGTGCTGAGGGCTGGCATCCACATGTCCTGAAGTCTTTCCTTTGTCTAGCCTGGCCCTGTCTGTCCTGGCACCAGATTTCACCTACAAGAGCCTCGTGGTGTTTACAAGATCAGAGCTATGACCAGAGCTTCTGTCCCAAACTGGACTGCAGTAGAGCAGATCCATCACCTCCTGTCTGTTTCTTTTCAGTTCTCCTTAGGTCAGACTTGGCTAACCCAGAAAAGGGAGAATTCAGACCAAAATATTCCTTGCTGCCATTGGTGAAGAAAAGGATTAAACAGCTGATGGTTAGGGAGAACATTTAAACTAAAGAAATACTGTTGTCAGAAACTCTGCTTTACATGCCAATCACTGATGGTTAATTCTGAGTCATTTTGGCTATTCTTTAAAACACATCCCTAAGGACCAGTCTGGGAAGAGACCCCGCTATTCAGTTCAGGCTCTCCCTTGTTCTGCTTTCACATGCTGAGTCAGCTTCGTTCTCCCCACCCCCATCCCACCTCCTCCTCCTGACTTTGCAGGTTTGACCTCCCACTCAGGCTCCAACCTCTTGAGGCAACATCAATGCTCCCTTTCCCGTGCCCACTGCTCTCCATCGGTGGCTGGGTTCTGTCAGTTCCACTCCTCTGCTCAGAAAGTATCCATGGCTGCCTAGTGCTTGTAAACACCCCCACTCCAATGGTAAGTCCACATTCTCTCTCTAGCCTAGTCTCTGATCAGCATCCCACGTGCTGTACTTCTTTTTGTTCAGTAAAATCCGGCTGTTCACCTGCCTGTATACCAGTGTCTCACCTGCGTGTATCTGCTCATGCTGCCTCTATAACTTTGTTCTCCATTTCTACCTCCAGACCTGCTACAGTATCCCCATAGTTCCTTCCATCTTTCTCTCCCACCCTAGTTCTGCTATTAAGTTACTATGGTAACATATTGCCTGGTGTGTGCTCAATGTATAATCCAGGCAAAACCACCTACTGGGACAAGTCATTTGTCTTCCAATGAGAAGTGAAAACAGACCAAGATGTGTACACCTGTGAAGCTTTCTCCTTGGCCACGAGCGTCAGTGATTTGATTTAGATTCTACAGGTGCAGTCCTCAGTGTGAGGCACTTACTCAGTGAGAGGAGCCTTTGTGGGTTTCCCGCCAGGGAGAACCTTCCCTGCCTATGAACCTGCCACCAGGCAGCCTGCTTGATATCTCCCCCTGGATGTGTTCCAGGCCACCCATCCTCAAAAGACACACAGCTGAAGCCAATGTCTCTTCCCCACACCCGGCCCTTTCCCAGTATTCCTGCTCCTGGGGAATGGCGCCGTTAGCACACCTAGGCCAGAACTTGGGCGCCAACCTGAAGACTACCTGTTCTTTCCCACCCCCTAGATCACTAAGTCTCAGGTTACCACCCTGCCAGTCCCTCCACTTCCACTACCACCATCATCGGTCTGCCACCATCTCTCACCTGACTTGCTGCGATAGCCCCTAACAGGCCTCCTCCAATACCCTGTCACCCAGAAGTCAGCATGTGCTGTGCTTGTTGTGCTTAGTTACTCAGTCATGTCCCACTCTTTGTGTGACCCGAAGGACTGCAGCCCGCCAGGCTCCTCTGTCCATGGGGATTCTCCAGGCAAGAATACTAGAGTCGGTTGCCATGCCCTCCTTCAGGGAATCTTCCCAACCCAGGGATCGAACCCAGATCTCCTGCACTGCAGGTGGATTCTTTATCACCTGAGCCACCAGGGAAGCCTGAAGTCAGCATGGTCTTTTTTAAACTTAATGCATCACCCTACGGCTTCCCTGGCAGCTCAGGTTCAATACCTGAACCCCTGGAGGTCAGGAAGATCCCCTGGAGAAGGAAGTAGCAACCCACTCCAGTGTTCTTGCCTGGAAAGTCCCATGGACAGAGGAGCCTAGCAGGCTACAGTCCATGGGGCCACAAAAGAGCTGGGCACAGCTTAGCGACTAAACAACAAGGCTTTAACTAGGCTTTAACCTTCAGCGCTTTCTGTCCCTTCCAGTATAAAGGCCCAAACCCCTAATGTGACCTGCCCACCCCCCAAGTCTCCCCTCCTGCCAGTCTTCCAGCAGGCTCCCTCGTGACACCCAGCTGCCACTCCTCTGATGGCATTTGGATGGAGAGGCTGTAGATGAAGGGAGCTGCAGTCAAGCCAGAGCAGCGATGCTGTGCTTTAGCTATTAGACAACTAGTTCAATAAAGCCTGGATGCTGGGCTTCAGACAAAGGCAGGTCCTGGAGTCTTTGTGGCCTCTTTCAGCTCCAGGTTGTCCCAGAAGAGGGCTGGCTGTGGCCTTAGAAAGGGCACCGAAGCCCCTGGCCCTCACGAGAAGGGGAGGATCAGGGAACAGGCTTGGGAAGGCCCACACAGCCGGGATCCAGGTGCTGCCCTCTAAGAAAACACTGCCCCCCACCCGCCCCGGCCCCCTGGAAGCGCCTCCCCTCTCAAGACCTTCAGCGGGAGGTTTAGAGCCGCCCAGGGAATTCTCTAAAGTTAATTTCTTCCCCATTTCCTCTCGAAAGCACTCCCAGACCCCCAGGCCGCCTGGAGGATGCTGATAATGTGTTTCTTCTAGATGGGCTCTGATAACGCCCACCCGGGTGGTCGCGGAGATTTGTAGAGAAATAAAAATAAGGAAATGGGGGTTCCGGACAGGCAGTGTGCTGCGCCCAGAAGGGCCCTGGACTGGGAACAGGTCCTGGACCCTGAGAGCTCCAAGCAGGCCACTGCCCTGTCTCTGGGCCTCAGTTTCCTCACTTGTGAAGAGAGGTGGACACCCGTGAAGAACAATTTAACCGTATCTGGTCAAGTGTAGAAAGCCGCCCCGCTCTTGCCACACCCTAGAGAAACACTCACACGTGCATACAAGAGGAAAAGGGGTCCACCTCGGCACTGTGTGTGCCGCTGCCCAAAGGGAAAGAAAACCTAAATATTTGTCAGTAGCAGAGTGGAGACTCGTGGGGTATTGAGTAGTGCTACAGTTAAGTCCCGCACATACGAACGAGTTATGTCGTAAGAGCACGTTCCTAAGTCCAGTTTGTTCGTAAGTGAAGCACAGTTAGCTTAGGTACCCAACTAACACAATCGGCTATACAGTACTGTACTGTAATAGGTTTATAATACTTTAAACACAAACGATACATGAAAACCACAAAAAATAAAACATTTAAAAATTTTATAGTACATTACCTTGGAAAGTACGTAGGGCAATAAATTAGCTGGCATACAGGGGCTGGCATCAGGTGAACAGGCTGCCTGTGGGGCCGCATCAGCGAGGGGACACTGGCCCACTGAGGGTAAATGGGGACCTCACTTTGTCCAGGGTTAGGTAAGTGCCCACAGAGGCATAAGCATCACATTTGGAAAGTGAGGGAGTGATGCTTTTGAAGAGAGGAATCCGGAAAGGCTTCCTGGAAGAAGTGGCATGTGAGGCAGGCCTCGCAAGACCAGTGAGATGTCAGTAATTGAAAACCTTTATAAGAACACGGTGAGTGACAGAAACCGTGTAATACAAGTGTAGAGACAGTGTTTCCCACTGTGGGAAGGGAGGAATAATCTAGAATGACTATAGCAAGCTCGTGTGGAAGGATGGAGGAAGAGAAAAGGACGGGAAGGCGGGATGGGGGAGATGGGCTATGGAGGGAGTTGGCTGACATGCTGAAGATGCATGGTAGGTTTCTCAGATAGGGTGTGACATGAGCCAGCTGAACGGAGCTGCAGGGGGAGGAGAGTTAGTGCTGAGGAGCCAGGAAGAGGCAACACCAGTCCTGCTGAGAGAAGACACGGAACATCAGGAGGTACAGGTTGAGAGGTGGTGAGACTGCAGAGGCAGAATGGCAAGTGTAGGCCTCTGGTTAGGTGCAGGCAAAGCAGGGGTCGAGGCCATGCTGAACTCGTGAGCCTGGGTAACCAGTGACGACCCTGGCATGTATTTCTGCTAACAGATGGCATTATACCTCAAGCTTAGGACAGTATTACTTATATTCCCACCAAGCATTTTGGGCTGTCGGGCTGTGGTAATCCCTAGTTCAATGATGAGGAGACAGGATCAGAGATGATCAGAGACTGTCCAAGGTCTACAGCTAGAAGACAGAGTCCGAGGCTTCCAATGCCGGCCCATTTGCACTCAGGGACAAGGCAGAACAGAAGGGAGTAGGGTGGAGAGGAAAGAGGTAGGGCTCTATTTTGCTTTTTGGTTTTTTATTTTTTGGCCACTCCATGAAGCATGTGGGATCTTAGTTCCCTGACCAGGGATTGAACCCGTACCCTCGGCAGTGGAAGCACAGAGTTTCAACCACTGTCAGGGAAGGCCAGGGCTCTATTTTGGATAAGCTGGCCGGGGTTGGGGGGGAGGGGTAAGAATGCAGGATGTTTCTGCAGAAGTGCTGAAGTCCTGGGAGGGCTCCCGGGGGTGGGAGAAGGAAGCTCTGATTCTATGACCTTACCTGTACCAGCAGCCGTCTGGCCGCTAAGGCCACTGCTCAGGGCAGCGAGGGCAAGGGTGCGCCTTGCTGGAGACTTTGTGCCCTGGGAGTTGTCACCTCTCCCAGGGTGAGCTCTGGCCCAATGTGTGCCAGAGACACAGGGGCTCCCTGCCCCCCACGCAGTGGAGGGTCCTCCTCTGCCCGCTCTGTCCTGGAGGACCCCAAGTGAAGCTTCCAATGCAGTGGTGCTGAAGGAATGCCGGTGCCGCTCTGCTGGAAAGGAGAAGTAAACGGGAAGGGCCGTGGCCCGCATAAGAGACTAGGAGGTCAGACACCTTGACATGTGGACACAGCCCTCAGCTCTTCCTAGAGCCACCCAGCCGCCCACTCCCTGGCTGGTGCCCCCACTCCTTCTCAGCCCCACCAGCCTCTCAGCTGCTCCCCAGCAGATTCCTGTCCACCGTCAAGTCAGCTTGGATGGTCTCTGACAGCAGCTTGTCTGACTGCTTGCTTCGTACCCTGCACACCTCACTCCATCCTCCCAGCCTCTCTCTGAGATTAAGACTCTCACATGACCACGTTTCCAGATGAGGACTTTGAAGCTCAGAGCACATCTGTCAAGGATACAAGGCTAAGAAGTGGCAGGGTTGGGACCTAAAACAAACTGTCAGAAGTTATGTCCTGACGGACTTCCTCCAGCCACGGGAGTGAGTACTTCCTGGGAGCAAACTGCGGACTTGGCAATGGCCATAATTCTTGTCCAGGGCAGTAGTATTGGATAAGGCTGGAGGACATAAATTAATAATGATAGCAACAATGTGTATCAAGGACTTACTCTATGCCAGGCACTGGTGTAAGCTCTTTATCACTTTATCTCATTTAATCCTCATAATTACTTAACATGGCAGTTCCTGTTATCTCCACTTTACAGATGAGAAGACTGAGGCTCAAAGAGGTTATGTCATGTGACAAAGGTCGCAGAACTAGCATGTGCTGGAACCAGAATTATTTTAACCTAAGAAGTATAGGGTCTTTCCGAGTGGTCCAGTGGTTAATAATCCACCTTCCAATGCAGGGTTGCAGCTTTGATCCCTGGTTGGGGAGCTAAGATACTGCAAACAAAACAAAACAAAAAACCAGAAGCAATGTTATAGCAAATTCAATTAAGACTTTTAAAATGGTCCACATAAAAGAAAAATAATATATATATATATATCTTTAAAATAGTCTGACTCCAAACAAACCAGAACAGTGTCAGAAGGCAGACTTGCTCTGCCTCCCTCTGTCTCTGTCACTTTCACTCAGTCACTCAACAAACTGATGCCATGCTCTGTCCTCAGGAGGCTCAGAGGAGCTCAGGTGAAGGGAGTCCAGGTAAAGGGAAGAACAGGCAAAGCAGCGGTTGCTGCAGAGTCCACAGGCTCCAGTAGGGGTGGGCCTACTGGAGACAGTGGCAGATGGGTCCCCTGCATGGGGCAGTCCAACTGCAGTCCTGGGGTCACCTCTGTGAGGCGGGCCACAAGCAAGGCAGGGATCAACACTGTTGACGATGGCCTGCACAGCTGGCGTTTGTCCTGAGTCACTAACCCCGGGGGTTAGAAGACAGCCAGTAGCCCAGCTGCACTGGGCTCCTTGGTGAGGAGAAGGAGAGGCCCCCAGATCCGCCTGAGGGGGTGAGGCCGAGGTTGGTGGGGGCTGGGCAGGCACAGAAGGGAAGGAGAAAAGCATCCCCAGAGAGTCTGACCCTCAGGTAGCTGAGTGGCAGCAAGACTGCCCTGGGCCTGCCTTCTCATTCTTTCCAGCTCACTTCACCAACTCAGCCCAGCGCTTCTTCCCGCCCCACCCCCCCCACACCTCCCCGCACCCCCGTCTTTGCCATCCGCTTGTGTATGGCAGACATGGTAGGCAAGGCAAGGGGGAAATGTCCCCAGTGGGCAGAGGTGCAGTGAGAGGAGCTGGGTCCAGTGCCTGTGTCACCACATTCCTTGGCACGTGGACACCTCTGCCCAGTGGAGACCCTGGGCCGGGGGCGGGGGTGGTTCGTGGGGGTCAAGCACCAGCAGGGGGCTCCAGCAGAGGGGACTGCCACTTCAGCCAGCCCAAGTAGGGGAGGAAATGCGTGAACCCTGGCGTGGAGATGCAGGAGCGCCCCCAGCAGGTACAGGGGGCTGAGTGGATGCCAGCTCCCCACATAGCTATAGGCGCTGTCACAGGGTAGCCGGGCACATGGTCAGGGAGGCCTGGGCTTCCGGGGGCAGCGTGAACAGGGCAGGGGGCAGTGGGTTCCTGGCATGTTGGCCTGGAGGGGGCTCCCCTGGCCATACCTCCAGACTCCCTCCTGGACACCTAGGGGTGCCCCAGGGCTTTGGGGCCCAGAATGTCCCCTTCATCGCCCTTCAGACTTAAAAGCTGGTGTCAGCCCTCCTGGAATGAGACTTTCCTCTCCCTCAGGTGCTCATGAGTTTGCACACTGTGGCCGCAGGGACATTGCTGTGGCTTCACCCATCCAGCAGTGCACCGGCGTTGGTTCTGATCGGCGGGTCTCCATGTGGCTCTAGTTCCCAGTACCTGACTGCATCACCCCCTGCTCTGCTCTTTGCTGATTGGAACTTGGAGGTGTTGACAGGAGCATGATGTTCTGTTTTTAACCTCAGGGAGTGGGGATGAGGAAGGGGCAGATGACTCACTGGACTGAATGTACACTGACTCTGGGAAATAACACTGGCAGTTCACAGAGATATTTTTTAAAAATCTATATCATGTTATTCTTTTGAAGTCATATGCTCTTGCTCTGGAAAGTCTGTACAACTCTAGAAGAATCTGGCTCCCAACTCTTACAATTATAATCCTGGCTTCTGCCAAGTGCTCCCCAGCTTGGCTGAGGAAGGAGCAGGAAGGCAAGCTGTGCATTCAGAGAGGAGAGTGAGGAGCCTTTAAGGTGTGGGGAGAGATCAACCTTAACCCTGGATCCTGACCAGGTGCGGAGGGATGGAAGGGGGCACGTCTCCTCCTTACAGTGGCCGGATCCAGACCGCAACACCAAATGGACATCAGAGGCTACCTTGAGGGGGAGGCAGGGTCCCACCCTTTCTTTGAAGGGAAGCTTCTGAGCAATGCAAACTTTGTGTGCATGCTCAGTCATGAGTGCTCTGTGCAACCCCATGGATTCTAGCCCAGCAAGTTCCTCTGTCCATACGATTATCTCAGCAAAAATACTGGAGTGGGTTGCCATGCCCTACTCCAGGGGATCTTTCCAACCCAGAGGTCGAACCTGTGTCTCTTGCATCTCCTGCATTGGCAGGCAGGTCCTTTACCACTGAACCACCTGGGAAGCCCAGATGCAAATTTTACCTGTCACGTAACCAGAATGGGAAAGACTAGGGATCTCTTCAAGAAAATCAGAGATACCAAGGGGACATGTCATGCAAAGATGGGCTCGATAAAGGACAGAAATGGTATGGACCTAACAGAAGCAGAAGATATTAAGAAGAGGTGGCAAGAATACACAGAAGAACTGTACAAAAAAGATCTTCACAACCCAGATAATCACGAGGGTGTGATCACTCACCTAGAGCCAGACATCCTGGAATGTGAAGTCAAATGGGCCTTAGAAAGCATCACTACGAACAAAGCTAGTGGAGGTGATGGAATTCCAGTTGAGCCATTTCAAATCCTGAAAGATGATGCTGTGAAAGTGCTGCACTCAATATGCCAGCAAATATGGAAAACTCAGCAGTGGCCACAGGACTGGAAAAGGTCAGTTTTCATCCCAATCCCAAAGAAAGGCAATGCCAAAGAATTCTCAAACTACCGCACAATTGCACTCATCTCACATGCTAGTAAAATAATGCTCAAAATTCTCCAAGCCAGGCTTCAGCAATACGTGAACCGTGAACTTCTTGATGTTCAAGCTGGTTTTAGAAAAGGCAGAGGAACCAGAGATCAAACTGCCAACATCCGCTGGATCATGGAAAAAGCATCTATTTGTGCTTTATTGACTATGCCAAAGCCTTTGACTGTGTGGATCACAATAAACTGTGGAAAATTCTGAAAGAGATGGGAATACCAGAGCACCTGACCTGCCTCTTGAGAAATCTGTATGCAGGTCAGGAAGCAACAGTTAGAACTGGACATGGAACAACAGACTGGTTCCAAATAGGAAAATACGTCAAGGCTGTATATTGTCACCCTGCTTATTTAACTTCTATGCAGAGTACATCATGAGAAACGCTGGACTGGAAGAAACACAAGCTGGAATCAAGATTGCCGGGAGAAATATCAATAATCTCAGATATGCAGATGACACCACCCTTATGGCAAAAAGTGAAGAGGAACTAAAAAGCCTCTTGATGAAAGTGAAAGAGGAGAGTGAAAAAGTTGGCTTAAAGCTCAACATTCAGAAAACGAAGATCATGGCATCTGGTCCCATCGCTTCATGGGAAATACAAGGGGAAATAGTGGAAACAGTGTCAGACTTTATTTTTGGGGGCTCCAAAATCACTGCAGATGGTGACTGCAGCCATGAAATTAAAAGACACTTACTCCTTGGAAGGAAAGTTATGACCAACCTAGATAGCATATTCAAAAGCAGAGACATTACTTTGCCAACAAGGGTCCGTCTAGTCAAGGCTATGGTTTTTCCTGTGGTCATGTATGGATGTGAGAGTTGGACTGTGAAGAAGGCTGAGCGCTGAAGAATTGATGCTTTTGAACTGTGATGTTGGAGAAGACTCTTGACAGTCCCTTGGACTACAAGGAGATCCAACCAGTCCATTCTGAAGGAGATCAGTCCTGGGATTTCTTTGGAAGGAATGATGCTAAAGCTGAAAGTCCAGTACTTTGGCCACCTCATGTGAAGAGTTGACTCATTGGAAAAGACTGATACTGGGAGGGACTGTGGGCGAGAGGAGAAGGGGACGACAGAGGATGAGATGGCTGGATGGCATCACTGACTCGATGGATGTGAGTCTGAGTGAACTCCGGGAGTTGGTGATGGAAAGGGAGGCCTGGCGTTCTGCAATTCATGGGGTCTCGAAGACTTGGACACGACTGAGCGACTGAACTGAACATAGGAGCAGAGCCCCGCAGGTGGGACTGGGGTGTCCCACTGGTGACCCCTCCAGATACCTGGATGCTCTAGAAGCAGGATACAGAATACACCACTGTCCTCCAATCTGCTTATTTTTATAATTGGGAAAAATAACTCCAGTACTTTGGCCACCTCATGTGAAGAGTTGACTCATTGGAAAAGACTCTGATGTTGGGAGGGATTGGGGGCAGGAAGAAAAGGGGACGACAGAGGATGAGATGGCTGGATGGCATCACCGACTCGATGAACATGAGTTTGAGTGAACTCCGGGAGTTGGTGATGGACAGGGAGGGCTGGCGTGCTGTGGGTCATGGGGTCGCAAAGAGTCGGACATGACTAAGCGACTGAACTGAACTGAAGGGGAAAAAAGGAACTTGCCTCAACCTGCACAGTTAGATGGGCACGGCCAGGTTCTCAGTGTCTTGTCCTCCAAATGAGTCCCCAGAGGCACTCCTGGGGCCACAGGAAGGGTGGACTTTTACGGAAACTGAGGCAAGACAGAGGAATGTAAATAGCCCAGTGGCCAGTGTTGGCCAACACTGTGATGCATCCTGAGGCCAGGAGCTCCCACCAAGATGGGCAGCTAGTTCCGGATTCATCTGTCCATTTGACAGTCTGTCCTTCCTGCCAGAATAAACGATGATGTCATGTCCCTAAAGCTGATTGGCCCCTGAAGCCACCACCCCCCCGCACGACTATTCCCAGGGATGAAGTCAGGTCCAGTCTTCTCGACTCCTCCCCTGGGCATGTCTCACTCACCCTTCTTGGTTCTGTGGTGGGCAGTAAGTCCTTTGAGAGTTAGACATCAGCCTTGACTCTCACTTCTTCCGCATCCTGTCTGCCCAGCCCCCTGTAGGGTGGACAGCCAGGGCAGTAGGATCATGTTTCTGTAGAACAACAGACTCAAAGATTCTGAAGAAAGAAAAGGAAGATACGGAGAAGGAATGTTATTTTTATTGTCCAAAGGAAGCTCAGGCTTGGGCCCATTTCTGATGCTCATTCTAACAGCTGTAGTAGGGCTAGCTTACTCACAGCATTTGCCCACCATAACATCCCCTGTGATATAAGTCACTCTCTTAGTCTTGGGAAGCTCCAAGGTCCCCCAGCCCTTCTGTATTCCCACGCAATCTGGTCTTTGTCATCCACCAGCACAGGAGACCAGGGCCCTGTGGACTGGCTACCCTTAGGCACTCTACCCACTAAGTCCTGGGCAGGCAGGGTGTGTTCCTACTCCAGGGCATCCAATCAGCCCCTTCCTCATGTTGCCAGGGCCACATGTCTTGCTCTTGTCCCTCCCCAACTTGTGTCAGAGCTGGACAGGCCAAGACAGGTTTTAGTTTGAACTTTGGCTTTATAGACAGAGTCTAAAACACAGAGCAAGAGGCTTCTTCAGCCGTGTGTGGAGGCATCTGGCAGGATTGTGTGCTGGCTGAGTTCCAGGATTTGACTGTGTTACAACGGGCAAGTGACTTAACCTCTCTGAGCCTCAGCTTTCTCATCTGTAAAATGGGGATAATGAAGCATCTGTCTCATTGTACTGTTGTGGGCACTAAGGAGATGTAGGTAAATCTTTGGGCACAGTGCCTGGCACCAGGAGGTGCCTACTACATGCTGCTCTTCAGCTCTCCTGAAGCCCCACCTGGGACTCTTTTGACTGCCCATATTGCCTCTCCTCCTGAGTTTCTGAAACACCACTGCCCTGAGACCAGTCCTTCCAAAGGACTATGTTTGAACATCTGTCTGTTATCCACAGCAAATACAGAAACCTCCACTGAGGCCCTGCTATACGCAGAGCACCAGGCACTTATACAACCTTCATAAAGTCTTCAGATCTGCACTGAGTCGCTCTCAGGATCCCCAATTGATTGATTAATTGGGGATCAGGAAGATCCCCAATTGATTGATTAATTAGTTCAGAGGATGGGGTGTGAGCATTCCAGTCAGTAGGAATAGCACATGCAAAGGCCCTGAGGTAAAAATGAGCTCAGTGTCTGAAGAGAAAGGGTGGAGCCACCTGGTGGAGCTGGTGAAAAGGAGGGAGGTCATGCCTCCAGAAGGGCACAGCTCTGGCCTGTGGGGTTTGTAAATTTCATCACTGGTGAACCAAAAGTTTTAAAGGGGGAGCCGCACACTTCATGTACTATTCATGAAGCCGCACACTTCATGTACTATTCAGGTAGGGAGAGAAGAGCCTACTGTGGGGTCCAGGTGAGAGGCGGTGGTAACAGAGGATATAGGAGAAGAGGAGAGGCCTGGGCTGTGTTTTGGAGTTGACATTGGCAGGCCTTGCTGCTGGGCCGTATGCACTGAGGGGAGACGGAGAAGCAAGGCAGGACGCACAGCTTTTCAGCTGGAGCACTGGGTTGTGTGGGGCGTGGGGCTGGAGCGTGGCTGAAGCCCTAAGTGCCGGGTTCCTGGAGGCACGGCAGCAGACCTGGAAGAAGAGACTGGAGGGACAGTCAGTGGCGTTGAAGGCGCCGGCTACTTAAGGATCTTATCATTTTCACACCCCCAGCTGTGGCATCTGTTGACTGGAGTGAGGAGTTGGTTGAATGGCCTGGTTTCACTTCCAGTTCATCAGTTCATGCCCGGGTTTATCAGGTGCAGAGAGGGGCTGGGTTTGGGAGGAGGGAGAGACGGGCCTGTCTGTATAGTTGTGGAACACAGCTTGTTGGCTGGTGTGATGCAAAGGGCCCCCAGAGTAAAGATGTCCTGAGTTCCCCTTCCCACCACACGGCTCCCGGCGCACTTCCTTCTCCACTGACTCCCGCCTGGCTAGGATGAGGGGCCCCCTTTGAAACTTGAGCAAGGTAAATTTAGGACAAATTCAGGAAGTCCTGCTTCTCACAGTAACTCGGGAGCTCAGGGACCGGTTACCCCTTGAGGTGCTCCAGGCTGGGAATGTCACAGGATCCCAAAGGGATCCAGGGGAAAGGACAAAATACAGAGCCCTAAATGGCTCTGGAGAGGAAACCTGGGATCTGAGTGACCTTTAAGTTGACGTCACGGAGGAAACCAGTCCCTCGAGGCTTGTGCTGGCAATGCAGTAGGGAACTTTCCTCATCTAGCTCCGAACCCCCCGAGCCCCAGGGCTGGAGGGACCCCACACTCTGCCCCATTCAGCCCTCTCCTTTTACCCAGGAGGACAGTCCTCTGTCGTCCCTGCCAGAAACCCCAGGGGCACCACTGCCTTCATGTCAGAGTCCAACTTGGCCCCACCTGAGTCCATCTCGTCCCCTGCCCGCCTTGCAGTCTCAGGAGGGTTCTCCCCCATCCCTTCCTCTGCCCTCTGCTGAGAACACTTTCTTCATCTTTGCCTGTTAACTCTCTCTTACCCTTCAGATTGGACCTTAGTTGTAATTCTGATCCAGGGAGTCCTCCCTGGTTCCCAGCCCCTCTCCACACCAAATGCCTCTGCTAAAAGCTTCCTCACAGCCTGCTGGTCTTCCAAGCATACCCTTATCCCACTGTGTCATCATGGCCTTTTAAAATATCCATCTCCCCTCTGCACAGCCAGCTCTGTGCCCTTCCCAGCACCTGGCATGGAGTCCATACTCTGCAAACCATCATTTTTAAGGTGTCAAGCCCAGAGAACAGAATTGCCTTGCACACAATCACAGTAGCATCCTTTTGTTCATTCACGCATGCATGCATTCAACTCGTGTCATAGAGCACCTGTTCCACGCTAGGACCTAGCAGGGTGCTGGGGACCCCAGGGTGTGCAAAGCAAGTCCCAGAAATTACAGTCTAGTGAGGGAAGCACCTCCATGAATCCCACTAGCAGATGTGCAATTGCAGGGGTGACCACTCCTACCAGAGTATAGGCTTCCATGACAAACTGGGGAGAGTTCTCAGGGTAAGAAGGTCCAGGAAGGTTCCCCTGAGGAAGTGACCCTTGAGGAGTAGAAATTAACCAAGCAAAGAGGGGAGGGAGAACATTTCATTCCGGGCAAGGGAACCAGCATGTGCAAGGATCCTGAGATGGGAAGGAGGCGGGCGGGAATGAGGAACAGGAGCTGTGTGGCCAGAGCAGGGAGCTTGTGGGGAGAGAGTGACATGAGACGAAGTTCACATTAAGGTTTTTGCCTTTATCTTGAGAGCAATGGGGAGCCACAGAAGGGTATTGAGCAGAGCTGTGACCTAATCATACTGGTTCTTTGAAAAGTTCAGACTGACTTCTGTACAGAGCAGGGACAAGAACCCGGTGTTCTCACACCCAGCCCCCACGTGACATTCGTATTCTGTACACCTGCCCCCTGAGGTCACTGCATCTCTAAGGACTCTCTCCCTCTCCCCCACCTCCTGAGCACTCATCTGCCCATGCTCCTTTGGGCATTCTTTTATCCCTACACCGAATGCTGGCCCCACAGTCTCTACACCCTTGTCTTCAGCAGCCACAGCAGGCAGAGGGTACCCAGATGCTGGGGGTTCAGACAAAGCCCACAGTGATTGGCCAGTGGCATTTACACCAGAGCAGTGGCCCTCACAGGCCCCAGGTCTGCAAACGTTGGAAGTCAGTGCCAGATACAATCTAGGTTAAATCTTCCCTGTTGCCTGGGCTGCAGAAATGCAGTGAGAGTAAACTGTTTATATTCTCCAGCTGCAGAGCCTGGGACCAAAGGCCTCCTGCAAAGAAATCGTGGCTCGTAGGATGTGGGAGGATGTGGGATCATCTCCTCCAGCACTCACTGTCACAGCAGGAGAGGAGGGGCCTGGGGAAACCCTGGGTCTCACACAGGGCAGTCATGCTGCATAAACTGTCAGGGGATTCAACCGGTGGTCACAGAGGTCACCAGCCTGCGTGGGGGCTCGTGTGATGATGCTAAACTCCTCCCCATCACACCCACAGTCTGGGGGGTGAGAAAAGGAAATGGAGTTAAAGCCTGGTGGCTCAAAGCATGGGTTTGGGGCCAGACAACCCCAGTTGCAAGTCTTGCCTTTATCCCTCCTTGCCTTTGTCACTTGGGCAAGTTTCATAATCTCTTCAGTCTGTCTTCATTTACACTGAAATGTCGATTACGACTGCCAGTAGCCATGTGTGATTTGTCGTTCAGCCGATCAGTTGTGTCTGACTCTTTGTGACCCCATGGACTGCCAGGCTTCACTGTCTTCCACTATCTCCCTGAGTTTGCTCAAACTTAAGTCCATTGAGTCAGTGATGCCATCCAACCATCTCATCCTCTCTTGGCTCCCTCTCCTCCTGTCCTCAATCTTCCCAGCATTAGGGTCTTTTCTAATGAGTCAGCTCTTCACATCAGGTGGCCAAAATATTGGAGTTTCAGCTTCAGCATCAGTCCTTCCAATGAATATTCAGGACTGATTTCCTTTAGAATTGACTGGTTTGATCTCCTTGCAGTCCAAAGGACTCTTGAGAGTCTTCTCTAACACCATAGTTCAAAAGCATCAATTCTTTGACACTCAACCTTCTTTACAGTCCAACTCTCACATCTGTACATGACTTCTGGAAAAACCATGGCTTTGACTATATGGACCTTTGTCAGCAAAGTAATGTCTCTGCTTTTTAATATGCTGTCTAGGTTTGTCATAGCTTTTCTTCCAATTACACTTCCATTAATTAAAATTAAATAAAGTTTAAAATCCATCTCCTAGGCCCAACCTTATTTCAAGTGCTTATGTGGCAACTGTGTTGCACATCGCAGAATCATTTCCATCATTGCTGAATGCCCTGCTGGACAGCTTTGATCTATAAAATGAGGATGATGAGGAGACTTACCCTGTGGGTTTGATGAGGATTAAATGAAATAATGAATGTTGAGCAACCTGACACAGCACCTCAGGCAGAGTAAATGTCAACCAGGGTTCACTGTGATGGTGAAAGTGGAGACAGGGTTGGTGACAGTCTGCTCATTTCCATGTACTTTCTCATCATCCTTCTGCATCTACCAGAGAGGAGCTGCCATCCACTAAAAAGGTACTAGAGTTCACTGTAGTACCTAGCATCAAGAAACCTGGGTTTATTTATCAGTACAGGGGTGCTGATCCTTTGCTCTGGGCCAGGCTCTGTGACTGGTTTTCAGTGGGTCACAGACTGGAACAAGAAATGGTCCTCATCCTCCAGGAGTTGTTGTTATATGTTAGTCACTCAGTCGTGTCTGACTCTTTGTGACCCCATGTAGCCTGCCAGGCTCCTCTGTCCATGTGATTTTCTAGGCAAGAACACCAGAGTGGGTAGCCATTCCCTTCTCCAGAGGATTTTCCTGACCCACGGGTTGAACCTGAGTCTCCTGCATTGCAGACAGATTCTTTACTGTATGAGACACTAGGTAAGCCCCATCCTCCAGGACAGATGCCCACAAATGAAGTGCAGAATGTAAAATGCACCCAAGGAGATTCAGAAGCAAAAAAAAAAAGGTGGGGGGGGGGAACTAGCAAACCCTGAGGGTGTCATTGGATCTCAGTCTTAAAGGAGATGTAGGGCTTGATTTTGGGAGGGGAAGAGGACAGCCCAGGCTGGGAGCAGCACATGCTAACACGTGGGGTATGGAAAGCTGTGTGTGCAACGGAAGTGACGGACAACTCAGCATGGCTGGTGCAGAGGGCATGGGTCACAGGCCCTGTACTCAAATGCCAGAGACTCTGGAGTTGTAAGGTCAGTGATCTGAGGGAAGCTTGTAACTGTGTCCCGCCTGCCTGGGCCTCACTTCTGTTTCAAGTACACCTCCTTCTCTACCTGGAGTTACTGGGTCCAGAATGACATTCCCCATTTTCCTCTTGAACCAGCTCATTTCTCTTGTGTCCTCAAGCCTCAGGGAGAAGCAAATCTCACCCCTGACTACCAAGACCAGAAACTTGATCATCATCACTGCTTCCACCCTGTCCCTCACCCACCCCCACACCTCCTGGCCCCCGAGGCAGCAGGCATCTTGACCTATACCTGGGACTCAGCCTCCTTGGCATTGTCTGCCCCCACCCCACTCCATGGGGGGAGGACTCACTCTCCCCATTAGTCCTCCTCCTGATCCTTGCCGAAACTTGCTACCAATTGCTTCTCTTCCATTTTGGTCCCTTCTCCCTCCTCTCCACCTCGCAGCAGTTTCTCAAAACTGCAAACCCAATCGGCATCTCCATTGCTGAAGACATTAAACCCCCCTGAGATGCTCCCTAGATTTTGCTTCTTGCTCAGCCTGGTCTTTTTCTACGTTCCAGCCACACCAACCAAGGCATTCCCCAACCTGCAAGCCTCCTTCACCCCTTCCTGTCCCTCAGCCTTGCCCACCCTCCCCAGCAGGAATCAGCTTCAGGCCACTTAGTCTGGAAAACTTTTTCTGCTTCCTGCACCCACTTGCTTTCTCAGTGTTAGCCCTGCTCCTTCCATTTCAGCCTTCCTCCACGTTGACTCTGACATCCACCTCCACAATTATCACCCACTCTACTTCAATATGCAGATAGGTGCCCAGAGCCCACACCAGACCTACAGCATCAGGACCTCTGAGGGTTTAGATAGGGATTCCAGGTCATCCTTCTGTCCACTGACTTCTGAACACCGCTGCTGTCTATACTAGGGGTCTCCAACCTCTGGGCCATGGACCAATACCTGCTGTCAGATCAGTGGCAGCATTAGATTAGAAATAAAGTGGACAATAAATGCAATGTGCCTGAATCATCCCCAAACAATCTCCCTGCTTCCAGTTTCTGGAAGAATTGTCTTCCATGAAATCGGTCCCTGGTACCAAAAGGGTTGGGGACTGTGGGTCTGTAAGTGTCCTTTGGCTCGCTGTTTTGTTCTCCTCTCTTTCCCCTGCTGGACCGCACGTTCCTGGGGACAGGAGCTAAGCCAGGGACAGGAACGGAGCCTTGCTATCTGTTTCCCCAGTCCCCGCCACAGGACCTGGCCCGGAGCCCATGCCCAGTTGGTTCTGAATGAAGCATTCCTGGATGTGGCATGCTTCCCATACCCTCCTCCTTCCAGCTCGTGCCGGAAATAACCTTTTATGAAGGCTTTTGTGAGTGGCTTGTGATCTCTCTGGGAGGCCGTGCAGGTTTCCTTTGGTTACAGGGGAACTGAGATGAAGGGTGGTCCAGCCCTTGATGACAAGGGGCTGGGGTGGCCCCGGGACAAGGAGCCTCGATGAGGTGGGGGTCTGGCCATGTTTGAGGGGGGTTGGGGAAGAGTGTCCTGGTTCCTAATCAACAGGAAGGGCCTTCTTCCTCCAGGATCACTTTTCAGCCCAGCTGCTTGGACATAACCTGAGCTGGGGTTGGGGCTGGGGGGGAGGGGCAATGACAGACAGGCAGATGGGAAGGCCAGTGTCTGGACAGACAGCGCATGGCCCTGCAAGCCTGCCCAACTCCCGCACACCCCCAGTTGCTGGGGGAAAAGCCTGTCCAGGGAGAAGGCTCAGCCGGTCAGCACAACACCCTCTTGCTCCCCTCCCCCAGCCCTCTCCTCCCCTCCTTCTGCTCTCTCCAACCTCAGGGACATTCAATCCTTCCTTTGATGGACAGCCAAAAAAAGACTCCTTCCACATCCTAAATTTGTTAGCACCAGCTAATCATCTTAACCTTCCTCCCTCCTGCGCTCCCAACAGGCGCCTCCTTAAAGACACAGGGTGCTTTTTTTGAATCTCAGCAAGGAGCCCCAGAAGGGACCAAATTCCCCACCCCCACCCCCAGGTGTCCCTCCTCTGTGTAGTCATTTGTGCAGTCATTTGGGGTGGGAGCAGTCATTTGGGGTGGGAGCAGTCATTTGGGGTGGGAGCAGTGGCTGCAGCTCTGCTGCCTGGAACGCTGATTCCCGCTCCATCAGTCTTAGCTGGGGCTTCTCAGAGGGAGCTGCTGGTCTTCTTAGGGGCTCACCTGCAGGGAGCTACCTCAAGATTGAAACCAGGCAAATCCCAGGCGAGCAGATGGATTCTCTTGCTCAGACACTCCTCCTCACCCCTTTCCTATTGTCTCCACTCTCTCTCGACCCTATGTCCTAGCCTCTCCCTCCTTCTCCTAACAGCTACCATCTCCTGTATGCCCAACAGTGTACAATGACCCATGCTTGGGGCTTGACTCCAGCTCCTTCAGAACGCCAGGAAGTAGATGGTCTTATCCCCATTTTACAAATGAGAAAACTAAGGCTCTGAGAGGTGGAGGAATGTGTGTGTATGAAATCATCCCAAGAGAGTCAGGGCTGGAGGCTGGACCCAGGCCTGACTCAAGAGCTGTGCTGTTGACCATCCTATCTCCAAACACACACGTCTGCATTGCTCACACATGCACGCACTTCAGGTAAAAGTGACCTACTATGATCTGCTCAATGAAGTCGCCCAGGACCAGGCACACAGTAGGTCCCCAACACACAAGTGCCCCTTCCTCCATCCTGTGCCTGTGCCTCCCTCTCTCTCCTTCTCTCCCTGCTTATAACCCAGGTGAGAAGAGCCAGGACAGCAGAGAATGTGGCTCCGACCTCATCCTGGCCCTAAGCCTCCCAATAAATAATGGGTCTGTATATAAGCCTCAGGCTCTGCAGCATCTCAGCCCTGGAGGACAGGCGTTTGCAGGCAGGGGATTAGGAGCCCTGAGAGGGAGGGATGGGTGCTCCAGCCAAGGCAGGGGAGAGGCCCCGAATCACTCTCCACCCTCCCCGTCTGTGACCTGTAAAAGCGACCAGGCAGGCCCCACAAAACCAGCCAAGAACTTAAAGAAAGTTCAAAGTCCTCAGTGGGGGTGGGGGTGGGGGTTGTTGCTGGGGAGGGGGTCCTCCCCCTGCAGGGGCTGCATCCTGACCCACAGGAATGGGAGCGCCTTCTGAGCACCAGTGTGTTTGGAACTCAGATGAGAAGCACAGCCCTTCTAGCCCCCTGGCTCCACCCTCTTTCCCCCTTCTAGCCTGTCTGGGTTCTAAGAGTAGGCCCAATGGATTCTAGGATCATTTGCTCAAATTCTTTAAGTCAGGAGGTGAGGGAGCCCTTGGGAACAGCTGAAGCAAGGGGCTCTGGGGGAGGGGGCAGGACAAATGCAGAGGTTGCCAAGAAGATGGATAGATGGCAAAAGAGTATCACGAAGCTGTACAGCTGAGGTTCCTGACAACATGTGAGCGAACTGTGGCCTGAACTGAACTAAAACCACCCTGTAACAGACATCTTGAATGCATGTGATGGCCAAGCAACAAGAAACAAAGCTGCTGTTTAGCGAATGCTTATTCAGCGAGACACTTGCCTCCATATGTCCTGCCGTCCCAACTATTGCAAATTGCTACTATCAGCTCCACTTGTAAATAAGGAGACTGAGGCCCCGAGAAATTAAAAGAAACTTGTGGGGGGCTCCCTAGCTACTGAGAGTCACTGGCATTTGAACCCTGGTCTGTTCTACCAAATCTCGTATACAGTGGCTCCCAGTGTTATAGGAAATGCTGGAGGGACTTCTCTGGTGGTCCAGTGGTTGAGACTCTGCCTTCCAATGCAGAGGACACTGATTCAATTCCTAGTCAGGGAACTAAGATCCCACATGCCAGTCACAACTAGAGAGGCCTATGCCCTGCAGCTCCTGAGCCTGTGTGCTCCAGAGCCCATGCTCCGCAACTAGGGAAAGCCTTTGCACAGCAACAAGAGTGCAGTGCAGCCAAAAAAAAAAAAAAAAAAGCGCTGGGAGTGTAAGCAAAACCCCCGCAGTGAAAAGAGGGAAAAGCCCACCAGTTGTGAGCTGATTTTCTGTTTCACTTGGCTGGCATCTGACTCACCTGTCTCCCCTGCCCCAAACTCCCGTTGTATCTTTCTGGAGGCAGATGGACAAGGGTGTTTCATTGGAGCAGAAGGGAATCCTCCTCTTCTTATAAAAACCGAATGAAGCGTCTCCCTCAGAAGAAAGAGCCAGCACCAGGGGGGAGCTTAAGGCAAGAAAGGCTCCTCTATCGCCTCCAATGTCCTCCTCTACAGCTCACCTTGTCCCTACACATCATGGGCAGTGCTGACGTCTGTCCAGTCAAGGGCTACTACATCCAGATGACATTTGCTCCTGCAACACCATCCCCAAGGGGTACCCTGTATTGCCTTTGTCCCCAGCCGCCCAAGGTCCCTTTACCCTCCTCTGCCTGAGCCATGCCGACAGATCGTCTCCTTATTCTCCTCCAGCTCAGATGGACTCAAACTGCCTTAACAACTTTGCCAAAAACAAAGAGAAGTTTCCTGGCTGGCAGTCCAGTGGTTAGGATTCTGTGTTTCATTGTCAACAGCCTAGGTTCGATCTCAGGTTGGGGAATTAAGATTTCTGCTCCCCCACTCCCCGCCAAAAAAAAAAAAACAAAAGAGAAATGTTAAAACCAATTATTATTATTATTTTTTCTTTCAGTTGTGCCATGCGGCATATGGGATCTTAGTTCCCCAACCAGGGATCGAACCCATGCCCTCTGCATTGGGAGCACAGATTCTTAGCTACTGGACCATCAGGGAAGTCCCCACACCAATTTTAAAATGTCTTAGAATGTTCAGTTCAGTTCAGTTCAGTTGCTCACTCATGTCCAACTCTTTGCAAGCCCATGAATCGCAGCAGGCCAGGCTTCCCTGTCCATCACCAACTCCCGGAGTTCACTCAAACTCATGTTCATCGAGAGGGTGATGCCATCCAGCCATCTCATCCTCTGCCGTCCCCTTCTCCTCCTGCCCCCAACCCCTCCCAGCATCAGGGTCTTTTCCAATGAGTCAACTCTTCGAATGAGGTGGCCAAAGTATTGGAGTTTCAGATGTTAAAAAGTTCTTAAATTGCAGTGCCTACAAGGAACAGTTTCCTGACCCTAAGCATGCAGAAAGTCATATGCAGGCTTTAGCACTGTTCCTGGTCCCACCAGAGAGAAGAAGGGTGTTTGCTCCCCTTGAATCTCTTTCCTGCTTTCTCCAGGAGGGCAGCTGGGGGCTGGCAGAGATGCCCTGGTCGCCTGACCAGGTGCTCAGGAGGACTGGGGTCACAACGCTAACTCACCATTTCTCTCCATCCCCCCATGGAGACCACGGGTGGGACTGAGCTAGGCAGCCCTTCTGCCCCATCTTTGGGAAGGGTTGTGGGATTATTGCCTCACGATGGCAGGTTTCTATTCTAATTTTTTCCGAATAAGAGGAGAGGATATTGTTTCTCTTTTTTGCACATCTCTTTTTGATCCTGGCTTAGCCCTAGCCCCCCTCCCACCAACCCTGGCCCCAGTCCTGCAGCCGTTCTGACCGTAGTAGCATGGGAGGGCCTGTTTCTTCAGAAGCCAACTGTGTAGTCTGGTGTCATGTCCAGGGCCTGGTGATAAGGATGGTGTCTTCTGACATCTTCCCAGGCGGCCTCGACCTGTCCCCAGGGTCAGTCACCACTCTCATCCCCAAGTGACTCTTTTATGGGTGGTGGTTCTTTTTTTCCATCTGCTGAAGTCACAATGTTCCTGGATTCTTTCCAGGCCTTGCCCACTGTGCACTGCCTTCAGGGGATTTCAGCTTCCCCAGATTGTTCTGCCCCAGTGCCTGGGATATGCCTTCATCCCCCAGCCAGCTCCCAACGGAGCTCAGAGGTCAGGAGAGTAGCTGGATTGACCATCCTGGCCTCCACTGAATAATTTATTAACCACTGTCTCCATTAGGGGCTGTTAGCACATCAAAGGAGTATTTGTAGAGCCTGGGAAAGTAGTGACAAAGACATTAGATGGTAGCTGCAGCTATACCGTAAAGTCTCTCTGGGTGAAGTGGAAGTAGAGGGAAGAGGCTCACGTTTGTTCTTGATTACAGCAAAGGCGAGATGAGCCCCAAGTGTCCACATTGCCTAACACGAATGTGTGCTTTGACTCATGACATCCTTGAGTTCAGGACTTTCTAAGTTTGCATTGCCTGGCGCAGTACAGCAAAAAGAGTAGATTCCAGAATCAGCAAGACTGGGGTTCACATCCCAGTCCTGGCATCTGGAAGCCGTGGGAAACCTGGCTCACTGTGGAGTGTCACAAAGGCCGGGCTTTACTCCCAGAAGGATGAGAGCTATAGTGCCGCTCTTAGAGGCCTGGGGAGGGGCCCTAGGGCCACGTGCGTAAACTGCACGGCACAGGAGGGCACTCCGTGAATATCATCCCTCACCCTTCAGGACATGTCCCATCTGGGGACCCTTTGGGGACCCTCCGGTGGCCACCCTCACTCCGAGGTGGCTGCCTTCTGATCATGGCTGTACTTGACTTAGTGCTGTCGTCATAGCGACTGTGCGCTGACTCCTCCACTGTCTCCCACCAATGGGCGAAAGGACCAGCTGTGCTCCTATGATATGATGCTCAGGGGCTGAGGCCGATGGGGTGCCCTGGGAAGCTGATTTTGAAACAAGGGAAGGGAAAGGGAGGAAGCAGGAGTGGGCAAAGGGAGAAGCTGAGTTGCAGTGCAGTCTCAAGGAAGGCCCAGCCCACCCCAGGAAGCTCTGGCGCTGGGATGGCCCTTCAGTGGGCTCGGGGGCAGGCCCACCGTGAGGGGCCTTGGACAAAGGGATTCTGTTCAGCCAAGGCAGTTCATGCAAAGCACTGACAGTGAGGGCTGCGTGCCGGCAGCACCTCTGCCTTCTCTGGGGGAGCCACGCATCCCCCGGGGGAAGGCCAGTTCCCAGGGAGTCTCTGCACTGTTCCTATGTAGAACTTAGAGGTCGGGCAGATTCAGCAAGCATGTCTGTTCCCCTTCAGCTCTGACTTGGAGGATTCCTCAGGTTCACAGAAGTGGGAGAATCAGCAGGTGCGCCTCCCTACCCCTAATCCGAAATCTGGACACCTTAAGGATTTCCCAGAGCACTTAGGACAAACACCAAGCACCTCCCTCTGACCTCCAAGGTCCTCTGGGGTCTGGCCCCTGCTTGTCTTTCCTGCCTCATCTCATGTCACCATCTCTTTTTTTTTTTTTTCCCTCCCAAAGCTCTAGGGCAGAGATGCTTAATAGAATTTTCCACAATGATGAAAACATTTTACACCTGTGCTATCCAATACAGTCGCCGTCAGCTACACGTGACTATAGAATACTTGAAATGTGGTTAGTGAAACTGAGAACTGAGTTCTTTATTTAATTTAATTTTAATGGCCACAGGTGACTAAAGGCTACCAAATTAGACATGGCAGCCCTAACTACAAAGGCCTTTTTTTCTGTTTCCTAGACACCCAAGTTTGTTCCCACCCCAGGGCCTTTGCACTTGCTACGTAGCTTATCTAAAATAATCATCATTTGGACCCTCTCACACTGGCTCCTTCCCATTTTTGAAGTTCCAACTTCAGTTTCATCTCCTCAGAAAGGCCTTCCTCCACCACCTAAGCTAAAGCATTTTCACATTTTCTCGAATTCCATCCTCTCTTCATTACGTTACCATATTTTAACTTCTCTACAGCAGTTACCAATGCCTGGATTTTTCTCATTTATTTCTGATTTTTGTTTGCTTATCGCTTGCAACTAGAAAGAATAATAACAATGTAAAAATCTAACATTTACATACCACTTGCTGTATATTGGGTACTGGTTTAAGCACTTCGCATATATGATCTCACTTAATTCTCACAGTGCCCCTGTGCATCCAGGCGGACACTGAAGTCAGAAATTGACTTGCCCAAGGTCTCATCCCAGGACTCTGTCTTGTTCGCCTCTGTACCCCCAGCACCGGCTCAGGACGGTGCCTGACACAGAAAGCCAGCCCTGGGTGTGGGGCAGCAGCCCTGCAGCTCTGTGGAACCACAGGCTAAAACAGTGGGCTGGAGGTGAGGTCGTGGCCTCCAGTCATACCCAGCCAATCCTGGAGTCCCCAGTGGACTGAGTGGGAGAGGAGTGAGGACTAGATGGGTGAAACTGTCAGACTTCTCTCGGGGAATGAAGTGATGCTCTCAGCCAATGTGGACTCAGCAGCTGAAGCTGGACAGGGCCGGGCTGGGGCCAGGCTGGGGCTGGGCCAGGGAATGGGGCTGAGCTGGGGCTGAAGCTGCTTAGCCTGTGTTTATTGTGCTTTCCTGGTGCCTCAGGCAGAAGGGGACCAGAGCTTTGGAGACCACCCAGCCTTTCCTTCCAAGAGAGCTCTCACGCCCGCCTGCCCCCCTACCCCACCCCATGGAAACCCTGGCCTCAGGCTGCCCAGCTGCAGGGGCGGGGTGGAGGGGCTGTGTATGGTGGGTAAAGACTTCTCTGCTGTTTTTCCCTGGGAATCAGCACCTGATAAGACAGCCTGGGCTCCCAGGCCCCACCTCCCCCCACTCCCACCCCCCACCGCCGCCCCCTCTAAACAGCATCTTCTCTTAATTAAAAAGTCAGGCAGGGCCTCCTGTCGGGAAGCGACATTCCATAAGGAGGGGACACTGGTGGCCACCAGAGAGGCTTCACCCTCCCCTTGATACCATGTCCCCATTTCCTGTGGGCTCCGCCACTCACCCCCTCTCCACGTGCAACCCCCAACCCTGCAGGCAGGGCTTATAAACATGCAGGAACTCCATCGAGGCCTCTTTTCCACTGGGGGGCCTGGAATAGGCGTCCCCACCTCCCAGCTGAGGGACAGCACTTTGAAAACTCTCAAGAGTTTATACACATGTGAGGTCAAAAGCAAGGGCAGAAAGTCAGAGTGGTATTCACACAAGGTTTCCTATCAACCCAGTAGTCTTGCTTCCTTAGCCTAAGAAAAGTTATCAAAAATGCTAAATGCACAAAGATATTAGTTGTAACATAAAATATAAAAAACAGAGATTTCCAGATCTAGTAGCCAGCAACTCTAGGCCAATCACGGTATATTGTGTAGTCATTTAAAAGATGTCATTTGGAAGGCGGCAGGAATGTGGGAATGTGATTACCTTGTCGTGTTGAGTGAAAGAAGCAGGCATTCCCTATTGCGTGCTGGCTGGTTTCAGCCCTGCCTAGGTATGCATGTGAAGGAGGATCAGAGGGAAGAAGGGAAAATGGAAACAGTTGTGTGCGAGCAGGGGGCTCGGGGGGTGATGCTTTTCTTTCACAAAATGTCCTTTAATGTTCCTAAAGAGCTGTTTTAACAATAAATAAATGCCAGAAAAACAAACCAAACTCTTTTTAGAAAGCAAAGCCAAATGCGAGATCCAAAGTGTTTTCACTCTTCTCAGCTCAGATGTATCCAGTTCCTCGGCCCCTCTTCACCACAGCCATCCCGCGGCCCCAACACAGACCCATGAGGTCACCCAGCTCACTGTGCAAACCAGGCTGGCCCCCCAGCCTGTCTGGGTTGGGATATAAGACCACAGACAGAGCCCAGCTTCATCCTTTCTCCTTCCTTCTGCCTCTTCTCCTATCACATGTTTAGGCTCTTTCAGTTCAAAAGATAGTGGTTTCCATCTGTCTCTGCTTGCCACAAGACTCTGGTTAGAGCTTCTACATCCTCCATTTATGAGAGTTCTTTCCCGGCCAAGGATGGCAAATATGTTTGTTCACGGGAGCCAGCTGTGATTGACTGGTCGTGGCTGCCAAAAGTATGAGAAGCAGCATAGAGATAGATTAGTTATGTCTGCCTTGGGCCCTGGATAGATCAGTAGTGGTCTGTATCCCAGGTCTTTTCTATCCCAGAGTAGTCTGGTACTACAAATAGGAGTTTGACATCTGGACTTTCACCTCAACCCTGCCAGTGCATCCCTGCAGAATCTTGGGTACTAAACAACTTTGTTCCATGTAAGGAAGAGTGGGTGTGCCCAGTTCCTTAGGGAGTGTGCTGGTGTGGAAAGAGAATGGACTCTGCAGTCTGATGGGCCCAGGAGAGAATCCTACCTCCATCATTTATTAGCTATTTGACCTTGGAAAATCTATTTAACCTTACTGAGCCCTGGAATTTTCACCTGGTAAATTAGAATGTGTGCAGATATACTGTTGTTATGGGGATTAGAGATAGTGAGTAGGAAGTGCCCAGTCTACCTGCCACCCACTAGCTGTTATCCTGTTCAGAAGGTTTGTTGGTACCATCCAGGCAGGTGGTATGGAAGAGGCCCATGCCAGAATGCCAGTCTGCTGTCCCTGAGACTATATATTTCGTTATAGCTAAATGGCCCACAGGGACTTCCCTGGTGGTTCAGTGGTAAAGAATCTGCCTGCCAATGCAGGAGATGTAAGAGACAAGGGTTCGATCCCTGGGTCGGGGAGATCCCCTGGAGGAGGAAATGGCAACCCACTCCAGTGTTCTTGCCTGGAAAATCTCATGGAGAGAGGAGCCTGGTGAGCTACAGTCCATGGGTCACAAAGAGTTGGGCATGACTTACCAACTAACAACAACAAATGACCCGCAGTTAAACATGCTCACCTTAACCATGACCTCGTAGGCAGATAGCACAGGTGCTTGGGACATGGTTAATTGAGAGATAGAGACAAGCAGATTTTTCACTTGGTTATGCTATTTTTATAAGTTAAACACTCTGAATTTTGACCAAACATTAACATTTATTAATTATTCATCACAGTGTATATTTTTAATTGTGTTCAATTTAAAGTAAGATTTAAGAAAAGTAGATACACAGGGCAATTAAGCATCTCACTAATTGTTAATTAATCTCAATCACTGTTCAACACAACCCTGCTTTACCTCCAAACCTGAGTAAAGCTCAGCTTTCTAACTCACCTGGCACCCTAAGGCTTAGGACTTGTTCAGTACTAGTCTCCAGTTCTGGGCTTCCACACCCAGCAAGAGAAGGGAGGCAAAGGCGGATGAGTGTAAACATGCTTGAAGTTGGTATAGCTAGACAATTCCACACTTGATTAAAGCTGACTCTCAAACATAAGCTCGGTTTGCAAATACTATTAGGACACTGTTTCTTCACAGACTTCTAGCTCAGTGACAGCCAATCGACTCACTCATCCACCCATTCATGTTCTCAGCAATATGAGCACATATTCTGGGCTGTGGGATTGGAACACATCAGGTCTGGAAGGTTTCCAGAGGTTATGAATTGTGAATTAGCAGCTTGAAGACCAAATGCAGCTTTGTTTAGCTTGCAGAGTAGTAGTTTAAAAAAAAAATTATTTTAATTAGTATCAGCATTTAGAAATCAGAAGATTTTACATGAATTATCCAATTGGAACTTTTCTTGCTTATTTTCAAGATCTGACAGTGGTGTGTCTGCATTCCCTCCTGGCAGTACTTAGTTGGAACTGATAGGCAGTGACTGTATCTTAGGTGCACAAGCAAGCCTTTGGCACTTTGCCACAGTCTCTACCACTCCCTGTTGGGCTACACCTGGCTTTCTTCATTCATTCATTACCTATCTGGCTTCTCATAGGCTCTGGAGTTGGCAGCATCTAATCTTCCTCAACTTCTCTTAGAATAGTGACTAATGATTGAAGGTTGCACCCATCAGAAATCTTAGAGTCTAACAGAAAAAACAAAAAAGAAAAACATGTAAATGGCATCCTTGCATAGAAATGAGAACAATAGCTAACCAAATATTTTAAGAACTTTGAGAGAATTGTGCGTAGGACTCTGGGGTTGTAGTAAATCAAAGCCAACTGCCTGGAGGAGATGCCGTGGAGCTGCGATGTACATGCTGTGACCTCTGCTGGAGAACTCTGTGTGCCTTTGGATGTGACGAAGGAGCATTGCTTGCACAACTGCTGACTTCTTGGGAAAGACCCAAGGTGAGGGATGGGGGCGGGGCAGGAAGTAACTCTCCTTGGGAGAGCTGTCCAGAGCTTGTGGGAGGATCTCATGGCCTCTTGCCAGAGTTAGACAAGGGTGATAAGTTCAAGTGGGGCTCTCGATCCTTATCAAAATACAGGTCAGAGCCAGCAGAATCTGATGGACACCCCAGCCCTGACTGATTGCCACCCTGACACCGCAGGGAATGTCTTGATAGAAAACCTCTCCCCATTCCCTGGCCTCGCTGCCCCCATCTGTGCTCCAGCAGCCCAGCCCCTCTGCCCTGTGCCGGAGGCCACTCAGGAAACTGGCGGCCAGAGAACAATGCCTGCCCTTGGCCTCAGTCTGCTGAGTTGGGCCTGCAATCTCCATCAGCAAGACCTATACTGAGATTTCCTCACTCAGGACTTCTTCTTCTGACCCCAACCTGGAAGTGTCCAAGGAAGCAAGAAAATGCGTAATTCATCCCGAGGGTTCAACACTGGTGACTTCATACTATTTCATTCACATGGTGGCCCAGCCCCATCCATCCTGCTCTGCTTATCTCGGCTTACCCTGACCCCTGCCTGTTTGTTCTTTGCAGTTTCCAGGGCTTCAGGGGCTCATCTGGGAGGCAGAGCAGCATGGAAATTAACAGCCTGGGTCCTGGGTCACCAGTCGTGACCCCACACAGGAGACACTACCTCTCTATGCCTCAGTGTTCTCATCTGCAAAATGAGGCTCACAAAGGTATCCATCTTATAATGCCTTTAAGAGCTGAATACGGTCATGTCCATAAAACAAAAGAACAGTGCCTGGAACATGGGAAGAGTTCTCTGTGTTAGCCATATTTGTGGTTGGAATGGAGGAAGGCATCATACCCTTCTGGGATAGGAGGTCATTTTTTCCAAGTTCATAACCATAGTAATTATCATAGCTATCATTTACTATATATGCTTACTCTAAGCCAGGAATAGTGTTAAATTTTTATCTGTATTCTTTCCTTTACTCCTTGAAATCCAACAATGTAGATAATATGATTGGGCTTCCCTGGTGGGTCAGACGGTAAAGAATCTACCTGCCAATGAAGGTCCATCTCTGAGTCAGGAAGATCCCCTGGAGAATGGAATGGCTACCCATTCCAATACTCTTGCATGGAAAATCCTGTGGACAGAGGAGCCTGGCAAACTATAGTCCGTGGAGTCACAAAGAGTCAGACATGACTGAGCAACTAGGCACACAGATAATATCATTACCCCCATTTTATAGGAAAAGACACTGGGACTCAGAGAGGTTATGCAACTTGCTGAAGGTCACACAGCTAGCAAGTAGCAAAGTTGGAATTTGAACCTGTGACCGTTTGGCTCCAGAGCCCATGCTCTTACCCATGATTCTGGGCAGGAGCCCAGTTGGATAAGTGGAAAGTGCAAGTTGTCAAGGTTCTGTCCCTCTGCTGCTAAATAAAGTAACAATGAAGTTATGAGACCGAGTATGTGTGTGGCTGCCTGTAGTTGCTGCTCAGACAGGCAGTGTCTCGGTGAGGTTAACAATCAGCCTTGAGTGGGGGTGCTTGAGGACCCAACTTTAAGAGAGACGAGAGTGGTCTGAATGACCATGCAATCCTCAGAGGGACTGTTGTTGTTTAGTCTCTCAGTCGTGTCCAACTCTTTTGAGACCTCATGGACTGTAGCCCGCCAGATTTCTCTGTCCATGGGATTTCCCAGCCAAGAATACTGGAGTGGGTAGCCATTTCCTTCTCCATCAAAGGGACTAGAAAGGACTTATTACAGATTTTCATTCTCAGCAGTCTATCTTTCTCGCCCCACCACCAAAGTCTTACTAACTTTTATTTGCTTTCACTTAAGCGATAAATATAGGGGTCAAAAAGGAGAGCTTTAAGGTATAACTGATTCCAAATGCCAGCCTCTTAACAGCTGTGTGACCTGAGATAAATTACTTAACTTCTCTGTGCCTCAAGAGACCCATCTGTAAAATGGAGCAATGAGAGCTGAAACTGCTTGTCAGGGTTGTGGAGGCTAATCTGTGATGTAATGCACAGCTCTGCCACTAAGGACATGGCAGAGCTGCCCTGGCTCTGGCTCTATGACCATAAGCCACTGATGTGACCTCTCTGCCTCAGTTTCCTCCTCTGATGGCTATGGATAATAGTAGTGTCACTTTGCAGGGCTGTTGTGAAGAGTAGATGAGATGATGTAAAACATGCTTGGCTCTTGATGGAGGTTGCTGAGTCCTTATTAAAATATTAGTATTTATAACCATGGTGAGACAAAACTCAGGATACCAGCCCCATAAAGGGTTGTCAATAACTGTGACTTTAATATAAAAAAAGTTCATCCTTGGAAGCTACAGGCCTTGTTGTAAAGACAAAACCCAAGAAACCCATGGCCGCTCCTGGGTCTCCAGGGAGGGGAGCGGGTAATGTCCCATTGTGGGTCTGACCAGGGTCTTGAATCCTCACCGACCCAACCCTCCCCTCCTCCAGCAGTTGCCTGGTGGGGCCTGGCCAGCAGAGCTGTGATGTTTGAGCTGCCCAGAGCAGGGCCTATCACAGGAACATCGGATACTGTGGCCAGATCCGGCGACAGGAAGAAGGTCTGGGGTCAGAGGGGTGATGCATCGGTGGCTTGTCCTCCTGCAGGACCAACATGACAAGCAAAGGGACTAAGAAAGCCCCAGTTCAGGGCTCAAGTGCAGGGGGATAGGAGGAGAGAGGCAGTCAAGGGTCTTGTTAAGACCACTGCCCCTCCCCGGACAGTCAGTGGTCATTGGCGCAAGTCTGCAGGTGAGCGGGCTGCCCAGGGGCTGGAGCCAGAGGGGGAGACCCAAGTTCGCTGGGCAACACTTCTCCTGCCTGAACCCCAGACCCCCGCCCATAAAATGGGGCCACTGGTACCTGCTGCAACCTTTCAGGGCTGTTTTGTGGGTCAAATAAGGAAAGGTAAAACAGGAGCCTTGAGTGGACAGAGGGCTATGTGTCTATGGACAGCCAAGTCCAGGCACATGGCACCCCAGGCAGGAGCTCACTGGGGAGTAGGGACCCAGGTAGGTGGGGGCCTCAAGGGAGAGAGGACAGCATCCCTCCAAGACCTGAAGCAAACCTGATTCTAATCTGGATGAAAGTCAGCGTCCAGCACCTGAAATCAGGGGGAGAGCCGCAGTCTGACTCTGGGGGGCCCCTGGTTTCTGTCTGCAGGAAGGAGTTGTCAGATGCTCAAGTGGAGAGACAGAGTGTCCAGGTGTTACTTGGGGGTGGGGGGGCACCTCCTGAGCTAGAGGAGCCCCCAGGAACAGGGACAGTGTCTGACTTTCATGGTGTCCAGCACAGCAGCCCATAGGCGGCCGGTGCTGAGCAGGTATTTATAATGATAAACACTCATCCTGTGAGCATACAGGGGACACCCCTCATGTATACGAAGATGCAGTTGTCTTCCCCCTCCTCATACTGCACTCAGTTTTGCTCTCAAGCCCCTTCTTCTGCTGAGGGTGAGAGAAATAACCCAGAGAACTCAGCCATGTCCTGCTTAATACTTAGCCTTTGAGGCTCATCGCTTGGTCAGTTCAGGACACCAGCCCTTGCTCTCTCATCCTCCCAGGATTACAGCTGTCATGGTGCTGGGGAGAGGACGCAGATGTGGCCTGTGGACATCTTTGGTCGGAGCCATTGTCCATTCTGCAGGGGCTGATGCTGCCCTCTGTCCCCTGGGTAGAGCCCCTGAAGCCAGGTCCCCACACCCAGCCTCCTCCTCCTTGTCTGTGGCCTCCTGCCAGCCCGCAGCCCTCGGGGCCACTTCCTGGAGCCGCAGGGCTGCTTCCCCATCACTGGGTATGTGGGGGTGGGAGCTGCAGTAGTGGAAGAAGATGTCCCACCCCTCAGCATCCTTGGCTGTGGGCTTCCTCTTTGACTGTACAGACTGACCAACCCTGCAACCAGAGCCATCTTCTGGAGGGTTCTTGATCCCAGACACTTACCCTCACCCATTCCCAGCCAGTCCAGGGATTGGCTTCCCTGGAGACACGGGGCTGTGTGAAGAGTGGATGGAGACTAGAATAAAATCGGGGTTCTGTAGGAAGGAGGAAGGGAGAACGAATGTTAGGGAGACAAGGAGAGTCTGCTACCCAGGCACCCCTCCCACACACATCCAGAAATATGTGCCTCCCCCATCCCACCACCTCCGCCTGTCCCCAGGCCCTTCCCAAAGAAGATGGGGAGCAAGGTCAAGAAAGGGGGACAACCTCCGTGGGGAAGGGGGGCTGTTGCCAAGGGCAGAAGGGTCCAGGAGCCAACAGAGCTGGCCCCAGGCCCCGTCATGGTGTCTGCAGGAAGATGGCCACTCAAGTTGCCCTCCGGTGGCTCCAGATGTAGCAGCAGTAGGTCATCTGGGGACCTCCTGGGACCAGGACATGAACCAAACTGGAGGGGATCTTACTGGCTCCTGTCCCTTTTCTGCTCACATCTCCCAGTCCCTCTGCCAGTCTTGATAATTGGATGGAAAAAGGGCTGCAACTGATGTTAGTCCCTACCCCTGGCATGAGGTGTGGCTGGGGAGTCCAGGGTACCCAGCCTCTCTACTCCGCTGCCCCTCAAGGCTAGACCAGCCCTCCCTGATTAGTCAGAAAATAATCCCCATGTTTCCCTACTTGATTTCCTGTGTCTCACCCGCCAGATGGCTCTAGTTCCAAGATGACTAATGGATTTCATCTCACGTGCCAGCTTCTGCTGATTGATAGTAGCCACATTGGAAAAAATTATGAAGCCTTGTCAAGGCTCGCTGGGGGAAGACTTGCTGTGATTGATTAGCAATGTCTGCCACGAGTGCAGGAATAGAGAGTGTGGTATGTGTGGTTTTAGCTCACTCCTCTCAGGACCTGTTGCTCATCATCAACCTGAGCTGGAAAGGTCTGGAGATGCCTTGTGGCTGACATCATCATGGGACAGATCAGAGGCACAGTGTGCTGGAACATGGTTAACAGTTGGCTCTTGGGTCAGGGTGAGGCTGCTTTGTAGCTTTTGCCAATTTCTGTGGTGTGAATACTCCTACTGTGGTTGATTTCTAGCTGCCAATGTGACATCACTGAACGCAGAGCTGGGATGAGATGAGCATGACCGGCCCTCACAAGACACCATCTGAGTACTTATATATTTTTTTCTAAAAACTGTAAAGCCTGCCACCTCTCAAAGCTCTGCCAGTGGTGGGCTGCTCCAGGAAGGGCGCTAGACTGGAACTCAGGATCCCTTGCCAGCCGTGAACCATAGGTAACTTACGTCCTTTCTAAGCCTCAGTTTCCAGATCTGTAAAATGAGAGCTGGGTTGTGGTGAAGCTCAGTGAGCTAAGACACAGGGTTCTTAGCATCAGTTCACTAAGCATGGTTCATCAGACATGCTTCCAGGGCACCAAATCCAGATGCTTTGCTCAGAAGTTTGCAGGGACCATCCCTGTAAAGCCAGTATCCCCACTGTGGGGTTGCACAGGAGAAGGGCTTCCTGTTTTCTCTGACATCAGTCTCCAAGGGCAGAGGCTGCCTCATTGCAGTTTCCTTTAATAGGCCATCACACCTGTCACTGACCAAGTTCTCTCGGTAGTTTTTGAGCTACTCGTGTTTCTGTCTTTCAGCACTCCTTAATGCTGAGGTTGCTCCGTCATTTCCGCTCCATGTGTGTGGCTTCTTGGGAGCCTCATGGTCCTGAGAGGCCGTGCCAGGCTGTGTTCATGCCACAGTAGTGTTCTGCAGTCCAGCACATTCCAGCTCAGGAATGCATGACTCTGTGACCATGAATACATACCCTCAGGGCCTCAGCTTTTCTATCTGTGGAATGGGAATAATAATAATAGTAGCTACTTTGCTCATTCATTGGGAGGTATGTAAAATTGTTTGCATAGTGTCAGGCACAGAATAATTGCTCAATAAATGACTTGTCATTTGTCCTAGCAAAGTCTTGAGTGGAGGGAGAATGGGCTAACATATAGAAGATCCTCAAAGTTGGCAAACCATAGGTAGAGTGAGGACCAGGGCCTCAACCTAGGAGCACAGGCAGGACTACAGGCATGTGGGAAACCTGGAGACAGGACTTCTTCTGTTAGTCCATGCTGGATTCCTCACTCTTGATGCTTTTGAGATTCGGAGTCGGATAATGGTTTATCATAGGAAACTTCCCTGTACATTGTAGGGTGTTTAATGGTACCCCTGGCCTCTATCCATTAGAAACCAGAAGTGGCCTCCCAGTAGTAACAGTCAAAAATGTCTTCAGATATTGCCATCTGTTCCCTAAGGGACAAGATCCACCCCAATTAAGAATCCCTGTTCTAGCAGACAGAGCAAGACAGGCACTGTAGTTAGTCACCCAGGTCCTAGGAGAGCCTGGGATGCAGAGCATCTGTCCTGGCAGGATGGGTGAGTCAGCACGTGGCGGAGACAAGTGGCAGGTGGTCAGCTGCAGGCAGCCTGGCACCAAGCACCAGGCGGCATGGGTTGGGGCTAGGACCCCAGCTGCTAGGAGCCCAGCAGTCAAACAGGATCAGATCACAGCTCATATGATGTTGAACTCGGGCACACTCTGTGGCCCTTTTCTTCTCTATTCAGGATCAGGATTGGATCCAAGGTCTGGATGGGACAGAGCCCTCTATGTTTTGGGAGGGGGGGGAGGGCTAGTAGGAGGGGAGGGCTAGTGAGGAAGGGAGGGGGAGGGGCCTTACCTGCCCAAATTAGAAGGCTGCCCCTTCCAGCCCTTATGACCTCCAGTCTGGAAGGCACAGGCTTCCAGGAAAGAGAGACCAGGTTCAAATCCAGGCTCTGTTACATGGAAATTAAGCCTAAAAAATAACAGATGCTGCCATTTAAGACAGGGAGACCACCTTAGGCAGGTTGCTTAACCTTGAAGCCTCAGGTTCTTCATCTGTGAAATGGGGATAATGCCAAACTCATGTGGTTGTTATAAGGATTGAACATGCTGTTATAAGGGCTGTGTTTAGCAGTATGTCTGCCACATCATAGCCACTCAGTAAATGTTGACTGAGTGAGTGAGTGAATCCTCCTACAGCCTATCTCCCTTAAATCCTTTTGTTCATTTTAGTTCTCTTCTCTGGAATCTCTCCAGCTCTCTGACATAGGAAACTTGATTTCTCAACAGGAGGAAATGAGTTATTCATCTTGTGTCACTAGCACATCAGGCCTGGCAGATATTAGGTGATTAAAAAATGAAGTTTTCCTTCCTCACATGCAAGGACTGTGCCTTATTCATCTTTGTAGAGCCATAGCCAAGCACAGCTTAGGATACACTGCAGGCTTTTGTTAAATGTTTGCTGAGTGAATAAATGAGCATGCTAAAAATGGTTGAAATAAAGGTGTGACACAGAACACAACCCAGGATTCTTTACTGGAGTCCATCCCTACATGTCCCTTCAGGAGGAACATGACTGTCTTGGTTGGAGGAGATCAGCCAATCCCTAAGAAGGGCAAGTGTGGCCTCGCTGAGGTGGTGGGTGAGAAAATCGACTACACAGGCCATGAGAGGCAGTGTGGCCTGTTAGGAAGACTCCCAGCTGGGGAGTCAGGAGACCTGGGTTCTGGACCCATCCCTGACACCCATCTACGTGGTGACCCTGCATGACCACTCCCCTCCCTGGGTTCTGTTTCTTCATCTGTACAATGGGGACTTGGCCATGCCTTGGGGTGACTCTTATGGTGCTTGGCCAGGGTGACCAGTCAACTAATGGCCATGTGACTGAACATGGCCAAGTGACCCACCTGGGAGAGCCACCAGTGGCATTGAGGCATGGCTGATTTCATAAAGCATCAGCTCCCAAGCTGCTTGGGAGCTGCTGGGCATTGAGCATGGTGCTAGTTGAAGCGTGCTCTCTGAAATCCAGAGCTCTGATGGAAGCTAGCAGGGGTAGGACTGCAGTTAGATTTTCCAAGGGGCCTACAGATTTTTCAGGGGGACCCTGGAGGATTATCCTTAACAAGGGGAAAACTGTTAATGATAGGGTCTTTTGTGGTAAGTCCTCTATCCCTCTTCCGGAGAAGGCAATGGCACCCCACTCCAGTACTCTTGCCTGGAAAATCCCATGGAAAATCCCATGGATGGAGGAGCCTGGTGGGCTGCAGTCCATGGAATCGTGAAGAGTCAGACACGACTGAGCGACTTCACTTTCACTTTTCACTTTCATGCATTGGAGAAGGAAATGGCAACCCACTCCAGTGTTCTTGCCTGGAGAATCCCAGGGACGGGGAGCCTGGTGGGCTGCCGTCTATGGGGTCGCACAGAGTCGGACACGACTGAAGCAACTTAGCAGCAGTAGCTATCCCTCTTCCCCTTCCAAAGGCACAGAATCAATTGAAAAACACAGGCTTTTTCCATCCTGAAGTCTGTGTGAGTGGCAAGTGGGGGAACGCTAGCCTGGTAGAGCTTGACAGAACCACATTCTCTTGCATCAGAAAAGCGACCCATAAAAGAGAGATGAGAGGGTGGAGTCCAGAGAGAGGAGCCAGAGGCTGAACACAGTGGCATCTGGGGGAGAGGACTGAAGAGGTCTGTGGGCGATTTGAGGGTGAGGTGGATGGCTTTTTCCTTTTGACTTTAATTGAAGGATAATTGCTTTACAATAGTGTGTTGGTTTCTGCCATACATCAACACGAATGGGCCATAGGTATATATGGGTTGCTTTTTGAGTGAGAGGCGTGGACAAGGAGACAGGAGCTCCACCGGTTACTAGCAGCTTGACCTTGGGGGGTTTGTGCTGTGCCTCAGTTTTCTTATCTACAAGATAGGTATAACAGAATCTACTCTGTAGTGGAAAACACTTAGAATTGGGCCCAGCATGTTGTAAGGACCATAGCAGTAGGTTGGGCGGTGGTGGTGGTGATATAAAAATCCTTGAAATCAGCAGTGAAGTGAAGTAGCTCAGTCGTGTCCGACTCTTTGCCACCCCATGGACTGTAGCCCACCAGGCTCCTCCATCCATGGAATTTTCCAGGCAAGAGTACTGGAGTGGGGTGCCATTGCCTTCTCCAGGGGGTCTTCCTGACCCAGGGATCGAACCCAGGTCTCCAGCATTGCAGACAGACGCTTTACCATCTGAGCCACCAGTGAAATGAGCAGTAGAATTTATATTACTTGGGAGGACCCAGCAAGCCTCTCCTCTGGGTGGGACCTAAGTGCCAAGTCTCAGGTTGGCTCACCGGCTGCATCTGGTGACAGATGCATGGCTGAGGCCGCTAACAGCAGACAGGGCCATCACCGGGGCTCTGCTGTGTCACCAGGGACGCCGCCCTTGAAGCCTGTGCACTGGGAACGGGCGCAGGGCATCTGCTCTCCATGTGGCTAAAACCATCCCCACATTGCCGTGGGCTGAACTTTGTCACCAGCCTGTTTCTCACGAGGACACTTCCCCGGGCCAGGAGGCACGGGCTTCCCAGCTGGGCTGGGCCCCTCTTGCTGGTGCACTCGGGATATTTTCAGATTCTGGGTGACGTTCCCCTGCCCCTCCATCTAATAGGTCCCAGATGTCCCCCTCCTCCCTCGACCTCCCTCCTTCTTGCTGTTCGAAAGCCTCACTGCCGGCCTGCCTGGGGCCTCCTCACCCGGGAACTCCCCATCTCTGGTCCCCTTAATGTGATGGCTTGACAGAGGCCAGGATGAAAGAGGCTGTTTCCTCTGAGGATGGAGAAGCAGGCAGATGAAGGCGGAGAGAAGGAAGCTGGCTTTGGGAACACGAGGAGCTAGGGGAAATATAAGGAGTCTTTATTGGCCAAGCATAAAAGAAGCGACAGGAGTCGCAGCTGTGTTAACGTGGCCAGGTCACCAGGGGCTAGGCAGACACCCCGGGAATCCCACGGGCCCTGGACTTTGGTGAATCGTGTTTGCAGAGATGCCTTTCAGTTCGCAATCTCTCGGCTGCTGCTTTTTTCTCTCCCTTACCTCCCTACCCATCCTCCTGCCCCTTTTGCGGAACACTTGAATTTGTAAGGAACATTTGAATTTGTAATTCTTGGCCCTTGGTAATGAGATAGGGCTCTTGCTGAGGCCTGTGGGAGGGAGGAGGCGGGAGGTGGCCACAAGGAGGAGGAAAGAAAGGAGGGAGGCTGAAGGGAGGGTGGGGCCGGGGCACAGAGGTGCGCGGTGAGAAAGAGGGAGTGGGCAGTGGACCCGGGAGGGCAGAAAGCCTGACTCAGAGCTTACCAGAAACCAGGGCAGGCCTGATAGCCATCAGAGGGGAACTCAGGGAAAAACCTCCTTTGGCTCCTGCTGCTCCTGCCTGTTTCCCGTTGCGTTTCGTGGGAGCATGGAGAGACAGCAGGCGTGCTGATGAGCACAATCTCCAGGTTCTGTCACCCTCTGACCCTTGTCAAAGTGCCTTGGTGCCCAGCACCCCACATTTAGCAGTGCCACCAAGAGCCCAAACTGGAGTGGATCCCTCAGAGCCTGTTTTCTAGGGTGGGCAGCTGAGGTATGGACTGGAAGTTAGGGCCACAGCCCAGCTGCACCTGGGGCCCAGACCTCTGGATTTCTCATCCAGTGATAAAAATACAGAGGTGAAATAAAGGGGGAAGAGATTAGATGGGTGAAAGTGGGCCAGGAAAATGCAAACTTCGGAGACCAGCTGGAAACCCCACAGCTGAAGAATTCTTGGATGCTCCTTCTAAGGCAGCCCTTATGGCGGTGGCACTGACCCTAGCATTTTCTCTCTCTCTTTCAGGGCCTCCTGTAAGTACTCCTGTGAAGTCTGGTCTCCAATGTCCAAAAGACCTTGCTCTCTGCTGGTAACTGGGCCCGGGGTGGGGGGTCTGAGCCCCTTATACTCTGCACTGAAGTCTGCAGGGTCCCCCAGAGGGTTGACATGGCCGTCACTTTGTTTCCCATCCACTTCTGCGCCCCCCAGGGCCAAACAGAGGTTGTGCCCAGGGGAAGCCTGTCCCCGAATATAATCTGAAAGGCTGGCTTGCCCCATTGTTAGCCTGCTCCTTTGTCCTCCAAAGAAGCAAGTGGAGTCAAAGGAGCACCAGGTATAAGAAGAAAGAGGTCATCTCTACTCAGGTCCGGGTCCTTGAAAGATCTCCTGCCCTTTCAGTAAACAGGTCAGTGAGTGTGGACCGCTCCTAGGACATGGTCTTTGCCCCACTGTGTGGGCAGCTCCATCTGGCCAAGTCACTTCAGGCAGGTGGTGGCTGTTGGTGGTGGTATTTTTATGTAAGAGGGTGATGTCAGCAAGTTAGACTGGGAAACAACACAATGTCGAGGCAGCCGGTCGGTCTCCTTCCCCTCGCATTGCCCTAGAGTCCAAGGCAGGGCGGGGGAGCCGAGCCATTTCCAGAGAACCTGAGAAGAGCCCAAGGAGACTGTCTCCCTGAAGTAATGGATCCAGAGAACAGGAGCGTGTCTTCTGAGGACAGCATTTGATACCCCAACAAAAGACCCAGAGATCACGCCCCGAGGAGCTGGGGATTGGAGTTGAAAGGGCCGAGCCCTCCGCATCAGATCTTTCTCAAGGATCCTGAAAGCCTATCACCAGCCCTTCCTCGGAGAAGTCATTTCCATAGCTGTTGTCTTGATCTGAACCGTGGAGAGCAGCCACCCTGTTTGTAATGAGACCATGATGTTCCGTTCCATCCGCGTTCTGAAAGGCACATTGAACCCAGGCTGACGATACCGCCCAGCTTGCTCGTTGCTCACTTAGAGAGAGAGGAAAATCTTGTCATTCCCTGAGAGGAGGAGGGTTGATTTATCGTGCGTGTTTTGGATGTCAGACCTCAATTCCTGTCATCAATCTTCCAAAATAAACTCTGCATAGGAAACTTCGACGGACCACCTGCTGGAAATGGGCTGCTTTTCCCTTTCTTTTCTGACAAAGCCAGAAAGAGTCCTCACCTCCCCCACTCCAGGGACCTCCCCCATTATACCTGGTCCCCACAGCCAGGCTCCCCAGCTAACCTGAATCAGTGCTGGGTCCCTGCCTGACTTGGGGGCTGTGCTCCCCAGGAATACAGTGTCCTGAGAGCTTCTGCAGGCCTTATCCCACAATGGTCCCCAGCCAGGGAGGTGCTGTCACTGCTGGGGGCTCTGCAGGGTGGGAGCAAATTGGGAGGTGGTTGGGTGGGCTTCCCAGGAGGCACTAGTGGTTAAGAACCCACCTGCCAGTGCAAGAGACATAAGAAACATGGGTTCGATCCCTGAGTCAGGAAGATCTCCTGGAGAAGGACATGGCAACCCACTCCAGTATTCTTGCCTGGAGAATTCCATGCACAGAGCCTAGTGGGCTACAGTCCATGAGATCTCAAAGAGTCGGACACAACTGAAGCGACTTAGCTCGTATGCATGCATGGGTGGATATGATCCTCTCCTCCCAGTGCCTGCCCACCCAGCCCCCAGCCCCATGGAATGAGGGACAGCGGCCCAGGTAGCTCTCCTGAATTCTCAACCTGACACAGAAGAGGCCTGAGTCTTCACCCAACCCTGCCTGAAACCACAAGATGAAGAGGAAATTGGAAGCCTACCAGGGTGGAAATCACCCCCTTGCCTGCTCTCTCTGCTTCCCACAAAGGAAGAATGCTACCAGCCAGGGGCAGGGAGAGGGAGATGGCAGTTGATCACAAGGCCGGTCTGCCGCCCTCTGGGTGTTTCTCAGGGCACCTCCTGGGGTAACTCCGGTTCCTGTGGACACACGGACAGTCAGCATCTAGAGAACTCAACCGTGGAGGATGGATTTAAGTAGCAGCGGGGATCATCTGGGCGGTCGAAAATAGGTGCCCACCACTGCTGCACCCCCGCTGCCCATGACAGACATTGCTAATGAATTAGGAGGCATCTTAACAGAGTGCTTTACTCAGTCACTACCAGTCTGCTGGAGTCCACACTAGCTGACAGTTGTTGGCCATTCTGGCTCTAGGTTTTAAGAGAGAGTGTCTTAATGATGCCAACTGTGAGACTGAAACAGATGACCAAGGGAAGTATATGTGTCTCTTTCTTGAGGAAATACAGGATGTTCAGCTGCTAGCCTTGGTTGAAAGTGATGCTTGCTGGAATACTAGCTAACACTTAACTATGTGTTAGGCACTGTTGTATTTTTATGGAAGCAGTGTAATAAAGTGATTACAAGCATGGACTCTGGAGCCAAGCTGCCTGGGTCTGAATCCTGCTTCTGCCACTTCTAGCTGTGTGACCTTGGGCAAATTACTTTACCTCTCTGTGCCTCAGTTTCCTCATCTATAGGATGAAAATAGTAATAGTACCTGCCTCATCCAGATGTAAGGAATATATACATAATTATATGTATGGCCTGGAGAAGGAAATGGCAACCCTCTCCAATATTCTTGCCTGGAGAATCCCATGGACAGAGGAGCCTGGCAGGCTACAATCCATAGGGTCACAAGAGTCGGACACGACTTAGTGCCATCTTTCTTTCTTATTATACATACATATGTGTGTATATGTATACATATTATACATACCTACATGTGTGTATAATTATGTATATATTTTTCCATGTAAAATATATTAACTCATTTAAACTCTAGAAAGAGAAGGCTTCCCTAGATGATCCCCAAAGATTTTCAGGAGGAAATTATTAGTCTTTGCATTTTTATTCATTAATTTACTACTTCATTTTATTTCTATCCCACATTAATCCAAGAAACATTTGGGAGTGACTCATAAACTAGATAAGGAAACAGTGGGTAGGTGTGTGGAGAGCAGAGGCAAGAAAACAAGGGGCATCCAAGCTGATGACCCCACAGCATCCTGTGCAGCCAAGTCACAGGTTCAGCTTGGAGCTTCCTGGTGGACAGAGAAAACGGGAAAGCAGAGCTGTTGCGAGAGTCAGGGATCAGGGAGAGTTAGGTGAAGCACTTCTTTACCTGGTGCCAAGACCCTAGAGAACTTCCCCTGAGTGCAGGTGATATCAGTGGCCAGCACACGAGCAGTTGCACAGAGCCCCTCTGTGCGTCTCCGGGTCAGAGCCCCTGTGTGAGGCTGGGAACCCTCCACAGATGCGCCTGCCTCTTGGGAAGGAGGGAGGTGGCCGCCCCCTGTGGGCGCACTCCCTGATGGCATTTAGAAGCGGCATGAAGAGGGACTGGCTCAGCGCTACAGCTCTGGATCAAGGAGGACACCAGGGGGGCCCCAGGCTGTCTTTGTGGGGCTGGGAAAGAAGGTGGCTGCGTTTCCAGGTTCATTTGTTCACAAGCATGAATTAAGGACCTACTAAAAGCTCAGCACTCCTTGAGGCAATGGGGACACAACCAGGAGCAAAACAGAACGTGCCCTGCCTGCCCTGGGAGCTTACCTTTTAGTGCCCCGGGGGTAAAACTCAGCAGAGAGGAGGAGTGGACACTGACCCTCTACCTCTGCAGCCGCTAACCAGCATCCCCTGAGCTTGGTTCTCTGTGGGGGTGTCACTGCTCCCCACCCCGCCTCACGGACATCCTCAGAAACAAGGCCCCAGGAAGGGGGCCTTATTTCTGGCACTGCCTGCATTTGCTCAGCAGCCCTGGGGCAGAGGGACTTGTCTCCAGATGGACACCCTGAGACCTACTCCTGGTGTTGCCGTGGGTTTCTGGGAAGAGTCTGGAAGGAGAGAAACAGACCTGATGGCTGTGCCTCTGAAAGCAGAGTGGGCCCAGCTGCACACGCCTGCCAGCCAGTCCTCTTCCCTTCTAATGACTGTGGTCCTCAGCGCTGGCTCCCTGCCAGCCCTGTGCCACGTGCTCTACATACATCAGCTCATTCGATCCCAAGAGGTAGAGATTGTTCTCCATTTACAAGATGAGGAAACTGAGGTACAGGGAGGCCAAGCGACTTGCCTGAAGTCACTGACTAGTAAGTGTCAGCCAGGCCGGCCGACACCAGAGCCCTGCTCTTAACTTAAGCTTGCTTCTCCCTTACCACGACCCTGTCTCTCCTGACCCCAGGCCTCAGCCGTGCTAGGGTGGGGGCTCGGCTCCAGAAGCTCTCTCCAGGTAGTCCTCCCCACCCTCTGCAGGGCGCTCCATGACATCCCACCAGGCAGCTCCTAGAGCAGTTTCTCCACCACCCTCTTGTATCAGATCTATCTGGAAGTTGGAGGCCAGAAGGAAAAATATATGAGTTTTTCAGAAGCTCCTTCGTTCCTGCGCCCACGCCTGTGCATATTACTCTGAGAATAACTATTATGATCAATACTTTGTTGAATGTTTTCCTCTCTTCAATGGGATTTTAGATCCATCATAGGGAGTCTTTAGTCTACACCCAGAATTGTGCTAGGCAAGAGTCCTAGAATTATTCATGTAAAGGGTTTGAGACAGACATGGCTGTGGTCAGTGAAGACAGGCTCCCAGAGCCACATGGGGTGGGGTCCAGCCTCCTGCTCACCCTCAGCGCCAACTCACTGTAGAGAGAGTGGCCTGAAGCCAGTTAGAGGCATCAAAGGAAGGAAGTCCCACTGCTCCCCTCACCATCCCAACGGAGGGGAAGAGGTCCCCCCAGGGAGGCTCCCACCCTCTGTTCCCTGGTCATGGTCCATTGGCGCAGGTGGGGCAGGTCCACCAGACGTGTCCCAGGCAGACTGGCTCCATCAGAGACGGTGTCTGGCTTCTCCTGTGTGGTAGGACAGGGAGGGCCAAGCCCCAGGCCCTCAGGCCCTTTCCCAGGCCAGGGCCAGACCACATGAGTGGGAACCCTGAGACACAGAGGCTCAGAGAGAGGGGATGTGCTCGTGAGGCCCAGAGCTCCGATGGACCTTGAGGGAGAGTTATGAAGAGGCATTCTTGTCTTCTGTCCCCTGCACAGGCCCTGGGCCTGGCACACAGAAGGCCTCTGCTAACGGCTTTCCTGAACGAATGAATGAGTGACTGAATGCATGCTACAACTGAAAGGAAGCTTAGTGATTAAGGCCCTGTCTTCATTTTATTTATAAAATAACAGAGGCTCATAGAGCACAAGGGACTCCAAGTTCACACAGCTAGTTGGAACTTTCAGACACTGCAATACCCTGACCTTCCTAAACTTCACTCTTCCTCCTTAATTTCAGGGTCCTGCTGGAAGACCCGGCCTCCCCGTAAGTACCTTTCGTTTCTTTTTCCCTTTGCCTTTCTCTCACAGGCTGTTCCTCACTTCAAGGACAGGAGAGGGTGGGTGGCCACTTTCCACCAGGTGTGTCTGGATGGGAGGCCTCTCTTCAGCATCTCTCACCTACGGCTGAGGGTGAAGCACCTGGGTACCTTTCCTGGGGCCCCAGGCAGGCCAATGACAGCATGCAGCCCCTGCAGGGCTGCACCTGACTTCAGACTGATGGCCCCGTAAAGCGGGGCTGGATGGGAAGGCAGCCCCCTGGCTTACTGGTTATCCTGCCTACCAGCGTCATTAAAGGCCACTGTCCCTGCTTTGTCCCCTGGTAAGAGTAGACTCAAACACTTTATTTCCCCCTCGAGTTACCATTTCTGAGTGCTAGAGAAGCTGGGTCCAGTAACCACGGGGGCTTTGGGACAGAAGTAGAAATAGTACTCATAACCATCTCTCACTGAGACCTCAATACATGCCAGGCACCAAGCTAAATGCTCTTTATACATTTGATTCGTTCACCAACTCAATAAAAGGGGTACTATTACGCCCATTTTATAGATGAGGAAATAGAGAGGGAAAACAGCTGGTCCGATTGTCCAAGCCTCATTTGTAGACCTGTTGAAGGCCCCATGTTATCACACAGCATCCCACACTGCTATTTTCCGTGATCCATACTGGGTATATGAGACCCATCTTTAAAGTCTTCAAAGACATTGCCCTGTAGAGCGTAGCCTGGGGCATCGATGCATGGAGTACTGGATACCATGGGCCCTCAGATGGCTGTTGGCTCAGGAGAGATGCTCTAGCCAGCCAGAGGGCCAAGGTGGGCATTTAGGGGGAGCCAGGGCTGGCACCAGGCTGCCCTCTCTCCCTGCCCCGAAGGCCACATCAATTGGATTCCAGAGCCTCCTGTGCATCTTTCTATCCCAGTTACTCCTCTTTTCAATGTGAATTGTACTATAACCTCTTGACTACACCAGTAACTTCTAGAATTCAAATCTAGCAAGGACTCTCTTAATGAAATACATGTGGGAGAATGTTTAGCTTTGAAAATGAAAACTGTCCCAGCAAGTATGAACCCTGGAGCAAAGAAGGACAGGGCAATCTGTCCCATGAAATCCAAGGAGGGGGAAAAGTCAGATGGCTGGGGGAACGTGGGCAGACTTTGTTTTTTCTTTTTTCTGACAACGTCCACCTTTAAAAAGCATTTGGGGGCAATTCGCAGAGCAGGGGCCGCCACACAAGAATTTCCAGTCTCCGGCCACTCCATGCCCGTCCCTAAACCAAGCATTTTATGGCCAGGACTGCAAAGACCATTAGTTTAAAAAAAAAAAAAAAAAGAAATGAAACCAAAACACACATCCTGCAAGATCATTCAAAAGCACAAGAGCAAGTGAGCCATTGGGATGTCACAAGCGATGACCAGTGGGCCTGGCATCCTCAGTGGGAAGGGTCACAGCTACTCTGGGAGTGACCAACAAAAAGATCTGCTGATGCTTGTTGTGAAGTGCAAAAGTGTGAAGTACACACATGTTTATAACAGTCGCTTCCCCGGAACCTTGCTGGGCTCAGTACCTGTAGACGAAGTCTGCAAGGCACTCACCAGGTGACAGGCACCCAGAGTTAGATTCCCAGAGCCATCGTCTCTTGACATCCTCTCAGGGAGCTTCAGGGAGCTCATGGATCGTGGTTATGATCCATGCTCATAACCCTTGCTGCAACCCTGCCACTCTTTCCCAAAGTCTGAACACTTTACTGAAGACACCTTCAGTCTTGACAGTGTGTGTGTAACAGGAGCCTAATTCAGAGCTGGTTGCGACTCCCTGGTGTGTCCATGTACATCTTAGGATGCTAATTATCCCTCACGGCATTTGCCTAAGTGGCGTCAGCAGACACAGAATCGCTCCAGAAGTGCCCACCCTTCAGATGAACCCACAAACCCAGCTCTTTCCTACCGGGACAAACACCATCTGATTTTCAGCTCCTGTGGCTTTCCATCCTTCCAGGCTCCCAGCAAACCCCAAGCCCTACCCCAGATTTTATGAGTCTGCACATATATGATTGCAAAAAAATATTCTCTACCAAAAGAGGGAAGAATAAAACTTAAAAGCAGATTTCCAGAATGAGGAGATATAACCCCTGGCTGCAAAACAGAGCAGTTCCGTCCGAGCAGCTGAAACTCTTGATGCGGCTGAAGCCGCATGGCGCACTGTTGGTGCCGGGTTGGTGGCAAGGAGGGGCAGGACTGTATTGGTAGTCTTTGCAGACACAGGGCTTGGGGAGGAGCTGGGGGCCGTGAGCACTGTCCCCCAGCTCTGACAGAGACAGAGCAAGGGTAATGATTCACCCTTCTGTCAGATGGGAGCTGCCATTCACTCTCCCTGCCTTGAAGCTGAGCGTGACAAGGATGTGACCAGTCTGTGGGGCTCAAGGGGCAAGTTCACCCACGATGCCTGGGAATCGTCCCAAGCACCCAGGCAAACCAGATCTTGGGTGTGTCGCTAGCCATGGGGCTCCTCACATGCTGGCCTGGCTCTGGCTACCTCTAATTGTTTCTGCCTCCTTCATCAGGGGGACAAAGGTGCCATTGGGATGCCTGGACGTGTGGTGAGTTGGAGCATCTCTGCCCGATGGGGCAGCCGTTGCTTGCTTCCCTGTGCTGGCATGGCCTACAGACCACCCCACCCCCTAGGAGGCACTCGGACCTCTCGCTTCTCCCCACCCAAGGCTGCTGCAGAAAGGACACTCGAGGAAGAGGGGAATGGTTTATTCCAACCCTTCAGATCTTGCAAAATGGCTTTAACTCTCCAGAGAATTGCCATGGCAAAGGAAAAATCCAAAAATGGCACGAATAAAGGCTCTTTGCCAATCACTACGAAGAACTCCCATCACTCTACGCCCTAACCTCTCCCCCCGCCGAGACAGGCAGCACACCCTCAGATTTATAGCTGTTCCTGCAACCATCCTCCAGCAAGAGCAGTGAAAGATGGCAGGAAACGCCAACAGAAAGTGTCCTACAGAAACTACAGTGTAGCCAGTGTCTGGAGGCATCTTCCCTAGACAGAGGCTAGTGATGAAGACAGGGCTTCCTTCCAGGCAGTGCCTCCAATCCTCACCAGGAAGGTGGGGGTTAAAACCTTCGTTTCCTGCTGAAAAAATAAGATGGTGAAACAGAAGACATGATAGGGAGCTTGTGTCACAAATGGGAAGGTTAGCACTAGGCTTTGAGGGCCCAGCACCAGGGTTTTTCCTGGTGCTTGGAAAGGCAGCACCTGGTGGCCGCCTAAGGCAGTGATGACCACACACCGGCCTCCCCGCCCCCCCAAGTCTAGGACATGGCCTCAGCTCCTCTCCCCATCTGACCTCTGAGTCCCCACCAGCTGCCAGCCTCAACCTCCACCCTGGTTTCCAGTGCCCCCTACCAACCCCATGCCATCTCTCCATGTCACTCACATGCTTTGCCTTGTTTACATCACCTCTTGGCCTGGGTTGGCCTTAGGCCTGGGTCTGGCATCCTGTGTGCATGGGCTGGCCTGGTGTGAGCCCAGAGCACAGAGGCACCAGATCACAGCTAACACTTGAAAGTGCTGTCTCGTGCTCAGGGCCTTCCACGCGTCAGCTCATTCGGTCCTCCCCAGAACTACATGAGGCAGGCACGATGTCCACCCCCATTGTTCAGATGAGAAAACTGAGGCTCGGATGTTAAGTGTCTGTCCCAAGGTCACAGGTCCAGGAACTGGCTTATTTTAATCCAGGCAGCCTGACTCTACATCTGTGCTCCTAACCCTAATAATGGAATCCTGCCTCCCACCTCCCAAATCCCCTCCATGGGCATCACAGTCTAAGGAGGGTCTGATCCTTAGGGTGAAGCCACAGTTCTAGGCCTAGGTTCTGGGACATTTCAGAGGTTCAGGACAAGGGTTCCATGTCACAGAGCTTTGAGCTCCCTTGGGCCACGCAAGAACTGTCAAGACAGGGAGACTGGGAGCCCTGGGCCACCCCGTTGGGCGGTTCTCCCACCACTTCCCAGATCACAGCACTGTGGCATTCCTGCCTCACCCTTTCTCTAGGCTCCAGCTCTCTAAGCCCAAACCCTGAGTCCCCCACGCTGTCAGTGTGTCCTTTGTAGAGTAGGGGGATGACATTCAGCCAGCCTTCTCAGGGGCTCACTTTGGGAAAGCCTGGGCCAGGTTCATTCTCCACTGCAGCCCTCTGAGATCCTGTTTGTCTATGAGCACGTTGAGACTCAGTTTACCCAGGATTGGGGTGGAGTTGGGTCTGGTACCCAAGACACCCAAGTCCTTCCTCCTGACAGGTAAGCTTCAGGAGTCTCTACCCTGTGTGCAGCCGCCAGCCTGCCGGGAAGCCTGCAGAGTGCAAAGCAGCCCCTCCAGGCCTGCCCCCTCATGCCGTCCTTCTCGGGCCCTATGCATGTGTCCCCCCAGGAAGTGTCCATCCAAGCCTTGATCTGACCACAGCGGGGCAGGGGGTGGGGCAGGAGAAAGAGCGACAGGAGGTCTCCCCATTTCCGTCTACACAAAGCTATTTTCAAACCACCTTGGTGCTTTTATGCTGCTTGTGCTGTTTTAAATGTGACAATGGACCCATTTGGCTGCCCAGTAGGCGTCCTGGCGTGGGCCACCTGAGAAGTACTGGGGTGGGCAATGCGTGTGAAGTGCCTGAGATGTTCTCGTGATTCACCAGAGGTGGCGCCCCTGGCTGCTATGAATGAGGGTGGATTGGTCACCATGGGTCCAGGGGTCCTTGGCCATGACCCACTTCCCTCTGCATCCCGGATGCATCCTCCCAGATGTGTGTCCTTCTGTCTGTGTTCCTCTTTGCATCTTGCCTGGCCACTCCTAACGACTTCTGTTGCGTCTAGCTTGGCAGTTTCGTGCTTGGTGTTCGGCTAGACCTTCAAAAGGACTGGACTCCACCTCACCTCACAGTCCTTGAAAAAGTCTCTCCCATGCCCACTCCCTCCTCAAAAGACCCAGGCTGCTGGGGCCACAGATCCCCAGACATGTTTCTGGCCTGGGTGGGCTCTCCTTCTTTCTGTCTCTCTCTGTCTGTCACGTACACACATACACACAGATGTCAGGAGGGCTTCTTAAGGTCCCTGCCACTATTTCCTTCTTAGTTATCTGGCTGGGGCCAGCCTTTGGGCTGAGACAACAGCCGTTCATGAGCTACGCTTGTCAGACTTGGGACCTGTCGAGTGTTAGCATCTGTGTTTTGTTTTGTTTCTTATTTCACGGTGATTTCTTGTGTTTGGTCATCATGCCATTAACACAAATTCTTGTGTGTGTGTCTCTCTCTCATCCTTTCTTTTTTCTCTCCCTCCCACCCTCTCTCTTCCCTGCACCCCATGTTGCATGTGATCGCCCCAGGGAGGAAAGGGCCAACCAGGCGAGAAGGTGAGTCCACGCTTTCCCCTCCACACCAGTGCCTCCACCCCCTGGACTCATGGGGGTGCTTTTGGAAGCCCCCCATTCCAGCCCTCCTCCTGGTGCACAGGCCCCAGTGGAGGATGCCAGCCCAGCCTGCTCTGCCCTCGCAGCCTCTCACGGCCGGGTCTACTAACAGCCACCACCCCATCAGGCAGGAGTCGTGGGCTGAGGTCCCACTTCCCTGACTGAGGTCCCACTCCCATGGCTGAGGGGTCTCCGCTGCCCGTGGGGGCTGCACGTGGCCTCCTGGCACTGATTTTGGCCTTAGATAGTCACCCTTCCCAGAGGTGAGGAGAGCACCAGCTGCCGTTGTATGTGGCTGGTCCTATCCCCACCTGCAGCCCACCACTGCCCCCTCAGGCCGAGACACTCTCTTTATGCTGCTCCCCCCGAGACGGTCCCCCAGCAAACGCCCAGACAGACTCCCGGGGTGATAGAGTGGAGTCTGCCAGGAAGCTAGACGCCGAAGAAACAGTCCTGTCCTGGAACCGGGTGGGCTCTGAGGGATTATAGAGCAGTGAAGCTAACCAGCTGGCTCTCCAGATGAGGCCCAGAGTGGGTGTGAGGCTTGCCCGAGGTCCCACAGGATTAGAGATGGCAGAGGGCTAGAAGCGGACTCCTGGTCCCAGCTCCACACTTCCTCGCTTGGACACCACAGTGTGTATTTCTGCAAGTCTCCCCACCTCCGAAATAAAAATGACAACAGTAAGGACAGCAACAACCATATATTAAGCGCGAACCGTGTCAGGCGCTGTTCTAAGCGGTTTACTCTGTAACAGTAACATCCCAGGTAACAGTGAGGTGACCCTTCCAGGGAGGCTTGGTAGTCTCATTTATATGAGAGGGAACTGAAGCACAGAGAGGCAGGGTCACATACCTGAAGTCACACCGCAGAAAGTGGCAGAGCTGGGGACTTCCCTGGCAGTTAAGACTTGGTGCTTCCACTGCAGGGGCCCAGGGTCAATCCCTAGTCTGGGAACTAAGATCCCACATGCCTCATGGCATGGCCGAACAATTTAAAAATTAAAAAAAAAAAAACTTTTTTAAGTGACAGGGCTGGAGAGGATTCCCAGGGTGCCTGACTCCAGGTCAGACTCGGGTCCCTAACCACTGTGCTATGCCGTCCTCCAAGTATAACAAAGACTGGGTCTCACTCTCACGGGCGGTTAAACCACCCAGGAGAAAGACAGGGACACAATCACAGTATAAGGATAATAGCAGACACTTGTTAGCCCCTTCGAAGACCAGGCATTCTTTTAAGCATTTTACACCATTATCTCATGAAATTTTCACATCTACCCTATGAGACAGGCGCTATTATCTCTGCATTACAGGTAAGGAAACTGAGGCAGAGAGAAGTTAAGTAGCCCAAGGTCAGCCAGCACGGAGCAGAGCTGGGCTTCAAACCCAAGCGTTTTGGCTCCTACCCATCACACTATGTTGCCTTGTATAAAAATTATGATATAATTGCAATGGAATAAACAGCTACTTAATTTGAATTCACTCTTCACCTGCGTGTGAGGCATGACATTTTACAAATGCATTTCCGTCCCTTGCCCTGTAAGGGCAGCAGAGTTTCTCTCAGCATCCTGTTCACAGAGGAGATATGTGGGCTCAGAGAGGTTCCGTGAGGCAGAGCAAGACCTGCAGGTGAGGCCTGGGCATTTCCTGGACTCCTGGAGGGAAGTAGCATCCTGCCATCCTCCAGCCGGGCACCGTCAGAATCCTTCTGCCAGAACATCGCCTCTCATCCCCACCTGTGTTCATACACCCTTCATCCTCCTTCTGTCACACTTCCCCAAGCTCCAACACACACACACACACACACACACACACACACAAGCTTATCCAGGCAGCTGGAACACGTGGCACTTTGAGCCCCCAGCCCAGCATCCACCATCCTCTCCGGGCTGAAAACTCTGCCGCAGACTTAACCCTCTGTGTCACTCCACACCAGGACTAGGAGGCCAAAGCAGCTCTAACCTCCAGGCTCAGGCCTGCTGGGCCCACGCAGCAAGTGTGTGTCTTGTCCCCACCTCTGTTTACAGCAGCTCCATCCAGGGGTGGGCTGCTTTCTGACAGTTACAGGTGTGCAGCCACGTGGGCACTGGGGACTGGGGAAGAAGGCTCAGAGGGTGTGAAATTTGGCTGGGGCTGGGGCAGGCTGGGGAGCATCCTGAGCAGGGCCCTGTGGGGACGCCTCTAGGGCCTGAGCAGCCATGGCTGAGCTGAGTCTCCCTCCCTCCCTCTCTCCCCCAACCCCCTGCACCTCCGTCTTCCCCATCACCACACGACATCCTCTTCTCCCCACTTCCCGGCCTGGGGGCCCACCGCCCTCTTTCTCTGGTCCACAATCATGTGCTCTCACTCATATCTCTTCTCTCCATTCCTCCTGCTTCCCCACTGCCCTTCTTGATCCTTCTGGAATGTTCCATGCATCCTCTTTTCATCTCCTCTCCTGTGAGTCCTTCATCTTCCTCCACATCCTCTGCCTCCTTGTCCTACGGTCTCTGGGTCTTGGGGTCCCCCCCTCCCTCTCTGCCTTCCCCACCTGCCAGCTTCTCCTTTCTGTTCTTCCCCTCTCTCCTCCCCTCCCTCTCCCCTCCTGCCTCTTTCTCTCCCACACAGGGCGCCCCAGGAGATGCCGGCATGTCCATCATTGGTCCCCGCGGCCCCCCTGTAAGTGGTTTTTGCCCTTCTTTGGGATGGATGGATGGGTGAGTTAATGAGACGGGCTGGGTGGGGAGGGGGTACACAAGTCCTGGCTGTGCCTCTGGTGTGATGTCCACCACATGGGATGCGGTCAGCCCGGCCAGGCCTCAGTGCTGCTGTCGATGTTAAAGAAAGTAAATCCGCCTCAGTTACACCCTCTTGGGAAGGTTTCTGAGAGCCAACCCTCTAGCCACGAAATGACAGCCGCTGTGAGGCAGCCCTGCTGTTTACAGGCAGAGGGAGGAAGTGCTGGCTCTTCTTGGGGTGGGGAGGCCCGGTGCTCCAGCTTTCCAGGGGATAAGCCTTGTTTCCAGATGCCCAGGGAGCAGCTACCCCAGAGGCCTGGTTCCCTGACCCAAGCTCCCACTCCTGGTCTTGGCAAAGCCTGCCCACCACTCGCCCACAAAGGCTCTTTTTTTGTGCTCGGTGCTGGGTCCCAGTACCCTCTGCCCAGCGGCCGGGGGCTTGGGAAAATCAAGAGAAGCTTCCCCTCCAGTACAGTTCCTTAGGGACCAAAAGGGGGGCTCGGGTGATTGCAGGGAGATGCCGTGACTGTGGGAAGGAGGACTGACTGTTTTTCTCAAAGTGTCCAACCCACGGGGCTTCAATCAAATCTCCAATTGTCAGGGCAGAAGGGACCTCCCAGAAGGGGAAACTGAGGCACAGGGAGGGGAAGGGGCTTGGCTGGGATCCCGCAGATAGAGAAGGATTAGGACCCAGGACCCCTGGCCCCAAGGCTCCCCGCATAGCAATGGGCTGCTGTCTCCATGCTCTCCTGGGCTCTTTTGCTAACTGACCATGCATGGGAGGGAGGAAGGGATGCAGAGGCCTAGCCTCAGACTCCCGGAGCCTCACCCAGTGGGTGGATGAAGCCCTCTAACTTATCTCCCTGTGTTCAATGGCAAGCAGGAATCTTCTACCCACAGACTAAGGAGAGGGGTCAGAGAGCAAATTGCTAAGCTCTGTCCAAGGGAGGGGACCCTGGGACAGTCAGGGAGGGGCTATGGTGAGAGCTGGGAGCAGAGGGGGAGAGCCCAGGAATTTTAGCAGGGGAAGCCAAAGGATAGAGTGGGGCTGGCAGGGCTGGCCGGTTGGGGGCCTGGGCTGGAGGCAGGGATTGAAGGGTCCTGGGCTGCACAGACAGGCTTCAACAAGGTTTCCATGGCTCAGACCACACAATAGTGCTGAAGACTGACACTTTGCACTTACTCTATGGCAGTATCCTGAGACCGTTACACATAGCAGCTCACTTAACCCTTACGAGAACCTCACAGGGAGGTACTATGAGCACACCCATTTTATAGATGAGAAAATCGAGGCCCAGAGAAGTTGAGTGACTTGCCGAAGGTCATACACGTGAGTGGAGCCTTGCTAGGATATGACACTCAGCCGGGCTGTGTGCTCAGAGTCTGGCCTCCGACCTCTGCTGCTGTAGCAGAGCACCCTGCCACAGAGTTCCCACCACCTGTGTTTCTGGGCTCACGTGGCTGCTGCCCCAATGGACTGTAAGCCCCCTCAGGTACTGGGTATTCCTGACAAAGGTGGTATGCAGCTGGAGGGCAAGTCAGGAGAGGGGAAAGTCACAGAGAAAGACAGTGCCCTAGGTTCCAAAGGCAAGGGCCAAGCCTGGGGTGGGCCTGTTAGGAGGGCAGGGGAGTAGCACGGAATATGGGCCGTAGCCCTTGGCCACCATCTCTGCCTGCCTCCCCATGTGACACGGCGCTCCATTTGTGTGGATCAGGCTGGTCCTCTCACACCCTCTTAGCTGCAGCTTTCAGCAGGCAACATAGAGGTGGTTGAAAAGACCCCACATTCAGAGAATACGGTCAGAGGGCAGGGTCTGCTTTAGCCACCCCCCCCACCCCCCACCTTCCACCCTGCTTCTGGCTCCGCGTACATAAATATAACCACCACGCTGGACTTGGTTCCAGCGGTGAGAAGTACTTTCTATTTCTGGTAATAGTGACTGCTTCCCTCTCATGGACACCTGGAGACATGCTGGGTCCTAAACTGAAAGACCATGCATGCGCTGGTCTCCTTCAGCTCCCAGGAAAGCTGTGAGGCAGGCCCTGCCAGCCCATTTCCCAGAGAGGGAAAGAAAGGCGCAGAGTTGGCCTGTGGTCACCTGGCTCCTCAGCGCTGGAGCTTGGTTTGGGCCCAGTCAGCCTCATTCCAATGCCAACGCTGTTTCCCCAACACCCTCTTTCATGTTTTAGGTTCAACTGTTTAAAAAGGATATTTACCTTGAGGAGAAAGCCCTCCCTGTGAGTGCTGAGTTGGTGTTAAAGAGGCTTTATGGCACCAGAAGGCTTGACCAAGCCCAGGGCCCTCTGACTTTGGCCTGTGTGTGTGACCACCACAGAGATGGCTGGGCCCACCCCCACTGAGTCCTCACTAGACACCAGGGCAGCCCCTGCAGCTCCTCCCAGCAAGCCCCCTGGAGCTAGTGAGAGTAGGGGACCCCAGAAGACCAAGGGACCAATGCAGTCAAGGGGCAGAGGTCAAGTGGACAAGCCCTCTGTGACCGGCGATGATGGGGAACATATGGCTTTCCACTCAGCCAGGAAGGGCCTTGAATAGACGCTGCTAATGAGAACCAGCCTTGCTGCTCTAGGGGCCACCTGCCTCCTCTCTTGGAGCTTTAGAAATGGTCTTTGCAAAGAGGGGACCTCCACGCACTTTGGTGAAGGATGGTTCAAGATGCCAGAACAACGGGCCCCATTAAGCTGAGATGGAGGCTGGGACTCGAGACGCTGGCTGGCCCGGCAGGCACTGGAGAGGTCATCAGCCAGGCTAGGAAAGCTTGTTCCTTCCCACGGCCCCTAGCTTTTCTTCAGAGGCAAGGAAGAGCTATCCAAAGTTCCAGCCCTCACTCGCAAGGAGACAGCCTACAGCCAGGGTGAGACACCTGCTGGATGTGTCTTCATTTATTCATTCCATTAATACTTGTCAGGCACCGACTGCATCCTAGATCCTGTGTAGACGATGAAAACCTGACTGCAGCCCGCTTACCCTTTTGCAGAGAGAAACCACCCTATAGTGATTATAGTCCAGATGGTCAGTGCTTAGCTGGGAACAATTAGGGACACGGAGAGAGGCACCTGACCTGGGGTGAAGGCAGGCAGGGAAGACTTCCAGGAGGAAGAGGTAACTAAACTGTGATCAAGGAGGAGCAGAACTTCCAAGGCAGGTGCAATTCCTGTAAACTACAGGAGAAACGGGCAAAGTTCTTTTTAAAAAATTATTTATTTGGCTGTGTTGAGTCTTAGTTGCGCCACGCAGAGTCTTTCATTGCAGCACACAGACTCTAATTTGGGCACATGGGCTCCGTAGTTGTAGCATGTAGGCTTGGTTGCTCCGTGGCATATGGAATCTTAGTTCCTCAACAAAGGATTGGAACCAAGTCCCCTGCATTGTAAGGTGGATTCTTAACCACTGGATCACCAGGGAAGTCCCAGGAAAGTTTCTTCTAGAACGAAGCAAGAGCAAGGATGGTGAGAAGAAGGTTGTCGAGGTGAGCGAGGACCCAATTGTGAAGGACATGATGTCCAGGAGTTAGGACTTTATCCCTGGGGTTATGTTCTGCTAAGCCAGACTTGCAGTTTACAGAGCTCCCCTGATCCTTCCTGCTCCAGCACTGAGCATGTTTAGAAGAGGCTGCAGGTGCGGGGCTGGCTGGAAGGCTTAAAATGGGCTGTGATGAGAGTATTTACAGAATCACAGATTTCCAGAAATCGGCAAATGCTGCACAAAGCAGGGCTCTCTTCCCTATTCTCCCCAGCATGAGTAAGTAAGTGTTTACTAGCACAGAGTCCTGTTGAAAAGATAGTCAGCACTGACTTGGGGTGGGGAGGTGGAATGAGGCAGGCTCTGGACAGATTCATGACTGGCCCTCTTTGAGAGGTCAGCCAGGACGGAAGTTTCTCACCATCCAGAAACTTCGGTTTGTCTATGTTGCTTTACCCTACGCACATACAGGCAGGAGAAAGGAAGGGAGAAGTAGACATAGGGATCCACCTAGCTCCCTCTCTTCCCTGGCCTTGAAGAGATTTTAGAAAGCAATGTAAAGCTTATTTCCCTTGTTCTTATATTGGTGTTGTTTAGTCCCTAAGTCATGTCCAGCTCTTTTGCAACCCCATGGACTGTAGCCTGCAAGGCTCCTCTAGGATTTCCCAGGCAATAATACTAGAGCGGGTTGCCATTTCCTTCTCCAGGGGATCTTCCTGACCCAGGGATCAAACCCAGGTCTCCAGCTTTGCAGGCAGATTTTATACTATCTGATCCACCAGGGAAGCCCTTGTTCTTGTATAGAAGGACATAATATTAATCAGCAAATTAATCTACAAATAAATCTATCATCCATAATTTTAACATGATTCTAATACCAGTGAATTTGGGGGTTAGTTAGGAGTTCAGTGAAACAATATTCCATTTCATTTGGAAAAATATCTTGTAAGAATTTCAGAAACTTTTTGAAAAATAGAGAAAGGGGCATAGGAAGGAGAGGTGTAGTTCTTCTACTAGATAGTAAAACATATTGTAGAAACAGAGCAATTAAAACAACAAACAGAACAGAAATAAAGCTAAATGCATCTTGAAATTTGGTCCATGATAAAGACTTCACTTCCCAATAGAAAAAGAAGATAGATTGTTCAGGAAATGATACTGAGACAACTACAAACAGCTTAGAAATCAGAATAAATTTCAAATGAACAAAATACTTAGATATAAAATGTGCAGCCATAAAATTAGAGGACAAAACATGAGCAAACATTATATTTCTGAACTGAGGAAGGTCTTTCAAAACATGACCTAAAACCCAGAAGCCATAGGAAAATATTGATATATTTGTTGACATAGATGTAGAGTTTCCATATGGCAGAAAGTATATCATAAAAAAGACAAATGCCAAACTGGAAAGAATATTTGCAACACATATGACTCTCAGTTATTATTCTTGTCAAAGAGCTTTACTCAAATCAGTAGGAAAAAGATAAACCATGCAGTAGGAGTTTTTGGTAAAGAATGCACACAGGCAGTTCCCAAATAAATACAGCCAGTCAATAACCATTGGCAGAGATGTCCACCTTCAGCACAGATGTGAAGATCTAGATAGAAATTAAAGTCCAGTTTCAAGCCTCTCCTTGTGCCTCCCCAATACCCTACCTCTCAAGGAAGTGGAGTCCCAGTTTCCAGTTGGTCAATGACAACATCCCTCCCAAGATCTCCTGAAAAAGCCTTGGTTAGCCCCAAACTTGGCTCTGGGTTGGAGAGACGCACCCTGCTACCAGGGACGGCTCTGTAATTAGCAAACCATGTGATTATCCCCACCATGTAAATATTATTCAGAGCGGGACTGAAGATGTTTCTTGGAATCCTTTCCTCCTGACCGTTTCTTTGGGCCTCTCAGTGTTCAGCGTAACTGAAAGTTTACACGGGGAGGTTTCCGGGTTTTCTCCTTTGTGCTATTCTTAGCATCACTTATCCTTGAGAGGAGAGAAGCCTGGGCCCTTCTGCTACATGAGTGGCATCTCCACCCTCTTGTCCCTTTGGATGCTTTCCACAAGCCCATCCCAGGCCCGGGGCATGCTCCAGTGTGCTACCCGCCTGACCAGTGCGTGGATTCTGCCCACAGGGACCACCCAGCCTTGTCCCCTGGGTATGTCCCCTGAGCAGAGGCCTCTGGACACTCAAGTCCACAGCTTCAAGGAGGACCCAAGCAGCCCAGAGAGGTTTCATGTTTACAGCAGACGGACCCAGAGAAATCCTCCTCTAGATATAGGGTCTGATTTGAATCTACTGCTTGGCGAGGACAAACCTCCATTGACCCTGAGACGTATCAGATCAAAAGCAACCTTACTGTGTTGTGGTGGGCTTAGGCTCAGTTCAGTTTAACAAATTTCAGTTCAGTTTACCGTGATGATGGCAGCTACCATCTCAATAGGCTCTGAAGATGTAATTGAATGACCCTGTGAGTTTATATAGCTAGTCCCATTCTATAGATGAGGAAACTGAGGCATGAGGAAGATAAGCAGCTTGCTCCAAGTCACACAGCCCTCGGTGGTGGAGACAGGATTAGAACTCAGTCTGCCTGACTCAAAACCCCAGACTTGGGAAGAGACTGAGCCCATCTCAGCCAACAGGAGACTCCAAGCTTAGAGCTAGTCATGTGAAGGATGTGGTGTGTCCAGGGACAGGCAGGTCAGCCAGGGTGCCCAGGCAGAGAGTAGGTGGGAAGGTGAGGCACGAAAGGAGCTAAAGTGGTACATCGGGATGAGATCGAGGCTGACCTTGGAAGATATGTGAGCAAAAGAGAACCCTGGCTAGTTCTTCAAATGGAGAGTGATGGGATCCAGGTTTCTCAACTCTCTATCACCTTGGACCTCCTGGTCACCCCACCCCAGCCCTGGATTTGCACAGCCTCAGGCTTCTTCTCACCTCCACTCTTCTCCTTTGTCCTGAATCTGGATCATAAACCACTGGACTGTGGCCAATGAACCTGCCTCAAATTTCCAACCTGAATACCGATCTGTGTACTTTGCCCCCTGGGGGAAATGGGCATGATGGCTCTGCATCCCACAAAGATGGGAGGTATCCAGACATTGTCCAACCAGGAGAGCCCCATTAGCCAGGGTGAAGGGACACTGGACAGTGGACAATCTGACCTGTTCTGGCCTGAAAACACATTCCGAAGGTCAGTTCTGATACCCAAACCATCCTTAGATAGGTGGCCATGAGCACCAACTGTGTAAATGAAGAGGACTTGGCCAATCACAGTCAAGGAGTTCAGTGTGCTGTGGGCTGAGTCCCCAGCATCCTTGCTCCCCACCCTGTTCCCACGTAGGGGTTCAGAGCATCCAGGTGGGCAAGGAGAAGCTCAGGGAGCTACTTCCCAGAAAGACCCAAAGGAGGCTGACCACCCGCTGTCCCCTTTCCCACCCCCAGTCCCTGGAGATTTCCTATGATGGTCCATGTCCATCTTTCCCCAACCTGCCTCCCAGGCTGCGTCTCCCAGGGATGATCACAGCGGAATGGGAGGGAAACCGTGGACCCTCTGGGAGCCCAGGTGAACCAGGCACTAAGGTTTGCTTCCTCACCTCCTTGCCCATCCTCACTCCTCTCCCACTCTTTCAGGGCCAGCCGGGCACCCGGGGTTTTCCAGGATTTCCGGTAAGTGGAGAGGACTGGTGAGTTGTGTCTGCGGAGACCCCCGGTCCTGGCTGGGTGATGAACTTCAGGCAGGGCTGGCCCTCAAGCTGCCTGTGCGCTTCTAAACCCCCGTCAGCAAGGACCCCCTCCTGCTGGCTTTCACAGAAAGCCGCCAAGGAGAGTAGCCTGGTGCTCGACTCACAGTGCAGAAAAGGACAGGGACATCAACGTGAAACTAGAGGCACGGCAGGCCAGACAGGCTGCAAGGTCACAGGCTAGGAAGCCCGGCTGGCCGTGGACTCTGGGGAAGATGATGCATCTTGGGGAAGCCACCTCCAACCTGGCTTTGAGGGTTAATCCGCCTGGGGTGTGGGGCAGTCGGCTGGCCATCTGAATGTCCGGGGAGCCCCTCCTAAGGCCTACGAGAGATTCTGAAAGCAGGATAGGAGGCAGGCCTTTCCCGCAGGCCTCAGGACTGGCTGGCCCTGCTTTCCAGGAACACGCCGTCCACTTTCCTCTAGGGTGAGAAGGATTTTGGTACCAAGGTAACTGCCACCCGTCAGGTGCCAGGCATGGGGCAGGTGGCATTTCATTTACTCCTCACAAAAACCCCATGTGGGAGATTATTTTATTCCCCATTTTAGAATGGGAAGCCAAGGCTTACCTGTTTCATAACAGCCAGTGGTGAAGCAGAGACATGAACCCTACCTTGTTAGAGTCCAGAGCCTGTGTCCTTAACCACCCCCAGGCTGTCTGTCTGCCAGAACGCCTGTGATGCTCAGTCTTCACATCTGGCCTGTTTATCTTTCAGGGTCCCATTGGGCTCGACGGCAAACCGGTGAGTGGCCTCTTTCACACTGTGGGCTCCTCCCCCTCGCTTAGTCCAGATCACTAACCTGGGGTCTTTTAGTCCTTCTACGAGACCCTGACTCCTTAGAAGGCACTTTAGATAAAAATGAATGTTCTTGGGGTGTACAGTCATTGCCAATGAGAAGGGGAAGAAGGGCCATTAGAATGAGTTGTCCCAACCCCCTTGGGTACAAGTCCGTGGCCAAACTGTACCCTCAGCATCTGGAGCAACAGCCGTCCTAGAATTTGCTGATTCCGGGCCTCCTGAAGGAGCTGGAAAGGAGTGAGGCGGGGAGAGAAGAGGGCTGGAGAGCTCAACCTGCTATTCTGAAAGGAGCCCGGGCTCTAGCTCACACCCTCGCCCCCCGAACCCTCACCCCAGCACCTCAGGGTGCCTCCTGTGTTCTCCTCAGGGTCTCCCATCCTGGTTGAGCCCCTACACATGCCCAAGTCCATGGGGAGGCTGCTGCCCGTCCAGAGCGCCTCTCTGTTCATTTCAACCCTTTTGACATGGCCGCAGACACAGATGTTCATGAGAGGGGCAGCTGTCGGGGAGGGGACCTGATTGCAAACAGCTCACTTGCTCTTCTCCTTCCAGGGCCGGCCGGGACCAAAGGGGGAGATGGTAAGACCAGATCACCCTAACCCTAAGCCTTCTCTCAAGGGTGGGTGGAGGGGTCGGACTGGCCCTCCTGGGCTATCAAACCCTACCCAGCCGAGGGAGTGTCTGCCCCAAGGTCACTCCCCAGCTGGGTGCCACGCATCCCACTTACTCGGCACAGGGAGGAGAGGTGGGCAGGGGGCTTCTCCACCTGAGGAATGAGGAAAGAGAGGTCCAGAGAGCGTCCTTGCTTGGCCAGTGTTACACAGAACTGGCAGCTGGTGTCCCCAAACCATCACTCATGCTCAGCACTCACACTGGGAGCGAGGGGTGTCCATCCAGCACTATGTCCTGAGCCTGATTTTCTTTTTTAAAAAATAATTTTATTTATTTATTTTTGGCTGTGCTGAGCCTTCGTTGCTGAACAGGCTTTTCTCTAGTTGTGGCGAGCTGGGACTACTCTCTGGTTGCGGTGTGCGGGCTTCTCCATGCAGTGGCTTCTCTTGTTGCCACGTGTGGGCTCTAGGGCTCACAGGCTTCTGCAGTTGCTGCGTGTGAGCTCAGTAGATGCAGCTCCTGGGCTCTAGAGCACAGGCTTAATAGTTGTAGCACACGGGCTTCGTTGCTGCACAGCACATGAGATCCTCCAGGATCAGGGATCAAACCCGTGTCTCCTGCATGGACAGGCAGATTCTTTACTGCTGAGCCACCAGGGAAGCCCTGAGCCTGACATTCTAGTGTTCCCTGCTCCAGGCTGCCCAGGGCTCCAGGCGCTCCTGCCCCAGCCAGGCAGACAGCAGGCCTGGGGAAACACACCACTGTCCCCACCTTCCTCCTGCTCCTTCCCACCTTCTGCAGAGCCTTAACACAGTCCATGCAACCCCAGAAGTAATGATGATGGTCATCAGCTGGGCACTGTGCCCTAATCCTCATAATAACAGCTTATTGTCCTCCACTCTATAGAAGGGGAGATAGAGGCTCAGGGTGGTTGAGTATAGTGCTCAAGGCTACACAGCTCATAAGTAATAGAATGGGATTGAGACCCACATGGTAGGATCTTACCCTCCACCATGCCTCCTTTTGCTACCAGGGTTCTTTGTTTAGAAAGAAAAGGACCCTTCTAAGGGGCTCCTCCTCCTGCCCTCCCTCTGCCCCACCCCAGTTAACCACCCATGAATCTTCCCTGTCTGTTCTGGAGTCAGAACAGATTTGAGTGTGGGGGGGAAGGGTGAGGCCATCACTTCTACCACGAACCCACATCGGTGTGATAGATCCCCCTTCTGCCTCATGGTCATCCATCAAAATCCAACAGGCCACAGAGCCATTAGGCTCCTGTTTGGCTTGGCACAGGGACCCCAAGCTATTAATTCCACATGCCATCTAGTGTCATTATCTTGGCCTGCTGATCAGCTGACCATCTCCCACTCTCCTCCCTTCCCGGATGGTTTACCATCCGTCTGGCGTCCAGCTTGAGGGCTAGGGCTTACCACACCCCCCACACCCCCCGCTTAACCTGTGTCCTCACCTGTCAAAAGGGGGTCACCTCTGCCCCACCCACCTCCTAGTAGCCCTGAGAACCTGATGTAAGGTGTAGACAGGATCAGGGTCCCACCAGTGGTGTAAAGGAGAACCAGGACTCTGAATTCACGTCTTGTCCCACCACTCACAGGGCTGTCGTAAGGTGCGAAGAGTTAATTCGCATCAAGCGTTTCAAACAGTGCCTGGCCCAGAGGAAACACCGCCAGCAGCACACTGCCCTGACCCCGACCTGTCCTAAGGGGGCAGCCTCAAGAGCTTGTTGGTGCCAGGTGTTGCTCGGCCTTGAAATACTTAAAAGAAACTCGAAACTCAGATTTTTGTCGTACTCTCCATGCTCTTCAGTATTGGCAGTTAATTGAAATAAAAGTGTGTGGGTTCAGCAGAATATCCCCGGGGACCGTGATTGTCCCATGGGCCACCATTTGGGATGTCCAGACTCAATCCTCCATGTGTCTGCAGTCCCAAACCTTCGGGTTATTTTGCTGGGTCCCTGGACCTCCCTCTCTCATCATACTCCTCTCTCTGTCCCCAGGGAAGGTGGCCTGGTCCCCTCAGTTCAGTCCCCTTCCAGATGCATCACAGTCTGTTGAACTTGATACTAAACACCTGGTCCACCGCATGGGCTGGGATGCCAGTGGTTTGTCCCAATGACCACTTGTCCGTTCCCACAACCTCCTGGGAACCTCTCAGTTTGGTAATTGGCCCAGTTAGCAAGTCAGGGACAAAAGGAGGCCTTTCATCCACCCAGATGGATCTGTCCCCCATCCTGAGGTCTCCAAGCCCTACAGAGACTGGCCTGGCAGACAGGCCCTCACAGGCCCTAGGATGGTGGCTGGAAGGGACCTCAGAGCCCCAGGGGCTGGGGCACTGCCTGTGACTCCAGCCACTTTCGGAAGCCCTGCTCCCCGGGGTTCCAACTCAGTTCCGAGCACGCAGCAGGGTGGACGCAGCTGGACCTCCACAGTCCCAGTGCTGCCACTGCTCACTGAGCCACAGGGCCTCGTCTCCATCACCTCATCCCGGAGAAGGAGCGATGCCAGCACCTTCCTCTCAGGCCAGCGTGGGCGTGAGCTCAGCATGTCCCAAAGCCTGCCCCCGAGGGAGTCTTCAAAACAAGGGGCGCCTTCGCTCTCCCTCTCCGCTCCACACCAGCCAAGCGTGAGGCCTCCTCAGCCCTGGCCTCAGGTCAGGCCCCTAAGAGAGCCAGCCGGACGCTGTATTCTCCTCAGAGAACTGGGGTCCATCCTGAACCCAGGCTCATTTCTCAGCCTTGCGAGCTTTTGACCAGACCCCTTGGAGGGGAGCTCTGAGGCCCTTACATTCCTCCAAGGAATCCAGAACACAGAGATGAAATTCCTGCTTCTTCTCTTTGGCCAAAATTTCCTCCAAAGTTCCTGATGTCTGGAACACTGCCCCAGCCCCCATGTCCCCAGAAGCCCTTCTGGCTCAGTGGGTTTGATGCTGAGGCTGCGGAGGGTAGGAGTTAGAATGTGCTTTTGGTTCTGAGAGGAGATGGCCTGAGAGTGCAGGGCGTCTGGCAGTAGCAGAGCCCTGTCCTGCACGCCCACGCAGCCTCCTCTGTGGCCAGCCCACAAGATGCTGGCAGGTGCAGGGATAAATGAAAGATGACACCTGTTCTTCATCGTAGTCAAGTGCGGGGAGCAGGGCACACCTAGTCATGTCTGCGGGTGGATGAAGAAGCTGGGCCACAACAGCTGGACTGTCTCGGGCACAGGAAGACCAGACATGGGTGGCTAAGCCCGGCCTTTGGGACTCAGGCCTTTCAAAAAGTTTCTTGCGCAACCCCATGCAGGCCCGCAGGACTGATTCCACCCGTCTTCTTTGTTCCACTCACCTGTGCGTGTTTCCGTCCCTAAGGGTCTGGTGGGTCCCTGGGGACAGCCGGTTGGTATCTCACCCCAGGGCTTTCCAGCAGAGAGGCTTCGGGCCCTGAGTCCTGAGCCTCGGTTTCTGACTCTCTCATTTCCATCTCTTTGTAGGGACCTCAAGGACAAAAGGGAGAAAAGGTAAGCCGATGGGGGTTTTCTAGAATTTTCATCTCAAGAAGCAGTCTTCCAACAGGTTGAAAGGGTTATTTTCAAACTTCAGTTTTTATCAACAGAAGCAGGGAACCCGCTGTGGCACTCAGTGTATGAGAGAGAAGGGAGGCTGCCCTGGGTGGGGGTCTTTTCTTGAGGGAAGGGGACAGCCTGGAGCCTGGCCCTTCTCAGCCTCTTTCTCTACACATCCCACCTGCCACCTGCATAGTATTTCTGACCACCTCCCATGAGCCTCTAGGATTTCAGGGGGTCCGTTTTGTAAACTCCTGGCTTGGCCCTCTTCCCAGGCTTCGATGTGCTCTGTCTCCTTGAATTTCTGATGGGGGCTCTGCTGGGCTTGCTCCCAAATGAATGGTGCAGGGACCTGGCACCCCAGCTCAAAGAAGGCATGTCTGAGGGCTCTTGCCCTTGCCTCGGTGTCCGCTATTCCCACCCAGGGACTCCTGTTTAGGGCCCACCCAGAGGATGGACCTTTCCGGAAGATACTCCCAGCCAGGCATGGAGCACACCCCTGACTCCACCGTCATGGCACACGATGTATGGTGGCAGAGTCCTGCCCTTGGCTCCGTGGGGCCACATGAAGGCAGGCCCTGGGGGTTTCTTCCCCGCTGCCAAGCAGGCATGAGGGAGGGAATCAGACAGAGCCCAGAGGCGGGTGGTGTGTGTGCGTGTGTGTGGTGTGTCCCCGGGTCCTGAGGTTGCCCCCCAGGGTCCACCTCCCAACAAGTGTCTAACACCTCCTCTCCTTCCCTCTCTTCCCCAGGGTCAGTGTGGCGAGTACCCACACCGGGTAAGTGAACCCTGAAAACTGATCCATCCCTGGGGCACAGCCCCCAACTTAGCCTCCTCTTCCCTACAGTGCTTGGGGCCAGGCGCACACAGATCCTCTGCACTCAGCAGACAGAGCAGCGCCATGATGGGGGCAGTGCGTCTGGCCGGCCCCAGGGTTGTGCCTGGTGATCAGCGTGTGTGTGTTTGTGCAGAGCTATGTGTCTCTGTGTATCTACCCCCGCGCTGGCTGGGGCTGGGAGCCCCCAGCATGCGTGTATCTGGAGCTCCAAGTGCCTGGCTGTGCGCTCCTCAGCAAGTAGCCTTCAACATAAGGCTGTGCAACTTGTGTGAGTCTGGTCTGGCTCCCTACCCGGCGTTTCTGTGTGTCTGTCTGTCTGGCCAGCTGCCCGGCTGTCTGCCTGCCCTGGCCAAATCACAGGGACTTTTGGGTTAGTCATTGCTTCAGATGACCCAGACCTGCATGCTGGGAGATGGTTGGAAGCTGACTGTCAGTGCAAGAGTGAAGTCTTTGTTTTGCCTAAGAGTCAAGGCAGCCGCTCCAAGTGCAGTGGGGCTCTCAGGGCTAGTGTCCTGGTCTTCCCCACCCCCAATCCAGTTCCTCCGTTCCCTTGCTGCACGCCAGGATACGGAGCCCAAAGCCTGCTGTAGTCCTGTTGAGGGCCCTCAGATGTGTGCACTAACTAACGTTGAGAGCCACTCGGGGGCGGGGCTGAGGAGGGGCGGGGGGCAATGAAGGTGCAAGAGCCCCAGTGAGCTGGGACACCCCTCATTTTGTGGATTGCCCTCACCACTCTCAGCCCCGGGCAGCGGGGACCGGCATGACAGGCATCTTTAGGTGTCCATCCCCCTGTCGCGGGCAGCCTTGTGCCCCCCAACACACACAGTGTGGCCACCCTGGCTATCCACCCCTGCCAGGCAGGGGGCTTGAGGGAGTGGAGAGAAAGACTAGTCAGACTCTGAGTCAACCAACCTGGCTCCAAAAGGCCCCAGGAGGGCCTTGCTAGGTGCTGACCTCTGGTTCCCAGGCCAGAGAGAGGCTGGGGGCAGGGTGCAGCCTTGAATGTGAGCGGCTGGGGTAGGGGTGAGGCCAGGGCTGAGTAGGGGGCTCAGGCAGGCCGGCAGCAGTGCAGACAGAGCCAGCTTGGCGGCGGCATGTGCTCCAGGGAGTCAGGGGCCCTGGTGTTCCGGCCAGCCTGATCCCGATACAATAATAGAAGGTCAGCTGTGTTTATTTGAAACGATGGGCTCACAGGATTGTTATGTTACCCGAAAGAAAGACAGCATCCCCCAGCAGCAAAGACAACACAACTGCAGCCGCTTTGACAGTGTGTCCTTAGCTCTGAGCGTGGGGCAGGGAGAAGGGAGGGACTCTGCCCTTGAGCCCAACCCAGGAAGAGGGAGCCAGCAGGGATGGAAGGCCCCAGCACGCCTTGGCCACAGGCTGCAGAGAAACCCCAGGTTATGACTGCGCCAGGGTGTAACAAGTCAGGCTGGGTGAGAGTGGAGTTGGGGATCCAGCTCATGGGCAGGGCAAGGCAGCTGGCACCTTCCATTCATCTGGAAGTGGGTAGGAAAGCAGGGTGTTTCTCGGGTAGTGGGGCTGTTGCCTTTCTGAGGGGTCCACAGGCCTGAGGGGGGTGGCAGGCCTCCCAGCCCATGAGATACATGATCGAGGTGGTCTGAGCCTCTGTGCCAGCCTGCAGCATCCCCAGGGAGAGAGGGGTAGGCCGGGTGGACAGGGGGTGTCTGGGGTGCCCTGGGACTGGGAACTGGTATCTGAGCCTGGCACTCACTCTTCCCGTTGCCCTGTCTCCCCCCAACCCCCTACCCCTAACCCCACACCAGGAGCACCTAAGTGGCTCTCTAGCAGCTCTGCGCTCCAACCAGATAATTATTCTGAAGGTTTGTAGGTTCTGGAAGGTCTCTGGGCCCCTCTGGTGAGAGGCTCCATGGACACAGAGCCCAACGTTGCACATCCCCAGGCCCCAGTGAGAAGGTTGGGGCTCCTTGCGTAGCAGATACCCACTAAGGTGGCAATGACCCAGAAAGGCCGTGACTGGGCTCCCGGGTCCCTGGCTGGGTGCATCCTCAGCCCAAGCAGCCCTTGCTTCCTAATGCTCCTCCCAGCCACCTTGTGCGAGCTACAATGCTTTCAGAAACAAGAGGTGGATTATATGCCCTCTGTTTTCACATGGGTTCTAACCTCTTCCTAAAGCTGTGGGGTGCTCAAGTCCACTGGATAGAGAGACTGGAAACAGCTAGAATTTTCAGAAATGAAAATTGCGTTAGCTAACATGATTGCCTCTCCCCGCCCCACCCCCACAAAAAAGTGCTTGAACATGCCAGAGACGTCTTTGTCCAGCCTCGATGTTCCAAGCCCCTGGGTGAGACCTCAGTAACACTTAGCTGGTGCCCACACTGGTCACACCCTCCTGCTCAGCCCCCAGGAGCCGGGCTCGGCTCTGCCCTTGACCATCTTCCCCAGATTCCCTGACACCAGCCCTTCTCGTCCAGCTGAAAAAAGAACCCAGGGGTGGCTGCCCACCAGCCTGGCTTCAAGTACCAATTTAGGCTGATCCTGTGGCTCCCAAATCAGAGCCTCAGAGTCTGTTCCCCTCAGCCCTGCAGCCTCTGTCCACGACCAGGGACCGTGGGCCTGGCAGTGCAACGTTGGGCCGTATGTCGGGAGGCCTCTGTGGCCCGGCTTGGCTATGGAGGGCAGGCCTGGCTGGGGAGGCCCCTCCCCACTGGGGAGTGCTGCTGCCAACACCCCGAGGGCTTGCCTCCTTCCACGGATGGGGTGCCTTCCAAGGGCAAGCTCAGCACTGCACCCACAAGCCTCGAGCGGCCCGTCCATGCCCTCCCTCCAGTGCCTCACACCCGCTAATCTCTCTTCTCTCTTCGTTTCCTCCCTCCCTCTCGGCCACCCTGCCTTCCTGGCGGACTTTCGACCCTCCTGAACACCTGCGATCTTTGGCCTCTGCCCTCTGGCCTTCCAACTCATCTTTCTCCTCAGCTGCTGCCTCTCCTCAATTCAGTGCGGCTGGCTCCACCCCCAGTCATTAAAAGGCGGACCTTCCAGGTAGACACCTCCCTTGGCCAGACCACACGGGGCTTCCCAGGGGCTGGCAAGTCTCTGGGCCCTGACGAACCAGCTGGGGCTGTGACAGTGAAAGTCGCTCAGTCATGTCTGACTCTTTGCGACCCCATGGACTGTAGCCCACCAGGCTCCTCTGCCCATGGGATTTCCCAGGCAAGAATACTGGAGTGGGTGGCCATTCCCTTCTCCAGGGGATCTTCCTGACCCAGGGATCAAACCTGGGTCTCCTGCATTACAGGCAGATTCTTTACCATCTGAGCCACCGGGGCTGTTGGCAAAAGCAGAATCTCACTGCACTCCCATTGCATTAAATTAGACAAAGACGGACCTACAAATGCCATACACGTGGAAATGCACAACACCCAGGCCCAGCAGCTTCAACCATTGTCTCACTGTTACTGCTCACAACAGCCAGCAAAGCAGCCGCCACTGTGTGCCAGGCACCAGGCCATGCATTTTCTAGCCTGCTTTCGTTTACATTCTCACAATGGTTGTATGAGTTAGGCATGATCATCCTTGTTTCACAGATGAGCAAATCAGGCTCAGAGATGTTAAGTAAGTTGCCTGAGGTCACACAGCCAGTAAACTGCAGAACACCCACATTCTCCAACTCTTACTAGTTATGCAATTTGGGGCGAATTACTTCACCTTTCTGTGCCTCCGTTTTCTCATCTGTAAAATGAGAATAATGATGGTTCCTACTGTATAGGGTTATTGTGTATGCAGAGCACTGGAAATACTTCCTGGCAGTTTAAGCGCTGAAGTTAAATTGAGGCTCAGAGAGGTGAATTTGTACCCAAGGTGGCACAAACAGCAAGAGAGAGTGGGAACTGGCAGTCGAGTCTTCAGACCCCACACCCAGGGCTCTCTCAGTTGGACCTACACCCTTTATATTTAGAAATGCAGATTGCTTAGCATCTGATCACTTGTAACCTGAGTTTGAGAAGCAAGGGAATTTGCAGAGGAAATGTAGCCCACAACCAACAGGTGTAATCATTGTGAGCAACTGCTTCCTTCTTCCTGCCTTACTAAGCCAAGGAGGCTGGGATAGGACCAGATCACAAAGAACAAAGAGCAAGAGACCACAGACCCAGGGATCTAGGCAAAGGCATTGCAGCTTGATGCCAGGCCAGGAATTCCATGGCTGCCACCCGCACCCCTAGCCTTGCTCACACTGGGGGTCAGAGGTAACCCCCAAGGTCGCAGGAGTGCTGGAAGTGGCAGGGCTCTGAGATGCTCTCTGAAAGCCTGACAGCAGGGCCTGGAGCCACCATCTGGCCTGACTCTGGAGCCCAGGGGCCTGAATGTTCAGGCATCTGATTGAACAAGGCTGAAAAATCACTCCAATTAATGGCTAAAAATACAGAGGGACACGTGACACGTGTGCTACCCAAGCCTCCGTATCCCATTACACCAGCCAGATCCTCGAGAGCTTCCATGTGCTCTGAGCGCTTACCCAACGCCTGGTTATTCAGGGGGCTCACTGGCAGCTCAGAGAAGCACCAGGCCCACCCCACTCTCAGCCACCCCTACCCATCTCAGACTCCATTTCAGGAGAGCTGAGTCCCTGCTCTCAGAGTGGCCATTTGCCTCGGCCCCCCTCACCCACCTCCTGGCCTTAGTTGTACTGACTGCTGTGTGTTGAGCCCTTGCTGGGCTCCAAGCTCTGTTGTGAGAATTCTACACGGATTATCCCATGTAATCCCACACGGGCCACCAGGAGTGGAACTGGCATCCTCATCTCCACCTTACAGAAGAAACTGAGCGGGGCAAGGCATGCTACTGCCTCCCTTTTCAAGAGCAGGAGGAGGATACACCAGAGCTTTCTGTGCTGCCCTGACCTGATTTCTGAAGTAGAGAGAGAATAGGGACCCCTGTCTTTCCTGCTGCAGATTCTGCCTTGAGAATAAGGTTTTTATTCTGTCAGCCACCGTGGGACACAAAAAGGCTTGTCCATTTCCAATCAATAAACCAATATTGATTTCACAGGCTCTGTAAGATGTTTAAACATTGGGTTTAACATTAGTTGAAAAAAATGATGTGTTTAGCAGATGGCATTGAAGGTCATTGCCAAAGTGCAGAAATTTGGATGGTGAGCAATTCTTGCTGGGGGCTTATTTGGAATGAATAGAAAAGTCTAGAGTTCTGGGTTTTGATTCCAGTTCCCCCCAAATTGTCCGTGTGACCTTAGTCAGGATGCTCAACTTCTCTGAGCCTCCATTTTCTCTTCTGTAAAATGGGACTTGTGACCCATCTCTGCAGCTGCCTTCTCCACCATGGACTCTCCGAGCCCTTAAGTGGATTCTTAGACAGTGTGGCAGGATGTAGCTCAGGCCAAGAGTGGCATTGCTGGTGGCCTCTGTCCTAGGATATCCCATTGGAGAGATGGTTCAAGCGGATGCTGCTAAAATCTGAGTTCCCATTCTGAGGTCATGCACTCCTATTTATAATATGGGGTTTGCAGCAAGCATCATCAGGCCCCTTTTCTATGTACGGTGTCATAAAGGATTACTGAGATCACACTGAGAAGGGCGGGCTGGCCTGCAGTCTGGCCACCTGGGTCTCCTGCATCCCAGCCTGGAGCACTCACACCTGCCAGACTCTTCTACTCGAGTCTGTCTGCAGGGCTGGACCCCTCAGCAAGAGCTGAACCCAGAACCTCCCCGGAGAGGTCGTGGAGAAAGCAACCTAACGACACTGGTCTGCATAGATTGCAGATGACACGGGCTGGCCCCCAGCCCCGAGAGCTGGGTCACGTGGACCAGGCTGTCTCCTCCTCCTCGTGATCCCACCCCTGCCTCCCTGGGCTCTGGGTCCACCCTGGGCACCTGCATGGGGTGGGGTGACAAAGGCTTCAGGATAAGGAAAAAGAATAGTAATAGCGACTCCAGAAAGGCACGAAGCACTTTACACCTTCAAAACTCAACCAGACAAAGGGCTGCAAACTCAACTGTCCTCTGAGGTCAGGCACAGATCACACAAGTGATAAAGCAGGCTGCACACAGAATGGTTTGGACGGGTGGGGCCTGAGGGACCCGGAGAGCCCAGCTGATGGCGGCCCCCGAGGAATGTGGGTCTAGCTGGCCCAGGCTCCATTTTCTTCAGCAGAAGCTACCAAGCCATATATATATATATATATATATTTTTTTTTTTTTTACATAAAATCTCTTGCCCAATTGTTTGGTGAGCTAAGCAAAATTCTGTGGCCTCTGACCTAAGGACTCAGTTGATCCTCTGGGCCAGATAATCAAAGACGGCAAAATGTGACAGGAAACAAGGAAAGGCTGTTCTCATCTGACGGCTGGGAGGCCAGGGCGCGGAGATGGTGGGCTCGTCACACGCAGGGAGGCGTCGAGGCAGGCCGAGGCCGCCGGCCACCTCGGCTGGACCCTGGTCATCCGACCAACCTGGGAACAGGACTTCGGCTGGGCCGGGGGGCACTCACCCGCTCCTCTGCCTCTGCCACCGCAGCGGGGCTCTGCCCTGGGGACCAACAGCCCACGCAGCAAATCCTCTCTGGAAGCCTCTCCTCTGGAGGCCTAATGTCTTGGCCACCTCCTCACCGCCACCGGCCTCTGCATGCGTCACCACCACCACACCGTCACCTCACGCCACGCCGCCTCCCCCAGAACCCACGGCAGGGCCTCACCGGGTGCATGGCACTGGGGCGGGATGGTTCCGCAGCCCAGGGCTCTCTCTCTGACACTTGTTTCTACCAACCTCAGGGTGAACAGGGCCAGGCTGGCATCCAAGGCCCACCAGGGCCACCAGGCCCTCCCGGACCGAGTGGACCTCTGGGGCACCCAGGACTGCCAGGGCCCATGGGGCCACCAGTAAGTACCCCTCCTGCTTCCCACCAGCTCCTCTCCTTCAAGATTCACCCCCTGAATTCTCTGGAAGTTTGGGAACTGGGTAACCGATGGGACTCTGGGCCCCCGCTGAAAGGGCAGAAGCACATTGGCAAGGCTGCGGGACGTGGCTGGCCCCGTCCCTGTGGGAGCTGCCCATCCCGTCACGCTCACCAGTTGCTCTCTGGTTCTGAAAACACGTAATGGGACCATGTGTTCCACTTCAGCCACTGCCTCCCAGGGGGGAAACCCTGAGCAGGCCTGTCTCTCCCAGCCTCAGGAGAGAGGAGCTTGGAGAGAAAGTTCCTGGGACCACTCTGATGGATGTCCCCTGCCCCCTGGGCTTAGGAAAACTCGAGTTGGGACAAAGTGTCCTAAAGGAGATAGCAAGGGGGCATCTGATGGCCTAACAGACACGCCTTTGCTGGTGTGTGTGGATTTCCCACTCCCAGGCCACCTTCCAACCAAGTTACACACCCGGTCAGGCAAAAGGACCCTGCCTCGAGCCTGGGGATTGGACCACTGCCAGGAGGGGCCCAGGGAAGCCAACAGACACCCCTCTAGGCAAGACCACACTCAGGCAATAGGTCAGTCCCAGTGTCCACCGGGTCATCTGCTTGTAAGCTCTAGCCAAGCCCCAACTCTTTCTCAGCCCTATTTCATGCAAGAAAGCACCAAGGCAGAGTAACTCAGAAAACCCTGGACTTCTTCTTTAGAGAAAATGCATCTCTACCCAGAGCTAAGACCAACGTCAGCAGTTATTAGAGGCAGAGGGACACAGTCTGTTTGATAATGTTTTTTCCACATGGCTTTTTTTGTTTAAGTGTTTTTCTTTCTTATGACAAAAGCATCATATATCCATTGTGAAAAATTTGGAACATAGACGAAGAAAAAGTTTTAAACTGTCTGCTTTCCCATATCCAGGCTTCCCCATCATTAACGCTGGGGAGAGTCCTTTCCATTTTTCTCCTTAGACTTCTCGGCACATAAATGTTTTTCAGGTCGGTGACGTTTTGAATAACTTAACACTTGGTATCCTGTTACTCTTTTCACTTAATCTCGTACACTATGCCCTTTCTTACATCAGGAGTCTCCCATGATACAGATTTTAGGACTGCTGGGTCTCTTTACAATGTAGTTAACGGGTTCCCTTCTGTAATGCTGCTACTGCTACTAAGTCGTTTCAGTCGTGTCCGACTCTGTGCGACCCCATAGATGGCAGCCCACCGGGCTCTGCTGTCCCTGGGATTCTCCAGGCAAGAACACTGGAGTGGGTTGCCATTTCCTTCTCCAATGCATGAAAGTGAAAAGTGAAAATAAAGTCGCTCAGTTGCGTCCAACTCTTCGCGACCCCATGGACTGCAGCCTACCAGGCTCCTCCATCCATGGGATTCTCCAGGCAAGAGTACTGGAGTGGGGTGCCATTGCCTTCTGTAATATACATCCTTAAACATAAATGTGTGTGCATATCTCGGATGCTTTCATTGCAATAGATTCCCAAAAGTGGAATTACTGGGTCAGGGGTGCCCCTGTCAAGTAGCCCACAATGAGTATGACCACATTCCAGGTCACTTGGCTTCACACCTGGGCCCTCGGCTACCCCGGCTTCCAAGGCTAAGGTTCCATGTAGAGTCCCCCTAGGTTGGGTCAAGCAGCCAGCTTGACCAGAAGGCAGCATGGCAGTGTGAAAACCTACCTTTCTGGGAGAGCCAGCTCTCCTGCTCAGCTTGATCCCCGTAACGGATTTTAAATATTTCCATGATTTCTCCCCAGAACCCTGGGGAGGGAAGTTAGTCTCACTTCCATGGATTGATGGATGGAAAAGCAGAAAACCTAAAAGGAAGTGGAATTTAGAGAACTGAACCAAACAAACCAAGCCAAGAAAATAAACCAAAATTTTTAAAAGTGCTCAAAATCCACTTCTTTCCTGACGGCCCTCACCCATACACACTGGGCTCCCGATCACTGAACCCAAGCCAGGCTGTTTTCTTTGTTAGGTTGTTTATAAAGAAAAAAAAACCAGAATGCGTGTTTTGAAACCAATTGAAATAGGCCAGACTCAGGCATCATGGTTTTCTCCAGCCAGTGTTTGCCAGGCAGACCCACGCCCGAGACCACGCTGGAGCCTGCCTTCCCTTTCCTCTCCCTTGGGCTCCTGCAGGGCTTGCACCACTTCCCCCAGCTGGCTCCTGTGGTCACAGCCCCCCGGGGTGGGGAATGGAGACAGAGGGCTCCCCTGCAAGCTGGCAGGGCCAGAGGCAAAACCCAAGCTCTGCTGGGCAAGGTCAGCTTTCCAGGGAGTGGCTCTAGTTAGGAGGTGGGTGGGTGGGGACCTGGACCAAACACACTATCAATTTCGCATGATGCCATTGACCTATTTTACAGCGGGCCAGCACAGCAGAGATGCCCGAGGCGCCCATGTGGCTCCACAGAGGGACATGAGCCTGTTGTCCCCATGTGCCCTGAGCAGGTTTCAGATGCCCTTTGAGGACCCTCTTGATCTGTTCTCCAGCGCATCCAGAACCCGTTACAACCTCCACTGTAAACGTGTTTGTGTGCATCCCTGCTCAGTCGTGCCCGACTCTTTGCAACCCCATGGACTATAGCTGCCAGATTCCTCAGTCCATGGGATTTCCCAGGCAAGAATATTTGAATGGTTGCCATTTCCTACTCCAGGGGATCTTCCCGACCCAGGGATCGAACCCGAGTCTCTTACATCTCCTGCACTGGCAGACAGATTCTTTACCAACTGCACCATCTAAGTGTGTTTAGCCCTCACCATTTGCCAGTGGAATCCATCTCCACTCACCTTTCTTCTTGCTTCTGCAGGGCTTACCTGGGCCTCCTGGACCGAAGGTGAGGGTCCTTCTGGGTGATGCATCGAGTGGGTGGGAAAGTGCCCTGGTGGGTAGGGGTGGCGCGCTGACAGGTACTGAGTAAGGGGCTGAAAGGGAATTGATCGGCTTCCACAAGGATTGCACTTTCGTGGGCTCAGGCCAAGCAAGTGCTGTGGCTGGTATGGAAGATGCGGCCCTGCTCTCCAAACAGATCATGGTCCGAGTTGGGAACTCAGGTCCCAGGACATTGTCACAACATCCCAGTAAAACAGTGGCTCCTAAGGGGCCAGAACTGGAAAGGACCTTCGGGGCCATCCAGTTCCTTTCGAAACCTTATCTGGAAGCCCACAGTGTCGAGTCTCCCTTTGAAGCTGGAGTCCCTGTGGCTTTAGGAAAGAGAAGTTGCAAAGCACTGATCCAGCCAGTCATTTCACAAATGCAGAAGCTGAAGTCCTGGGGGACATGACTTGTCCAGGTGCCACAGGGAGCCCGTGGTAGAACCAGAACTGACCCTCAGGGGTCCTGTGCCCCTGCCAAGTCGACCCTTCCCTCCTCCCTCAGCCTCTGCAAGACAAGGACTGGTTCTGAAAAGTCAAACAGTCCCTGCTATTGTTCCAAGGTTGGCTGGAGGTGGAGGTCAGAGGTTTTGGAGTCATTGGAAAGAAGAGGGATGGTAACGAGGAGGAGGGGGGTGAAGCAAGAAAACCCCTCTAATGGCCTTATCTTGGTTCCCCTCAGGGAGACCCAGGGATCCAGGGCTACCACGGCCGGAAGGTAAGAAGGAGGGGAAGGGAGGACCCGCTCTCCACCAGGTGACAATCCATGTAGGGCTTCACCACAGTGTACACAGGGTCTGGACTTGGTCCATACATGCTTTTGCACACACATCAGCAGGGGCCTCAAAACTCTTGAATTTAAATGATCAGGGGGTTTGTGTCTCCACTGAGGAAGCAGGAGGCTCAGAGAAGGAAGGGCCTTGGGCAAGTCAGTGGCCCTGCTGGACCTCAGGCCAGGAATGTGTCCCCTGCCAACCCAACTGGCCGTGTCCGCACAGAGGCAGACCAGGTTCTCACCTGCCCCCTGAGAGCCTGGTAAGTGGAGACCAGGCAGAGCTTCTGGGTATGGTAGGGGATATGGATGGTCCCAACTCTGCTGTCTGGCCACTCACAGGCCAAAGAGACAGGGTTCCTATGCAAATAACCCTAGTGAAGGCAATTGCACTAACCACTACCATCCCAAAGCACCGTGTCAGTATTGGGGTAGGGGGTTCAGGGAAATTCATTCTAGGTTGGGAGGATCTCGGGAAGTCGTCTGAGAGAGGACAGCCTCTGAGTTCAATCCTGGTGAATGGGTAAGTGTATCAGTTATCTATTGCCATGTAATGAACCATCCCAAACTTACTGTCTTAAAACAATTCTTTCTCAGGATTCTGTGGCTTGGCCAGCTGTCTCCTCGGGGCTCACTCATGCAGTCACATGGGATGATGGCTGGAGAGGCCGGGGGGCCAAGACAGCCTCGTCCACACGCCTGGGGCTGGCGCTAGCTGCGGCCTGGGCTCCTCTGTTCTCCTCCACGTGGCCTCCCAGCCCCTAGTGTAGGGCGGATGGATTTCCTCACAGCACGGCAGGCCCAGGTCAGCCTTCAAAACAGGCGAGTCCTACTGCACAAGTGCTTTTCAAAAAGCATCTCTTGCATCACATTTTCTGAGGTCCTGTTGGTCAAAGCAAGTAACTCAGCATTCAAGTCAGTGGGGCGGGAGGACTCAGCCCCTTATTCTTATTGTGGGAGGGTGGCAAAGCCTTTGTGACCATCTTTAATCTACCACTGTGCTCCTTCAAGCAGCAGATTTCAAGGGAAATGGCATTTTAGACAGGGAAACAATTGAGCCAAGGCCCAGAGATGGTCATCACAATAACTTTAATAATGTAAAAATAATTTTAACACTATACACCACTTACTGAATGTCTCCTGTGTGCCAGGCTGGCCTTCAATGGGACCTGCATTATTTCTAATCCTAGGAGGCTGGTACTCTTCTTCTCCTATTTAACAGATGAGGAAACTGAGGTACAACCTAAGTGGCTCATAAGCGGCAAAGCAGGAATTCAAGTCCAGGTCACGGCCCTTCCCATGATGCCATGCATCATAAGGAGCCCATCCCACCCTCCAGGCCCCAGCTGGGAGGCTCTGGCGCCTTCCAGGGGAAGAAAAGAGACAGGAGAGAAAGGCAGGACGAGGAAGGGGAGGATTCTGGAAAGGGAAGAATCAGCTCTGGAGAAGCACATTCCACAGGCTCTGTAGCTCTGTAATCCGACAGGGGCCTTCACTGCATTGTTTTATGGGTGCTTGGTGGGTGACATTGCAAGACCCGAGAGATCTTTCATTAGTTCTGCATAAACTGCGAAGTTTGTACTGTGTCAGGAAGTGGAAATTACAGCCCCCGAGGTTGCTTCCATCCCCTCATGCAGACTCACAAAATTTACTGCCTCCCGCTGCAGCACAGGGTCGGCTTTCCCATTAGCAGCCAGACCAGCTCTTTCAAGCTGTGAAGAAACTTCAGGGCAGCAGTTCCCCCTGGGGTCATGGGGATGCTCACGGCTGGCATCCCTACCATGGCAGGCATCTGCATTCCCCTGCCAACTGGAAATCTGGTTCATTCAGAAAGGAGGTTGGCGGGGGCAGTCTGTTGCCCTGAGGATAGAGAGGCGTCAACTTGGGGCTAGGGTGTCATGATGGTACAAGGCCTGTTTCCATGATTGTGGCCATTCTGTATGAAGTTTGTGGGAGGAATCTTTCAGCCCTGACTGTGTGGAATTTGCAGAGGAAATTAGCGTGGTCCTACTGACAGAGGGGCAGCCTCTGATCCTGGGGAAGCCTGCTCTGGAGAGAGAAGGCTTGGGGCTGCTAGAGGAGGCTCAGGGCTGCTGGAGAAAGCACAGATGCACTTCTTTTGCCTGACTAAGGATAAAGCAAGTGCTGATGGGTACCTTGAGAAGGAGGGAGCTCCCCGTCACCAGAAGCATTTAAGGAGAGGCTGGAAAACTATGGGTCTGTCATGTGTTAAGAGAAGCTTCTATATCCGATGGGAGACTGGATTGAAATCCCTTCCTGCTCAGGGAAGCAGCAGCTTCCTAAGAACAGAGCTGGCTCCATCCCCGCTAGAGAGGAGCAGCCTCCCACCCCACCCTGGCTTTATGAGTCAGACCCCTCGAGTCTATGTCCAGGCCTTTCTGCATCCACATCCAGGGCTTGTCAGAAGCATTACTGCTCTTAGGTCTCCTGGGGTTCCGAGAAGGCCCTTCTCCTTCATGCTCAGTTCATGTTCCCCACGCTTTCTTTCTCTGTTGACCTGCCCCTTCCCTTTCACAACAGCCTCTTCTCATGGAATCCAGTGGGAGCTGTGAGGCTGCCGGCTTCTCTGCATTTCTGGAAGGCTCCTGCCACCTCCTTTTCTCCCAGCCTGTCCTTGAGACTTCTCAGTAGGCGCTCCGGAGCCACCAAGTGGCCCTAGAACTCTCGTCTCTGTGCTGGCCCTCACTCTGCTGGGACCCTTGTCCTGTCATCACTGAAGCCACAGCCTCCTAGTCTAACAGAGGCCAGAGGGTGTGCACTGGCGACCAATGGCCAGCAGCAGAGCCCACCCCCAAGAGCTTGGGGGTCTTTCCTCAAGGTCAGGCGATACTCAGGAGGCTACGAGTTCCTGTTCCCACTGCCTGAGCCCCAGTGATCACCATACCCAGGCAGAAGTATTCTTCCCATCAGAATTCTTAGATGAAGAGTCCTTTTTTCATGAGATATTACTTTTCTCCTTAAAGTGTTTCATCCCATTTTTCAATTCTTGGATGAAGAATCTTGCCCAAGGACAAGGGCGGCAGTTACTTCACGTCGCTGGTTCAGCCAAAGTCCTTTCGCTCTGTCTCTCACTCATCTCGTCTCACCTTGGCCCAGTAATTTGATGCGTTATCCCCACTGTCAAGAGATGAGAAGCTCAGAGAGGTCAATACTCTGCCCAGCGTTGCACAAGTCAAGTGTTCGTCACTCAGTCGTGTCCGACTCTTTGCGGCCCCGTGGACTGTAGTCTGCCAGGCTCCACTGTCCATGGAATGCTCCAGGCAAGAATACTAGAGTGGGTTGCCATTCCCTTCTCCAGGGGGATCTTCCCGACCCAGGGATTGAACCCAGGTCTCCTGCATTGCAGGCAGATTCTTTACTGTCTGAGCTACCAGGGAAGCCCCAACATTGCACAGCTAGTGATAATCATGCTGGGATTGGAATCTAGGTCTCATGAGTCTGAACCCAGGAGCCAGTCTTCTTGCCCTAGTGCAGAAGGAAATGTCTGCTCGGGGGAGGGGCGGTGTCACCCCAGGCTAAGCCAACTGTGCAGACCACCCTCCCCTGTGGTTTCTCTGGAATGTGGAGGGGTAACCCTCTGGCTCTTTTCTTTTGTCCACCAAATCTCTTTTCTCTCTTTCCCTCTCTGCTTTCTGCCTAGAAAGAGGCCTAGAAGGAGGGACCCACACGAAGGGCAGCTTGGTCACAGATGCTGGGAAGACGAGAGTTTGCTCCCACCCAGCACCCTGTGCCACCCAATGGGGACATGGAGCTGAGACAGAGGCCATGGGATGCCCCGTGTGTTCAGGGTGTGAGGGGGCCCCACAGAGTAACGACGGACCCCCCACGTCTGCTTCCATTACTCTGTCCTGGCGACTTGACACATACGCGGGGAGGCCTTTCAGTAAGGGAATTTAACTCTCAGCAGAGGCGCTTCTGGTCCTGTGAAGTTTGCTGTTGATTAGTTCCATCCACCACCACTACCACCACCACCCGCCCCAGCAGCTGGTCCCAGCCTGGCATCCTCTCAAAGGCCGGCCAAGGCTGGCAGGGCAGCATCTCCACCGGCTCCCGGAGATCGCAGCCCGGTGTAGCCAGCGGGCCGTGTGCTGCCGCAGCCCCACTCGCACCCAGCCCCATGGCTTAGACACTGTGAGCATTGTGCGCCCATGTGGTACCTATTTGATCCAAATTTATGGCACCAATCTACTTTCAATGTGTTGCAAGACACAAAATGTGTGTTTAAAGCATCGCAACCTTGGCTCTCTTTCAAGAGGATTGATGAGTATTGTCAGACTGTGTATGGATCACAGAACCTGGTGAGAGCTTATCTCCAAGCACGTCAGAACTGGCCCGTCCATCTTGGCAGTAGCGGGGTGCCTTTGACACATGTGGCGGTCTGGGTGTTAAGCCTTGGGGTTTGCACAAAGGACCAGAGCCGAGCACACATTCCCATCCTGCCGGCTCCGGGCTGTGTGTCTTCAGACCAGTGCAGGCAGGATGTGAGAACCTCGTGTTTAGTCAGCTTATAACTGAGGTTGCACCTCCTGGAGGCTGTGGGGCTCCAGGGAAAGAGGGACTCCCAGGGAAGGAGATCTGATGGGCCCTGTGGTCGGCTGGCTAGGGCGCTGGATTGAGGGTATGAGGAGCAGAAGGGCACCCACCCAGCCCATCTGCTCACCCTACCTCAGTCCTTCTACAAAAAGGCAGAATCATTCTGACCTGCCAGTCAGAGCAAAGCATCACGTGGGTGGACATATCATATCTGAAGAATGATAACTAGAATTATTATATCTACCTTTCTGGGCCTTTTCGTGCCAGACTGTATAGGGGCACTTTGCTTGCATCATCTCATCAGATCCTCATAACCGCCCTTTCAGGTAGGTTTTATTCTTATCCCCAATTTACAGATGAGCAAACCGAGGTTCACAGAGGTGAATCCCCCTAGAGCCACAGCTACAAAGCAGTGAAGCCAGGTCTTTCTGGCCCCAAAGTCTTGTTCTGGATGACTTTACTACCTGGGTTTTATGAGCTCAGGGGACCTATAATTTCCAATATCACACCACCACTGCCTACTCCCATCTCCTCCACTAGAAGGAAAGAAGGAGGGAGCTGGCCTGTTTTCCTTCTTGTGAGAAGGTTGTGGCTGGATTCAGGCCCTCCTCCAAGTCTCCCAGTCTCTCTGTGAACATCTAAAGCAGAGAACTTGGGGGTACTTGGTGTATTTTATTCAAAGAACCAAAGAAGGGGAGTACTTTGCCCATTGGCACTGATTCTACCTGAATGCTTCCCCAGGGAGCTGACCTGGTCCTGCGACCTCCAATAAAGCCAGGAGAAGGCCGTCTGAGCTGTGCACCCCAGCGGAGAAACCTAAAACTTCCCTGCATCCCCTGACTCCCAGAGGACCTGGGCAACCCTAGGCTCCATGCCATGCTGATGTGCAGCAGAGCGTGCCCTGCAGATGGAAGCTGTAGAGGCAGACGGGGGACAGCACTTGCTTTCAAAGCCAGGAATTCCTGGGGGGGCATCCAGGCCATTTCAGTTAAAGCAGATCAGGGAGCTGAGACATGGGCCCCACATCTGAGGCCTCGTGGGGGCTGACAGCCCTCCTGCTCCGCCTGCCTCCAGCCCCCAGCCTGTGCTCTCTGCCCCCTGTTTCTCCTGCACTCCCAAGTCCCCAGATTAATTAGAGCTGACTTTTCTTTTTGGAACTAACTACAAAATCAACCGATCTCAAATCGAGATTACAACCCAGCCGCCCTTCCAAAGCCCTGGCCTTCGATGGGGCGCCTGACCCCGGTAATTCCCTGGATCACTTCCTGCCGGCCCTAATTACCGGACGACCTGGCGTTTCCGTGGCCCCAGGCCTCTCCAGTCTGGAGCTGGCTCCATCGGCGGCGAGAAGAGGGAGCTGAGCTGCCCTTCTCCCGGAAGGGAGCCCTGGGAACTCTTCAGGGGAGAGAAGGACATTAGCTCTCCTCACCCGGCTTTTCCAGCCCACGAAAGGGCCCTGGTCCAGACTTAAGGCCTGAGTCACCTGCTGGCCTCCCCCCAGTCCTCCGCTCCCCACACTTCTCCCCTGCAGAGAACAAAGCGTCTGTGTGGAGCTGCTCCAGCCCAGGTCCCCACCCCCCCCACCCCGACCGCAACCCGCAGCAGGAGCCTCACGTTAGGGAGATCCGTTCATCTTCCCCTGCTTCTCTGGGCTGACCTTTGCTCGGCTGGGGAACTGACCTGGAAGCCCCCCACCTCTTGCCTCCTTTGCCAAGTCCCTGCCCTGTTTGTTCAACAAACAGTAAATCACCAATTAAGAGAGCAGAACACGACTGGTTTGTGCTCCAAGGAGCTTGCTTCCATCCCATCATCTGGGCAAAGGATGGGTCCTCCCACCTGGAAACAGAACCAGAATACAGAACCTATTGATGCTTGGCAGGCATTCCAGGCAGGGGCAGCAGGAATCAGTGGCGTCCTAAAAGTGGGGGCTGGGACGGCCTTCAGGGTCATTCAGGGCAGCCCCCTGTCTACCCACGTGAGCTCACCCAGCACTTTCTTAGCCACCAAGACCGGAATCCACCCCTTGCAGGCCAGCCATCCAGCATCCTTGATTCTGGGAACCAAGGTTAGAAGAGCCAGCCTTTCGCAGGCCTGGCTCCACAGCATCAGCCACCACCCTTGCTCCGGGCATCTGGGGCAAGACCCTTTGTAATGCTTGGAGCACCCACTTCCCCAGCCCACCTGGGGGAGCCTCCAGGATCCCTGCTCGGAGGACAAGAAGTGCAGGAGATAAATTGGGGCCTTCGGGTTTTGGCAAACTATGAGAGCTCTCTCCCCAGCTGAGATGTTAGTGAGTTAGTGGATCTAAATTCAGCACAATTCCAAACTTAAACCTTTTAAACAAACAAACAAAAAACTTTCATGTAGGAAAATGGGAACGAAGGAGCCTCTAGGTGTGCTCTTACAAAGACACGCCAAGAGGAAAAGCTCTGCGAACACACACGTGTCACTGTCCTCCCTTTAACAATGGCCCCGGAAACACTCCCCACTCCATGCCCCCCATCACCCTGCAGATGGATGCCCTTGCTCACAGCCACCCTGGAGTCCTTGATAATGACTCTCAGCCCGCTCTCACCTCTCCCATTGTCCAGAATCAGTGTTTTCTGGTGCAAGCTGAGTCCAGACCCTGGTTCAGAGGTCAGGCTGGGGTGAGCCCCCGGAGACAAACCCTGGAGAAGGAGACTGATGAGAGTGGAATGAGCCCACGGGGTGGGGTCAGCCAGGGGCACCCTGGCTTCCTGCCCAGCATAGGGGTGGGGGTGAGGGAGGCCCTGAGATGGGGATCAAGGGAGTCTGGGTCACTTGCAGAATTAAGAGACTTGACCCAGAGGGAGGGGAGGGGCAAAAGGTCAGCCATCCTAACGAGGAGACTGCCTCCTCTGAGGGGCCCAGATTTCCCTGGAGAGTGCAGTTGTATCTTCACAGACAAACCTTCAGGGTCTGAAGACAACCTCAATGACATCAGACACCCTCACTCCAGGTTTTGATCTGCACAGCCTGTGTGGAGACTGGGGACAGAAACCCAGAGATGGAGCGTGGGCAGACCCCAGCCTCCTCCCCTGCTGAGGCACCCCAGGCTGTGCTCTGGGGCAGGAGGAGGACCCCTGAGCCCCCTGTAGAACCACAGTTTTACCCACAGCTAACATCCCTTCCCCCACGGAACCTTGCTCTGGGGCTGCCAACACACCCAGAGCAGGAGTGAGTAGGAGGTGTCTAGTCCTCATTTTGCAGGATCCTGAAGCCAGAGAGAGAAAATAACCTATCCGAGGTCACACAGACACCCCAGCTCAGCTCTCTCACTGGAGGTGGGAAAGGTGAGGGCAGAAGCACGGGAGGAAAGCTGACAGAAAGATGGGAAGAGAAAGAACGGGGTTCAAACGGGAGATGTCTGAGTAGCCAGGGCTGCGCAAGCTGACCTCCCACCTGTACCCACCACCACCCCAGGGAACTCTGTCTGGTGTCCCTCTGGGCTGAGTCAATCCAGTTGAGTTGTTTGGAATGGAAACTGGGGACTTCAGCTTATGCGCTGTAGCTGCAGTTACCAGAATTCTGACGAAGTCCTGTGGCGCCCTCTGCTGGCCATAGAGCAGAACTGTGGTCACAGGCCAGCCGGGCTCAGCCTTTTTCTCCGGTGCCAGTGGTTGAAGACAGCCCTGGACTGAGCACTGACCCCTCACCCCTATGGGGCACAGACCTGAGGGCCCTCCAGAATAGAGGGCTTTGGCCTGCAGAAGGTGTTTAATGGAAGCAACGGATTCTTGGGGTTGCCAAGCAATAAAAGCATCTGATGCTTGGGGTTGGCTGAGAGAAATGGCTACCTGGGCTTTGGCAGACAAAAGACCTGTGTTCAAATTTCTGCTCTGCATGACCTTGACTATCATACCTGGCCTTCCAGAGCTCACCTGTGGGACAGGAATAACATCCATTCCCACACTGACTGGAGGGGACTCCTAGAGATTGAACAGAGAGGATGGATGTGACGGCTTCACTCAGTGCCAGACACAAACGCAATAGATGGCTGAGCCTTTCTCTGCTCTTTCCCACAAGAGGGATTTTCCAGAATTTAGTGCCTGGGATGCAATCTTGTCTGTTGCAGTCGCTTCTGAGTCCAGCTTCACCACCCCTGCCTGTGGCTCAGAGGTCCTGGTGGGGTCGGGGTGAGGGAGGGCTCCTGCATTGGAAGCTAAAATTTCTGGGCCTTTTGCAGAATTTAGAGATCTGGCTCAAAGAGGATGGGGTGCAGCCATCCCTGGCAGACATGATTTGAACGGTTATTCCAAGCTTCCGGAGCAACCCCTCTCGCTGACACCCTCGAAGGCCATGCTTCAGGGCCGAGCCCTTGGGCCCTGAATCTGGTCCTATTCTCATCGTTCTCTTGTTCCTTCCTGCAGGGAGAACGGGGAATGCCAGGGATGCCGGGCAAACATGGAACAAAGGTATGCAGCTCCCCCCACTCCCCAGCAGCTCCCCAGCCGCAGTGCCCTCCCCTACCGCCTCCTCCTCCTGCATCCTGTCCTCCCATAAAAACAGAGATGGGGTGCACATTTCTTCTCATCCTCTCCCCTTGCTGCCTGGCCTGTTGTTCAGGCAGGGGTGTTCCTTTTCGGCCCATGAACCATCACTCACCAGCAGCCTCCCAGCCTGCCCAGGCCTCCTCCTGGGCATCAGTGGGTCATAAAAAGAACTTCTCAGGTACCCTCAGCTCTGGCTGCAGTCCTGAGACCCATGTGGGAATCAGGATCCCCTAAAAATGACATTCGCTTGAAATTTACTAAGTGCTGTGCTTGGCAGCTTATTTACCTCAAAGTTGGTGGTCTGGAGCTGGTAAGGAAGTAGGGTTCACTCCCAGCTGCTCCCCAGTCCACTGGGACTTAGAACTAGAGGGCTCCCTTAGGGAGAGTCCCACAGGCAGCCTCAGAGGCCAGTGAGCTTAGTAAACTCAGCCACCTGCTGCTGTTCACTTCCCCGTGGCTCTCCTTCCCCCCCTTTCTCCTCCATCTCCTCCTCCTTTCGTATTCCACCCATTCCACCCAGGGATGCCCCTCATCTAGCCCAGCCAGGGGCTGCCTGCCATGGTGCCCTTTGAGTCTCCCAGGAGGGTCTAGAAGCCCAGGGAGCCTGGCTGAGCATAGAGGGTCTTTCTCAGGCCACTCTGTCTGAGCCAAGCTCAGCAACCCCCTTCCCGGTGTACCTGGGCGGCAGCCCAACGTCTCCACGTCTCATGTCTAGCCACTTCTTCTGTGCACCGCCCCCGCTCCCCCCGCCAGGTGAGAACGTCCCCATGCCTTTCCTTGTCTTGCCAGGGGGCTTCTGGAACCACTGTGGCCAGGATGAAGGTCAATGGACCTTGTAACTCAAGACCTGAGGGGCATGATGGGAGGGGTGGAGAGAGGACAGAGTTGGGGTTTCAGGGGCTCAGTGGGTGGCCATTGGACCAAGGCAGGAGCAGACAGAATTCAGAACCGTTGCCCTTGAAGCAATATGTATGCCAGATGCTCAGCTTGAACAACAGATGTTTAAGTAAGCCACGCAAGTGACTGGCAAAGGTTTACCATTCTCAGCTGAAGGTCCCACCAGCCTGCCAATGTGAAAGGAGTCTAGTGCTTTGCTTTACTCTCCAGAATTCAGCCGGTGGGCAGGAACACTCCCGAAGCAGAAATAATGTGGATCTCCTCCAGGACATTTACAGGGACACGGCATCCAAAGCAAATGCCCCTTCCTTCCTCTCCCTCCTCCTGGGCTGCCTGCCTCTCACTTGCCATCGTCTCACCTCGGGGAAGAATAAGGAACAGTCCAGGAGGGGCCCAAGTCCGAGGCAGAGGAAAGCCCTGAGCTGACCAGACACTTCTGCCCCCAAATGGCTTCACTTCTGTGCTGCTGGCCTCACTCATCTGGCTCTCTCACATTCTTTACCAGAGTCTTCTTTTCTCTCACACAGGGTGAACCTGGGATCCCAGGAGCCAAGGTACTGATACAGAGGAAATGTTCCGGGCAGCCCGGAGCATCAGGCGTGGGGTGGAGGTGGGAGGGGCTGCTGTTGTTTTGCTCCGTGTCCCCTGAGGCTGGTCCGGAGCTGGGGACCTGACTGAGCAGAGGAGAGCCCACCACAGAGGGGCTTGCTGGTCAGGAATGCGCTGCAGATGCCTCGCGTCCCCCTGCCTGGATCCTGGCCCCGGCAACAGTCTGGTTTACATTCCCACCAGCTGCAGCGGGCAGCGACATGGTCCCCTACACCTGCAGGGCTCTGTCTCTCATCCAGTCCAATAAGAGGTGTAACATGAGAAGTTTCCATGGCCAAAGACATTTGAGAAATAATGGAGTTTGAAACTGTTACAAAAGCTTCTTTCCTGCAGGCCTTCTCAGAGCCTTTACTGTGCTAAATATACATTGGGAAACCCTTTTGGGGGCTGCAGAGAATGAGCTGATTAGATAGCATCACTGACTCAATGGACATGAATTTGAGCAAATTCCGAGAGATAGTGAAGGATAGGGTAGTCTGGCATGCAGCGGTCCATGCAGTCGCAAAGAGTCGGACAGGACTGAGCGACTAAACAAAACCAAAGGAACTTCTGCAGCATTTTCAAACTTTCTGACGAGGACAATCTTTTTTTAAGAGGTGCGTCTTAGGGGGCAAGTATTCTGGAAACACTCGTCTATGATTACTGCCCCTCATGCCCCTCACCACTCCTACCGCATCCTCTTATCGGTGACTTTTTCTTCTTACCCCAAAGGGAGACCCAGGAGCAACAGGGAAGCCGGGGCCCCCAGGTTTGCCGGGAAAGAGGGGGCAGAGGGTAGGACACTGTGTCTCTGAGTGTGTGCTCCCTCCATCCCGGCCTCTCCTGGTCCCCCCGCCGTTCCCACCCCCACCCCCATGGCTGTCATGCTGCTTGCGGTGTGCGGTGGGTGCACGTGTGCCCAGGGAGAAGGGAGTGCTGGCCAGGATGGCCTGCAAATCTTCGGAAATTCACACTCGAGGGCACAGCCTTTCTCCCTGAAAGCCATTGGGTGCCCAAGAGGAAAGCCCAGCAGAAGGAAGGGAGGTCCTCCCTGCCCCTGCTCCCATCCCCCAGGACCTCAGCAGGGCAGCCCCACACCCTTCCCCTCAGACCACCCCCGCCTCAGACAGGGGTATGCCCCCGCTAAAGCCGCAGGCGCCACAGGGCGAGCTGGGGCCTTAGGATTCATGTCCCCCTCATCACTGGGGCTTTTACCTGGCCCTCCTCCCCTCCCTTGTGTGTGTGCTTAGTAGCTCAGTCATGTCCAGCTCTTTGCAACCCCATGGATTGCAGCCCGCCAGGCTCCTCTGTCCATGGGGATTCTCCAGGCAAGAATACTGGAGTGGGCTGCCATGCCCTCCTCTTGTCATTCACATTTCTACCCCAGGGCAGGTGGCAAGGGGATGACACCTAAAGACCTGATGCAACACCCTTTGTGTTGACCGCTGAAAAGTTCGTTGAGGCATCTGAGTGAATTATGAGCCCAGGGCCCTCAGTGTATATTATTACATATGAGAACCACCATCGGACTATAGCAAGTGGAGCTTCTCATGCTGGCCTGGAGGGGCACTCTCGAGGGGCCCTCCTGATACAGGACGCCGTGAATCCAAGTGAAGTCTTTGTGACACAGAAGGAGGAGCATCAGGAGAGCTGGGTGCTGCCCTGAGGGGGTCGTCCACAGTCACGGAGACCCTTCATCTCTGCAATGAGAGCAGGGCTCTGGGACCTAAATGAAGGGCAAGAAAAAGTATTCTTTGGCGGTAGAATAGAGAAGGGTACTTGTTTACTGGGCTTCCCTGGTAGCTCAGCTGGTAAAGAATCCGCCTGCAATACAGGAGACCCCGGTTCAATCCCTGGGTCAGGAAGATCCACTGGAGAAGGGATAAGCTACGCACTCCAGTATTCTTGGTCTTCCCTGGTGGCTCAGATGATAAAGATGGTCAAGAATCCACCTGCAATGTGGGAGACCTGGGTTCGATCCCTGGGTTGGGAAGATCCCCCAGAGAAGGGAATGGCTACCCACTCCAATATTTTGGCCTGGAGAATTCCGTGGACTGTATAGTCCATGGGGTCACAAAGAGTCAGACACAACTGAGCGACTTTTGCTTGTTTACTAGGGCTGCCCTAACACAGGACCGCTGACTGGGTGGCTTCAACAGTGAACATTGATTGGCCCACAGTCCTGAGGCCGGAAGTCCGAGATCAGGTGTCAGCAGGGTTGGACACCCTTCTGCGGGGTGTCCCGTGCCTCTCTCCTAGTTCCCAGTAGTTTGCTGGCATTCCTGGTCTTCTTCGGCTTGTTGAAGCATCACCCCAGTCTCTGCCTTTGTCTTCACATGGTGTTCTCCCCGTATGCATGTCTGTGTTCAAAGTTCCCTTTTTTTCATAAGGGCACCGATCATACTGGATTAGGGGCCCACCCAACTCCAGGGTGACCTCATAATTTAGCTAATTACATCTCTAGTGGTCCAATTGCCAAGTAAGGTCACATTCTGAGATACTTGGAGTTAGGACTCCAGCATATGAATTTCCTGAGACACAATTCAACCTGAGGTACACTTCTCAAAATATTCCTCCAAAGGAGAAGTTCTGGTATGATAGGTTTTGTCCTCCCTAGAGGCAGGGAGGTGGGCAGAAAGTTCTCCCTAAAGACCAGGAGCATCTAATTGCTAGACGTTACAAACATGAAAAACAGCAAAGCAGTTTTTAAAAAATAATGCCAAATATTGGCATTCTGAATGGCTCATATCTCCCTAGGAGACCCCCCTAAAGGGACTCAATGCTCTTGGCTCCTCTCCCTCGATAAGTGCCAAGGGCCCTGCCCACACAGGACTGGACTGGGAGGACAATGATACCAGTGGGAAGTGTCCCAAGGAAGGAGTCAGGTCCCGGATAGGGTCCAGCAGGAAGTGAGTCCTTCAGAGAACAGCCCAGGTAAGGGCAGGGAGGCAGGAGAGAAGAAAGTCAAGACCCTACGTTGGAGGGCTGGTGTCTTCGCCAACATACTAGAGAAATAGTTCCTAACCCAACTGTCTGCATTTCCTCCACAGGGTGAGAAGGGGGCTGTGGGGTCCCCCGGGCCACTCGGCCTCTTGGGGCAGAAGGTGGGTAGCAACCAGCTCTGAATGGTGGGTTCTGTGTAGAGGTCCAGCATCCATCCCCACCCACATTTCCCACCCTGCACATTCACACGGGCCCCGGCATTACAGGGGTCCCTCCCAGATTGGGGAAAAGCAGTGGGAACACAGCCGGATTCTGTCTTGGGGGACAGAAGCACGAGAAACTGCATGGGAGGTCCTGACTGTCCCCAGAAAGCCCCAAATTCAAAGAATGTACTAGCTATGACTTGGTCTGATTTCTCTCCACCAGGTCTGAAAATGTAGTCTACAGTACGTGAGCTCCATAGACATTCCATTAAAAAAAAAAAAAAGAAGTCAAATAAGTTTGGCTGTATACAACAGCACCCTCAGAATTCTACTCAATGCTCTGTAATGGCCTATATGGGGAAAGAATCTGAAAAAGAGTGGATGTATGTACATAAGTACATGTGTATGTATATATAACTGAGTCACCTTACTGTATACCTGAACTGATACAAGTCAGCCATACGCCAATAAAAAACTTTTTAAATAAATAAAGCAGGCTCCTCAGAGAGTCATAAGCACCTTGGCCTGTCCAAGAGGCTCCCGGCACCCCGTGGTGAAGGAGCCTGGAAAGCTTCATTTCATTTTGCCTTTCTGACATTGCTTGGCCACCGGACCCCTTTTTGTCACATTCTGAAGATTCCCAACCTGCTGAAGGAGTGCTCTCTGAAAAACACTTTGAGAAACCTCGATTCTGGTCCTGATGGGGTTCTTGTTCTAGCTTACACCTGTTCCACTTTAGTAACCAGTTCCATTCTCTCCTCACACCCCATAGCCAGGCTTCTGAACACCTCTGGTCCCCAGCCATGCTGGAGCCCACAGTTCCCCAACATTCAGCACAGACCAAGGGGCAGGCTGCTGTCTTCAGTCCTTTGAACTATGAGGGGAGAAAAGACAGAGACCAACCACCTCCCTCGAAGTTAGTGATGGTAACTCTACCTTCCACCCCCAGGGAGAAAAAGGCGATGCTGGCAACTCCATTGAAGGAGGCAGAGGGGAGCCCGGTCCCCCAGGGCCTCCTGGACCCCCAGGGCCAAAGGTGAGTATTTCCCTGGGATCAGTGCTCAATCCAAGTGCCTGTGGTCCTTATCCCTAGTCCATTTGGGGCACTCTGCATCCTGGGCACCTTGCCTTCTCTCCTCCCCTAAATGTTGTTTAGTGGATTCTAAACACTGGTTGTTCCAGTGGATTCTAGAAGGTCCGAGCTCCTGGGACTGAGCTCCTACTTCCAAGCAGTGACCTTGACCCTCCAAAAGAGATGCCCTCTCTGGGGCAGATGGAAGTAGGAGCCATTGACTCAAATGGCTGTGATGTAACTGAGTCAAGGACCAGTGGCTGCCAGGTCTTTGGATAATCAGAAAGGCCCATAGCCTGGACATTGAATCAGCCACAGAGACTCCTGCCTCTTCCTGCTCCTCCGGTTCTAGGCCTCCTGGGGCCCCCTCCCCACATACCTAGGCCCTTCCCACTCACCTCTGCCTCCCAGGCAGAACCTGGTGAGGTAAGTGTTCCAGGCTCCAAAATGACCTGCCTCCTCCAGCCAGAAGTTCATCAGGGTCCATAGTTAGGGGCCTCAACAAGCTGGACACATGTGTGTTGACTAAGAACCGAGGAGGGCCTGGCAGCACAGAACTCAGAGGGAGAAAGGAATAGATCAGGAGGGCTGCTTGGAGGAGGTGGGCCTGGGGAGGGCCCAAGGCTGGGGAAGTCAGACAGGTGGAATAGGGGGAGTTAGTAGATACGAGCAAAGAGACAGAGCCCAGAGACACTTGCTACAACATGAATGGCTGGACCATCTCTTGCCCCCTGTGTGTCCTCATCCCATCTCTCTCCTGTTGCCCAGGGGGAAGCTGGAGCAGATGGCCAGCCAGGCCCCCCAGGAGAGCAAGGAGACAAGGTACAGAGGGCCTCGATCTAAGAGCAGGATGAGGGTCAGCTTGGGAGCTCAGAGGGAGAGAGAGTCTTGGCCGTCCCTGCCACTGAGCCCCCAGACACAGGGCTGACGGCCATGACTCCTGCCTGCCATCTCTTGTGGTCACCTTGGGCTTTGAGGAACTTCCTCTGAGATGGCGGCCAGGCACGGGGAGGCCTGGGGAATGCAGTGACCCAGAGTCCCCACATCTACTATTTTCCAACCGCTGGTAAAGGCAGGCTCCATTCTCTCCAGCTCCTTCTGGGCACAGGTCAGCATGGTGTTGCTGTGGGCACTGCAAGACTGTGGGTGCGGGGAGGTGCCAGCTGCTATCTGGAGGTGACGCTCCCTGAGCTGACCAACTGAAGGGTCAGCAGAAGTTGAATTATATTAAAGGGTTGGTTTTCCCTTTGTTTTTACTTTCTGTCTTCCTTTCTAAAGCTGTGTTCAGTGTTCACATTTTCCCAGCTCACGTATGGAACTGTGCTTCGCTTTTCACAACTTACACCACCTTTCGTTAATTCCCCACGGTTCTGTCCTGTTTCCAACAAGTACAAATCCTCCCCCACCCAACCTGCTCCAGGAGGCAGGCTGTTTCTAATCCCTCACCCTGGCCCCCCACGTTTCCTCCCACAGTTTGGGTCTTCCACCAGCAGACAGGAACCGCTGGGGCTCTCCACGGCTATTGGCGACCACCCAGGCAATCGGCACAAAGTTTCTGAACCCTTGCTCCTTGAGCGGGATGGGAACAGAGGGGCAGAGAGTCTGGTCTCTGCACCCAAGGAGGTGACTGACTTAGGGGGCTAAAGAGAGGTGCCCAGAAAAACAAGGATAGAATCACCAACAGCTAACGCAGGACAGAAATAAGACCTTCCAGTGTGAAGCTGAAGGGAGCTCAGAGGGAGAGAGGCATGCTGGCTGGTGGAAGCACTTCCCAAAGGGAGGACCCTGCATGAGCTGGAGCCCTGCGCCCTTCTGGCCTGGGCTGAGCTGAGCCTCCAGGCCCCTCCAGGGCCTCAACACACAGACCATCTGGGGACATCAGATTCTCTGTGCCCACTTTATGCCTATTTCACTTCAATTTTGTCCTGCAACAGGGGGAGCCTGGACCAGCTGGAGAACAGGGACCTACTGGCCCCAAGGTACGTGCATCTCTCATCCAGAGAATCAGGGCACCCCATCCCAGCTCCCTGGAGTCATGGTGTGAAGTGGCTTGTCTGGGGCTCTCCGCGAAGAGCAGTCTGGCCGGCTGGGTTGTCTGGCTAGGATGTCTGACATTGCAGCCACAATCAGACTCAGCGTCCCCCAGGTCTGTCTAGTCTAGGGTTCTCCACTAGTTCTGGATTCCCGGAGCATCCTCCGGGCGTGTCTGGAGCCCCGGGAGCCACCGCCAGCAGCTCTGGATCCACCTGTGCAGCCAGTGTCAGCTCTGATCCCATTTGGCAGGAAGAGGAGGTGCCTGTCCTGAGGTCCCCGCTGGTCCAAGCTCTGGGTACAGGTGTCATTTGTCTCCTAGGGCTCCAAGGGCGAAACTGGGAAAGGAGAGATGGTGGACTACAACGGCAACATCAACGAGGCTCTCCAGGTAAGTGGGGCCACCCAGAGACAGAGATCTGGGGTTACCTGTGGGCCTTGAGCAGGCCTGCTGGGAGATCTGAGCTCTAACACTCCAAGGCCTGGCCACTAGGCAGAGCTTCCAGGGAGCTCCCTTGTCTTCTCTCCTTCGGCACCCCCCATTATCCCCCAGACACGCAGCCCCTTCATTTGAAATCCAAGTGGCCCAGCTCTGGGTCACTGAGAGTCGTAAGTGGAGCATCCTGGCACCTGTGGGGTGCTGGCCCACTTGGGGTTCTGGGACTCCCATTTCTTTGGCACACAAACTCCCCCCTTCACTTGGCAGTACTTGTCTTCCTGGAACCCATCTACCTTTGTGTCAGTGTAATAGTTCAGGTTCATACGGTACCCTCCTTTAAAAGTGGGGTTCTTGGGGCTTCCCTGGTGGTCCAGTGGTTGAGACTCCATGCTTCTGCTGTAGGGAGCCTGGGTTCAGTCCTTGGTTGGGGAACTAAGATCCCTCATGCCATAATTTTTTTTTTTTAAGTGGGGCGTTACTGACATTTGGGGCTGGTTAATCTTGGTTGTCGGAGGAGGCAATGGCACCCCCACTCCAGTACTCTTGCCTGGAAAATCTCATGGGCGGAGTAGCCTGGTAGGCTGCAGTCCATGAGGTCGTGAAGAGTCGGACACGACTAAGCAACTTCACTTTCACTTTTCCCTTTCATGCATTGGAGAAGGAAATGGCAACCCACTCCAGTGTTCTTGCCTGGAGAATCCCAGGGATGGGGAAGCCTGGTGGGCTGCCGTCTATGGGGTCACACAGAGTCGGACACGACTGAAGCGACTTAGTAGCAGCAGCAATCTTGGTTGTGGGAAGGCTGTCCCGTGTGCCAGAGGATGTTCAGCAGCATTCCGGGTTTCAACCCGCTAGATTCCAATAGATGGCACCTATGTCATTGCCTCCCAGCTATAAAAAAACAAAGTATGTCTTTGCACACTGCCTAATGTCCCCAGGGGGACAAAATCACCCCAGATTGAGAACCGCTCCTTTAAAGGAATCCTTGTACCCATGTGAATCCATTTTCAAGGTGTACAGATTTTTTTTAATGCCAACAATTGTCCCTCTAATTTATTTTCAAGTAGCTCCGTGTTTTTCTCTACTGTGTTTAAAGGGAGGTACATCTTTTTAAAGGGAGGTACATCAGAGCCTTAAATCTGGGTCTTAGAAGAAGAGGGGAGATGAAGGGAGGGTCCCGGTCAGCAATTAGAAAGAAGACATGCTTCTTTCTTCCCTCTCTGGTAAAGGGACAGCTTGCAGTCCCCTTTAAGGCATGTCTGACTCTGTTGTGGACAGCATTTGGTGCTCGTGGGGTGCTCTCTGTCCAGTGATTATGACCCTCTGGGAGAGGTGAGGGTGGGGTGAGTCTGGGAGGCACAGAGTCCTCGGGAGGGTCTACCTCTGTGGTGCTCCTTCAAGGGGCCCAGCGCCCACACTTCAAGGACTGTTTTGAGGGACCTTCCCGGTGGCTCTTCATTTGCTCTTCAACTGATCATGTGGTGTTGATTTTTAGGAGATCCGGACACTGGCCTTGATGGTGAGTCCTCGTCCCTTGGTTCCCCCCGGGTGCTGGGCTGAGGGCTGGGAGTGGGCAACATGAAAGACAAGCCTGGAGGTCTCCCCTCCAGAAGTTTAGGGTAGACCCTGCTGTGCTGGGGCAGGGACTGGCCTGAGCCTGAGCAGGATCATAGCTGTCATCTGGAGTGGCTCTTCACCAACTCAGCAGGGTGCTCTTGTCAAAAGATAAATGCTGGGTTCTCTCTGCAGCGGCATCAAAAAAATAGTGGTATGGAGGAAGATATTTCTATGTTTCTCCTTTTACCCAACCTTTCACTAATAAAGTATAATCCTAAAAAATCAGTAGCAATCCTCCACCTTTCCTGGAAATCAATTTCATTATTTGCATCTGGAAAACCAGTGTATTCTAAGCCTGGATCCTGCATGGGTGCCCACCAGTGATAGGCCCTCAGTGAATATCTGCAGTTAAAATGATCACCACCTGCTTTAACTTCCAAGTCAGAGAAAAGAGGAGAGATCAAGAAATTCTTAAACTACTCACATTTTATGTCATTCAATATTTTTTAGTGGCCATATGCCAGAGAACACATTTAGAGATGATACAAATCCAGAATTAAGCACCAGTCATACGATGCCTCAATCCCAGAGATTGGTATTAACCAAATGGTTCTGGAATCAGTGAGCTTCATTTGCAAACATTAAAATATATTATTTGAAACAAAACTTTCATGGAAAAATTTTTTTTAATTTTTAAAATCAACCTTGAATTAACTGTACATACAATAAAATGTACCCACTTTAGGTATAGAATTTGTTGAGTTTTGATAAATGTATATAGCCTTGTATCCACCACCTCAATCACTCCAGAAAATTCCTTCATGAGACTCAAGAGTCAATCTCACACTTACCCCACTGATCTGCTTTCTGTCACCACAGCTTAGATCTGTCTTCAGTTCTGGAGTTTCTTGTGAATGGAGTCAATCAGTATGTCAGCATCTGCATCTGGCTTCTTTTGCTCCGCATCACGTGTCAGAGTTTCTTTTCTAGCATGGCCTGGGCGGTGCTTGGTTCTTTTTCACTGCCGTATAGTATTCCACTGTGTGAATGTACCAGACATTCACCTGCTGATGGACATTTGGGTTGTTTCCCAGAGACATTTTAAAATCACTGTCAGGGAAGATCAGATTTGTCTTCTAGGAACCCAAGGATCCCCCAGGGTGTAGTGGGAAGGGGAGGAAGAGGCTGATAGGTGTGGCTTTAGGATCCCCACCCCTGTCTTTAGCCTAAACACACTCAGAGCTTACCTGCCTTACACTGTGGAGTCTCCTTGTTATTTTCTTTGCAAAAAAAAAGTCTTCCTACTGCTGATGAAATGTTTGGAAATAATCAGACTCCACATACACCTCCCTGGAGATAGGCCATCCCTCCTCAGTCGTAACATTCTCCCACGGGTCTCTCTTTCCTTTCCTAGGGGCCCCCTGGTCTTCCTGGGCAGATCGGCCCACCCGGAGCTCCAGGGATCCCAGGCGAGAAGGTAACACTGTCTTGACAAGGCAGATGAGACCCTGCAGAAGCCCCGCGTGCATCTCTGAGCACGGGACCCCCGGCTGCCCCTATCTGTGTCTTTCTCATGTTCCCAGGGCCACCACGCCACTCCAGCCTGTAATTCTCCCCAAGCTCCAAGGCGCCGCCTGCCCACCATCCCTCCCACACCCTCAACTCTGCAATCCTCCCCTCAATGTCTGTCTCAGGCTCCTGTAATTCACAGGCCCCTCTGTTTCGGCAAGGCCTGGGTCCAGACAAGCTCCCGCCCTAGCTGGACCCACAGCAGGGACCCAACCCACCATTAGAGCACGTAGCACTTGAGCCCCTGTCCAGCCTCATGCCTCCCTCCATTCCTGCGTCCTTTTATCCTCTGCCCTCATCCCTGTGGCTTTTCTCAGAAAGCCATGCTCATTTGTCCTTCTGTCTTCTACTCATGAGGCCTTCTGCCCTAAAGTCCCTTCTGGTCTCCCGTACCTTTCAAAGTCCTCATATTTCAATCCCACCTCGAAGGCTGCCACCTCCTCCCTGAAGCCTTACCTGATCTACCAGGAGGAATTCGCTGCTCTTTCCTCTCAGCTTGCTTTGGTGGTGCAGCTGGTTATTTGCTGTGCTGTGCTTAGTCACTCAGTCATGTCCGACTCTTTGCGACCCCATGGACTATAGCCGGCCAGGCTCCTCTGTCCATGGGGATTCTCCAGGCAAGAATCCTGGAGTGGGTTGCCACGCCCTTCTCCAGGGGATCTTCCCAACCCAGGGATTGAACCCAGGTCTCCCACATAGCAGGTGGATTCTTTACCATCTGAGCCATGAGGGAAGCCCAAGAATACTGGAGTGGGTAAACTATCCTTCTCCAGGGGATCTTCCCTACCTAGGAATCAAACCGGGATCCACTGTGTATTAACCACAGGCCTTGGGCTCACAACTCTGCACTGGGGTCCTCGCCTGTAAAACAGAGTCAATAAAAGTACATACCTTCCACCTGTGCTGAGGACACCTGATGCAGCAAGTGCTATGTTAATGAGAGATACTGTTCTCCTCTGGTCTGAGAGTGACCTTGGGTTGTTCTGGCTGCAGGGGGAGATTGGACTGCCAGGCCCTCCCGGACTCGATGGGGAAAAGGTAAGGACACGCCCAGACAAACCTCTAAAGATAGTCTTTGCCCTGGTGGTGAGGGTGCAGAAGGCTCTGGAGGGAGCCCGGGTGCACACCTTGTGAGGAAGGGAGGAGAGAGGAGGGGGGACCCGCCTGCAGAAGCCCCCCGATGCCCACTACTGGCCCCAGGAGGAGCCAGGCAGACCCACGCTGGGATGGGCCAGGGCTGGTGGCCAAGGCCCCTCAGATTGCCACAGGCAACTGCACAGACTCTCTGCCTGGTCCCATAAAGCACCAAAGAGCCAAGTCCTCTGGGGCCCCAGCACCCCTTTCTTTCATGTTCTTCCCCTCGATCCTCCATGAGTGTATCTAATATGTGTTGTTGATCTTTTCTCGAGGGACCTCGAGGCAAACCAGGAGATGTGGGCCCTCCTGGTCCCCAAGGCCCCCCAGGAAAGCCTGGGCCTGCAGGAATGAAGGGAGAAGACGGCCTCCCGGGGAGCCCAGGAGAGAAGGGGGAGAAAGGGGAGACGGGGCAGCCGGGACCACCGGTGAGCGCCAGGGCCCACCTAGCATGATACAGCTGTGTACTGTGCCGGTGCAGCTGGAAACAGGGTTGGGAGCCGGGCACAGGGGCTCACCTGCTTTCTCCTCCAGCCTTACTTTATGAAAGCTAGTTTCCTGCCTCAAGAGACCTGGGTCCTGCTCTGTCACCTCCCATTCACAGGAAAGTCACTGAGCCTGGCAGAGCCTCAGTTTCCTCATCTGTAAAATGGGGATGATAATGCCATCCCTGGATACCTCCCTGGGTTGTTGGGAAGATAAAGTTCTGGGTGTAAAACTGTCTCTTGGGACAGCATACAGAAGCCCTAGACCCAGGAGAGGTACAAACAAGGAACCTTGCCCAGGCCAGCTAGGTTTGAACTAGGAACCTTCTTTGGGCCTCACAGCTTCCTTCTGAGAAATGGACGGCACCCTAGACATCCGCTCTCGGGGGAAGGGGGTCCCACGTGCAGGCCACAGCTTGTCCGCAGACCTCAGTGTGACGACCTGGCCCTTGATTAACAGAGATCTTTGTCAATCCATAGGGTCTAGACGGCCCAACTGGGGAGAAAGGAGAACCAGGTGACCAAGGGAGACCCGGAGCGACTGGACTTCCTGGCCCAATCGGGCTCCCAGGATTTATAGTAAGGCGAAGGGACTGAGCATCACGGTTGTCAGCAGACCTCTGCTGACGAGGGCAAGCAAGTGGGGTGTCCTGACTGCGGTCACCTGCCCAGCAGGTGCCTGGTGTGATGAGGCTGCACTGACCTCATCTGCCATCCCAGCCTGGGGACGGGAGGGTCCACTGGATGAGCAGCTGCTCCCTGAGGGGCAGATGGGTGTCAACAGGGGTTCCAGCTCCCTCTGCTCACAACATGATGGCCTCCCTCTCCAGGGGCCAACAGAGTTCAAAGGTGCCAGAACCTTGGACTTGGAGGAATTCTCCTCTTAGAAGTAGAAAGAATCTCAGAGGTCAACCAGTCCCACCTCTGACCCAGTGCAGGGGCCCTCAGAGGCCACTGACTGCCCACTCAACTGGGACAGGCAGGCAGCTGGTGGCCTCCTGCCATGTCCCCTCCAAACTGGAGGGAGTGCTCCCTATGTGGTGTGAGCATCCCCCATCAACACGCTGTGGGCCTGGCTCTGCTTCTGGAGCCATGTTTGCTTTCGGTAGCTGCATAGCAAGTCCCCACAAACTCAGTGGCTTAAAACAACACACATGTGTTAAGGCAGTTTCCATGGGTCAGGAGTCCAGGCACGGGGCCTCCGCCCAGTGCTTCTCAAGGCTGCAGTCAGGTTGCCATCAGCTGCATTCCCATTTAGCGCTGGGGTCCTCTTCTGAGCTCACTGCCGTTGGCATAATTCAGTCCTTTCTATAGTAGGACTGAGTCCCCCAGCTCCTACAGGTCACCTACATGTCCCGACCACACAGCCTTTCTCATAGCAGGCAGATCACATTACAATAGCTTGCTTCTTCAAGGCCAAGGCCAGCAGGAGTGTGTCAGTGCACGCAAGCAAGACAGAGGTGTGTGTGTGTGTGTGAGACATACTTGTAACACAGTCTTAACCTATCAGTTGTATAACATCTGTATGATTTGTACCTAAGCTTATAACATAATCACAAGAGAGACAGACCATCGCCTTTGCCACAGGCCGTATTCTGTTGGTTAGAAACAAGTCCCAGGTCTATGCTAGGGTCTCTACCCTGTCGGATCCATGCAGAATATCAGCCTCTCCTCCCACGTGCTGTTAATAGAACCTCAGATTCAGGAAGCCGGTGGTCACAGGCCCCCGGTCCCGGTATTTATCCTCAGGCCCGTTACCCGCCATAGCTTCCCAGGTGATCCTTGCAGACACCTGGACACAGCCTAGTCCCAGTCTGGTTCGTCACAGATTTGAGGGTGACTATCCCGGACTCCCCGAGTGCTGGCATCCACGCCGTGTTGTTTTGTGTCCACAGGGAGAGAAAGGAGAACCAGGGGAGAAGGGTGACCCAGGAATGGAGGTAGGTTGTGCCTGCTCTGCAGCTTGTGTCACGGGGCTTGTGACAGGAACCTCATCACACCACAGCCTCCAGTGGGCACAGCATTGCCGTGCTCTAGAATGAAACTCACGACTGCCTGGCACAGGAAGAGGGCAGGAAACAAGATTTCCTGAGCACTTCAGGATCGTTGTGAAGTTCGCTCCACTGGTCAAGTCCCTCAGTGGCATTCACATGGCACCTGCCAGGCTCCATTCCCAGTGCTAGAGCCTGGAGACAGGAAGTAAACAGACCGCCCCTGTGCAGCAAACAATCTCCATTTATGGGCACTAGAGAATGGCAGCAGCTCAGAGAGTCGGGTGAGCACCCCGGAGGATGGGTCTTTGGAGCAGCGTCTGTAGGAGTTTGCCCAGAAGCTCCAGAGGTAGGGTTTCCGGAGAGAGACAGTATTCGTATGAGAAGTGTGGTGGTGAAGGGGAAAGGAGAGAGCTGTGGAGTGAGAGGTAGGATGGAAGCCACCTTCTCGTAAGACAGGAAGGGATCAGGCTCAAGGAAAGAGCCAGGAAAGCAAGAGAAATCAAGGATGCATGAGGGAGAGGCTATTTGTTGGGAGAGCCTGCGCCACCCCAACACCACTGCAGAGACCCCCAAACCTTCTCAGTCCCCAGAGAAGTCGCCTCAGTCACCCTTCAGTGTCACCAAGCCCCGCCAGCATTTAGTAACCCAGACTTGATTATAGAACACGTGTGTTATTTATTTGGATAGCCTCCTAAGGAAATGCTCTGAAATTCAGGAAACACATAATATGCAAAAATGTTCCTTCCAGATGTATTTAAAGTACAAATTGGAAACAGCCTGCATTTCTAACAAGGAGGAAATGATTAAATAACTTACCGCAACAATACTAATGGTAATAATAGTCCCCATGTTGGAGAGTTTTTCTTATGCCAAGTCCTGCTCCAAGCCCCGGCTAGTAGGAACTCATTTTTATTCCATTCAGTGAAGAGCTGAATATATACATATATATATATATATAATATCATCATAAGTATAGATACACATTTAAATACATTTTATGTATCAAGAGAGTGTAGAAGAAAATAAAGCAAAATATTAGCATTACTCAGAGATATTTATGCTTTTTCCTTCTTTCAATTCTCTTTTTCAATTAATTTATTTTTTTAATTTATTTTTTAACTGAAAGATAATTGCTTTACAGAATTTTGTTGTTTTCTGTCAAACTTCAACATGAATCAGCCATAAGTATACATTCTTTTTAATTTACTATGTTAATGAATTTGTATTCCTTTAAAATTTTTAATATTTAAATTATCACATAGTAAAATTGACTTTTCAGGGATGTGTGTACAGGTCTATGAATTTTAGTATATGCATGATTTGTATAAACTGTACTCCCATCAGGATATATGATTTACTTGTTTATACTAAGAAAAAAAAGTAGTAAACATTTTTTTTTTAAGAAGGTAGAGTTTGCAAAGATTGCATTCCCTACAAGGTGACTATAGTATTGTGAAGCTAAAAGCTCCACATGGCCAAGGGACAACAGGAGTTCCCTGTCTGCCAAGTGCAGGGGCTCCCTTTGTGGTCACCTGGCAGGGAGTCCCCATGCTGGCCACACTCCAGGGGATTCTGTCCCTGGAAAGGTGAGGTGTCCAAGGAGAGTCCAGAAGCTGAAGTGGGGGACCCACTCAGAAAAGAGCAGGCAGATCTCCTCCCAGCCTCTTGGGTAACTGACCATGGACAAATGGATGTCCATCTTCACTGGAGACAGAACCTACCCGTCACAGCATCCTCCTCTGAGAGGAAGACCTCCCAGGGTTCCTTCGTCTTCACTCTGCAGTCCAAATCTCTTCTACTTTAACCTACCTTCAAAGGAAATAGAGACCCATATTCCCCCTGCTGTCTGTTACCAACCTGGGGAGCTTTAGGAATATTCTTGAGAAGCATCTCAGTCTCCTTCCATTCCAGATAACCAATCTCTGTTTCTTTAAGCTAAAGGTCTCAAACTCAAACCCCAGCCAGGACCAAGCATGAACAAATGAATACAAAAGGTCTGGGTTCAAAACAATAGAGAGGGACTTCCCTGGTGGTGCAGTGGTTAAGACTCTGCACTTGCAGTGCGGGAGGCAGAGGTATACTCCCTAGTCAGGGAGATCACACATGCTGCGTGGCACAGCCAAAAAAAAAAAAAAAAAAACAATAGCAAAATCCAGTAGGGAGTGGTGAGGACTAGGGTAAACCGAAGAACTGAAGCCCCACCCAGTGGGGAAAGCTCTCCTTGAGCTTCAGGTAATTGTTGCCATGCAAGAACAAGAACAGGTTCAATGGTATGTGAACCGTGAACTTCCAGATGTTCAAGCTAGTTTTAGAAAAGGCAGAGGAACCAGAGATCAAATTGCCAACATCCATTAGATTATTGAAAAAACAAGAGAGTTCCAGAAAAACATCTATTTCTGCTTTATTGACTCTGCCAAAGTCTTTGATTGTGTGGATCACCACAAACTGTGGAAAATTCTTCAAGAGATGGGAATACCAAAGCACCTGACCTGCCTCTTGAGAAATCTGTATGCAGGTCAGGAAGCAACAGTTAGAACTGGACATGAAACAACAGACTGCTTCCAAATAAGGAAAGAAGTACATCAAGGCTGTATGATGTCACCCTGTTTATTTAACTTATATGCAGAGTACATCATGAGAAACGCTGGCCTGGATGAAGCACAAGCTGGAATCAAGATTGCCGGGAGAAATATCAATAATCTCAGATATGCAGATGACACCATCCTTATGGCAGAGGATAAAGAGCCTCTTGATGAAAGTAAAAGAGGGAAATGAAAGAGTTGGCTTAAAGCTCAACATTCAGAAAACTAAGATCATGGCATCCAGTCCCATCACTTCATGACAGATGGATGGGGAAACAGTGTCAGACTTTATTTTGGGGGGCTCCAAAATCACTGCAGATGGTGACTGCAGCCATAAAATTAAAAGATGCTTACTTCTCGGAAGAAAAGTTATGACCAACCTGCTGCTAAGTCGCTTCAGTCGTGTCCAACTCTGTGCGACCCCATGACGGCAGCCCATCAGGCTCCACCGTCCCTGGGATTCTCCAGGCAAGAACACTGGAGTGGGTTGCCATTTCCTTTTCCAATGCATGAAAGTGAAAAGTGAAAGTGAAGTCGCTCAGTCGTGTCCGACTCTTGGCGACCCCATGGACTGGAGCCCACCAGGCTCCTCCATCCATGGGATTTTCCAGGCAAGAGTACTGGAGTGGGGTGCCATTGCCTTCTCTGATGACCAACCTAGCATATTAAAAAGCAGAGACATTACTTTGTCAACAAAGGTCTGTCTAGTCAAGGCTATGGTTTTGCTAGTGGTCATGTATGGATCTGAGAGTTGGACTATAAAGAAAGCTGAGCACCGAAGAATTGGTGCTTTTGAACTGTGGTGTTGGAGAAGACTGAGAGTCCCTTGGACTGCAAGAAGATCCAACCAGTTCATCCTAAAGGAAATCAGTCCTGAATATTCATTGGAAGGACTGATGCTAAAGCTGAAACTCCAATACTTTGGCCACCTGATGCGAAAAACTGACTCATTTGAAAAGACCCTGATGCTAGGAAAGATTGAAGGCAGGAGGAGAAGGGGATGGCAGAGGATAAGATGGCTGGATGGCATCACTGACTCAATGGACGTGAGTTTGAGTAAACTTCAGGAGTTGGTGATGGACAGGGAGGCCTGGTGTGCTGCAGTCCATGGGGTAGCAAAGAATTGGACATGACTGAGTGACTGAACTGAACTGAACTGAAGAACAAGAGCCTGGGGCTGCCAGATTTTCTGGTTTTTCAAAAATGTCTAGAAGAATAGACATTTTGAGGCATTAGGTTTTTTTGTGTGTAGGGAAATGAGTTGTTGTGAGTTTCTGACCTGTTCTAAGCCTTCGTTTGGGAGGCTGTGTGCTGGTGGTTCTGTCTTCCCCCTTGCAACTCCAGCCACACCCCAGACTATGGCAAAGGCAGGGCCACTGAGAGTATAACAGGGGGTGGGCTAATCGTTTCCCTTTGGCTTCCAGGTTCCTGGGCCACCAGGGCCAGAGGGGCCTCCTGGACCTCCGGTGAGTTGGAAGGCTTGTCTGTGTTTCAGTTCACTGTGACTAGGCCCCTAACGTCCCCTCTCCATGGCAGTCACTGGGCTTAGCCTCAGCCTTAGGTCAACCATCGTCTATTTCCACGGAGGGATTTTCACATCCATGTGTCCCCTCCATGCTCCTCTTCCCTCCCACCTTAAACAGGCATCACTTCTGTGACACCAAGGAGCCTGGGTGTTGCCTGGTTTCCTGGAAAGAGTTGACGGGCTTGAGAGCCCCGAGGTCTGGTCATGGGGTCTGGTCCTTCCTTGCAGAAGTCAGAGTCACTCCGTTCCTTTGCTATCAGACTTCTGTTCTTCTCCTTCTATTCTGACTAACCAGCCAGCAGGATTAAAATAGAAAGTGACCCATTTAAAACTGACTCCACTAGGTTGGCCCTTCCATAGTTACAGATGATAAGGCACCTTTAAAGGGACCCCTCTGCATTATACCTAGAGGATCCCTAAGCCTCCCCCCGGACCAATAGATGCTGGTCCCTGCCTCTGTGGGGTTCACAGTCCCCATGAGGATGGGTCACCCCATTGCCACTGGTACAAGTAGTAGCAGTAGCAATAATGGCAGTCACCAACGTTTATTGAAACTTACGATGTGCCTGATACAATGCTAAGCATTTTGCACATATCAATTTATTTCACTTTTGCTTGTTTCCCTCTGAATCTTCCTTGCATGACACTGAGTATTTTCTCAGGAGTCAGCTGTGGGGGCCACGGAGCGATTCTCAGTTAGTACCTGGCTGGGGAAGCCTGGCTCAGGCCTCACTCCAGAAAGCCCCAGCAGACCCCCTTTAGCATTCCCTTCTATCTCCCCGAGGTGGGGATCCCAGGCCAGGCTTTATACCCTATGCCCTTGCCCTTTTGCGGTCCAACTTGTGGACAACGAGATTGACTTAACCAGAAATGCAGTTCTGAGGTGCCTTGTTTTGATTCCAAATGCAGGGGCTCCAAGGCGTTCCTGGACCAAAGGTAAGATGATGTCACGTGGCAGGTGCTGGGTGAGGGGGTGGAGGAAGGAGCCCTGTCGGTAAAGACAGAAAAGCGAGGAAGTGCTTCAGAGGCAGACCAGCTGACCCCTTCCCTAGATGGAATTATGTGACACTTTAGCCAATGGGATAGAATTAGGACAGAATAAAGTCCTGCGGTCCCATTAACATCCATCACTGATGCTGGACAGGCTTTGGATTTAGAATTTTCCCATCCATTTAGATTCTTAGCAAATGATGAGATCCTTTTTCCATGTAACCTACCCAAGACCCTTCACTCACCCTGAAGTATAGGTGGGAGACAGAGGGCGGCAGAACATGGGACCCCTTCCTGGAACCAAGCCCACTGGACTCTGGCCTGGGATTCTCCCAACCCCCTCCCCCAACATCGCAAATGGATACAAGAGGCTGCAAACTGCTGGCATGGGGAAGCCTGTGTCTCCTGCACTGACATTCTTCGAGGGACAGTTTCTTTCCCTGATTAGTCTGGGAGACTCAGGGATCCAGTGGTGGCATTTCAGGCATTTGCCAGCCAGGATCCCCAGCGTCCCAGTTTTTCTGCTATGCAAATAGTCATCTATGCCAATGCCTGACCTGGAACTGATGTGGGTTTGTCTCCTCTCTTGCCATCCCCTTTCCCTTTGGGGACCTCAAAGTTACTACAGAGACACAAGGGATTCTAACATGAGCGGAGCCAGGCTAAGAATTCAGTGATTCCTGGAGTCCCCAGCCAGCCACCCCTGGATCAGCCACCTCCACCTCCTCCCTCCTCTGTCTGTCCCCCTCCCCACCATCCACCCCTGTCTCCAGAACCCTAGAATGCGAGGGCAAGTTGTCTGGGCCATGCTCTTCTGTGATCTCGCCCATCTCCCTTCCCTGCAGGGGGAAGCAGGACTAGACGGAGCAAAAGGAGAAAAGGGCGTCCAGGGAGAAAAAGGAGACCGAGGTCCTCTGGGATTACCCGTAAGTATCGTGGACCCTACGCACTGGTGTGAGGAGCCCAGCCTGGTGGTCCTGAGGAGGTGCTGAGCAGGGGCCCTGGAAAGACCACTGGAAAACTCGAGGTTCAAAAGTTGTGAGCATCCCGGAGCTCCATGGGGTTTTGCTTTCCCACCTGGACTAGACTGTGGGCTCGAATTCTCTTGCTGAGGGCCTCCTCTGGGCTGGGCCTGGCCTAGGTTCTGGAGGATTGTGGATTTGAATAAGTCCCCACCCCCACCCCAAGGAGTACCCAGCTGGAGAACCAGAGGGAGCCCAAGAACAGCCTTATTGTGCTAAGTCCTAATTATGCTCGTTTGAGGCAATAAAAATCTCCCTTTACCGGGGCCGAGCTTAGAGGACTTGAGAGTGCTGGGACAGTGGAGTGTTCTCCATCTCTCTCCTGCTTTCCCAGGCAGACTCCAGAGAGCCCCTGCTCTCTGCTCTTAAGCACTGGCCACAGCAAAAAGCTTGCAAAAAGTCAGATCTTCCTGTCCCAGCAGGCTAAGATCACTCACGTCTCGGTTCTCTGAGCTCTCTAATCTCAGCTAAAGGCCCCAGGTCAGGGTGGGGGCTGCTCGGCAGGCCTCTGCATCTCCAGATGTGGGGCCTGGGCTCAGTGAATTCCTGTGCCCCAAGCTCCAGTGGGAACCCCACTGGCCTGGTCACTGCCTTACATGTCTCCAGGGAAGCACACGTCACCGCCCTCCCCAGAGCCCTGGGCTCCACCCTCCCTCACACCCCAGTGAGGTTGGCACACATTGTTTGTTTTTCAAGATCTGGAAGGAAACTTTAGGATTCCCTGTAATCATTTTATTAATGGGTCTGGAGAAAAAAGTGAGTCACTTGAATTCACAGATGAAGTCAATGGCCCAGCTGGGCCAGAAGCTGAGCCTCTACTGAGGCCACAGCCTTGCAAAGAGAGCTTTTCCCAGCTACTGGGGCTTCCTCTCTCCCGAGCACAAGGCCAGCTCCCACTCCAGGAAACCGTAAAAAAGCAGGGGAACGATAGGAAGCCCAGTTGCCCCAGCTTGGCAGGGCTAAAAGGTCTGGTTAATGTAATCACAGTGACCAAACAGCAAGAGCAAAAGGTATGATTACACCTCATTACTGCATCAAATGTGGGAATATTTAAGGAGCTGATTTCGCCTGACAGACTACAGTAACTGATGACTTTAGCAGACACTTTTCCCATGTCTTAAGCTGTGTCCAGAATGATTAAGTGTTTTTTAGTATTAGAGAGACTTCCAGTCCCCCACTCAACCACAAACCTCTCCTTGTTCACTTTCCTGGCCCCAACGACCCTAGTAAACATTGGGGAATTCAGTCAGAGGTTGACATGAAGACCAAACAGGTAATATAAACAAAGAAAGCGCCAGAGGGAAGACAAAGGATCCAACTGTCTTTAATTTTTCAGCTTTTGATAGAGACAAGGGAACAGAGAAGTACTTTTGCTGGCTTAGGAAAACAGCAGAGCAAACAATATTCATAAAAAACAATTAACATGGATTTCAGAGGGACAGTAAGGAGCAGTGGGGATTATGGTTCCTGGAAACCGTGTGTCTCTTCTTAAAAGGCCCAATCCCTGCTCAGTTCAGCTGACTTGCCTTAGGGCAGTGAGGGTCCAGAATTTCTGCATACTCTAACTTCTCTAAGGAAGCCAGACATCTGGCATCTGATGGAATATCTCATTTTCTAATATTAACTCAAAATTATTTGCAATACTACAACCCATATAGAATATGTTAGTGGTCCACATACGGCCCCAAAACCTCCAGTTCATGCCCTCTGCTCCAAACCGCTCAAGATAACTCAGTATTAATCCTGCATAGAGGGATTTCCCTGGTCTTATAGTGGGTAAGAATCCGCCTGCCAGTGCAGGGGACACAGGTTCAATCCCTGGTCTCAGAAGCTTCCACATGCCCTGGAGCATGTACCACAACTATTGAGCCTGTGCTCTAGAGCTTGGGAACTCCAACTGCGGAGCCCACATGCCTCGACTACTGAAGCCTGTGAGCTTAGAGCCCATGCTCTGCAACAAGAAGCCACCACAACGAGAAGCCCATGCACCATGTTCTTCATTCTGCATAATGAAGAATAACCCCTGCTCACCACAATTAGAGAAGGCTCACATGCAGCAATAAATAAATAAATAAATAAATTACATACATATATATATACACACTGCATAGACAAGGTATATGGATACTTAGCTCAAGTTCTATTTTTAGGCTTCACCTCCGTGTTTTAGTTCATACAGCAGCAACCTGTGTTTCCAGGCACATCCTACTGAGTTCTTCCTATTTACCCTGCAGAAGAGATTCTCCATGCGGGCTGTACACTGGAATCACGTGGAGATTTCAAGTGTGCTATTCCCCAGGACTCCCTCTTGGAGACTCTGTTTGAATTGGGCTGGGGTGGGCCCAGGCATCTGTATTATTTAACATCACCCCCAGGAGATTCTGACGTGGTAGCTGGGGTTAAGAACCACAACTTTCTAGGCCATAAGCAAGATCAGTCCCAGGATTATGTGGTCCTAGGACTGAGAAGCAAGGCCCTGTGAAAAAGTGAAAGTGTTAGTTGCTCGGTCATGTCCAACTCTGCAACCCCATGGACTATAGCCCACCAGGCTCTTCTGTCCATGGAATTCTTCAGGCAAGAATGCTGGAGTGGGTAGCCATTCGTTTCTCCAGGGGATCTTCCCAAGCCAGGGATTGAACCCGGTCTCCCACTCTGCAGGCAGATTCTTTACCATCTAAGCCACCAGGGAAGCCCCCTGACTGAGAAGCGAGGCCCTGAAGGATCCTACCACCTGATATCCTTCATCCAGGATGAAACAGCTCCCTTCCCCCCTCTTTCCTGGGGGTATTCCCCCACCTTTAAAATCCTGAGGCCTAGGCTCATTTCTGAGGCTCAGTTGGAAGCCATTCTCAAGAACTCAGTCTTCACTAGCCTAGAGTGTCCTAGCTACTCTCTCCCTGGCTGTCATGTCGGCATCATCAGCTCTCCTAGGTGGTTGAAGGAGCAGCATCATAGCCCAGCGCAGGAGCGAGAGCTCTAATTCCCACTGTCATATCACTGGATGCTGCCTAGTGAGTGGGTCTTAATAGCATCCCCCCTGCCAGCCAGTTTAATTCCAAGGGGTAAATGGCCTTAGACCTCTGTCCTAGGAGCAATCAGCTGCTCCTAAAGCCTCTTTCCCATAAAAGAGGCCCTGTCTGGGATAACATGAATGGATTGAGTTTGTGTTAAGCTTTGCCAACTGTAAAGTGCCAGAGAAATGTCAGGCAGCATGAGTATTATCATTCAAGGCCCAATTCCTCCCACCTAGTTGAAGCTGAAGTAGGCCAGCATCTACTGGATGTTGTAATCCAAAGCTGAGCCGCCTGGGTCCCCTAGTGTGGACTCACATCAGCAGGTGTGCAGAGGAGGCTGGGAAGACCATCCTTACCGGGGCCCCACCTGCCATGTCTTCCCCAAGTAAGACTGGCCATAGAAGGATGCACTCGCTCTGGTTCAGACACCTCTCCATGATTGTACTTTCTGTATCTCTTTCCCTGGAACACTGCAGCCTCTTGGGAGAGAGGTTTCTGAGAGAGGGTGAAAGGAGAGAGGGGAGCAGGGGGCACAGAGGATTGGGATGGCCGTTGGCACTGATCTCCATCCAGCTTGCTCAGCAGTTGGCCACACTGCACTCAGTGTCTCCATGTTTTTGTTGGTTTTCATGTGAATACATTACCTGTCCTCCCAAGCTTATTTCTCCCATTTTGTTTGATGACCAGCATTAATGTCTGTCCAGAGTCACTGCTTCACTCACCTCTCCCCTCCCTGGTCCCTTTTTCTCCCTCCCATTCCTCCCTTCCCCTTCTTCTGGTCAAACTGTTCCCTTTGTCCAGGGAGCTTCAGGTTTGGACGGCAGGCCTGGGCCACCGGTGAGTGTCACTTCTCCATTACCCCTCCACCCACCCCCACCCCACCCCACTCCTGGCCTATAAGCCCTTTCATCTGTCTTGCTGTGGCCTCGTGTTTGTTTTTTTTTTTTTTCAATAAATCATGGCTTATCCCACCACCGACACCAAAAAGTGACATCTGTGCTCAGTTCACAAGTGCTTATTCAGGCCTCTTGACCAAAGACCATAGGCCTTCATCTCCATTTCCCTGTTCATATATGCACACAGGGTCCTCACATCTGAGTTTCAAGACCACTGGATGTGGGGTGGGAGGCTGCTCCAGTAGCAAAGAATCTGTTCCTAAAGGAATGCTGAGTTCAGCCTGGGACTCAAGCCCTAGGGGTTTGGGCCGTGACTCATCCCCACCAAACACAACAGTGTCTGTATGTGCCCGTCATGCTGTGTTGTCTTCATCCTGTGAGCTCTGTCCATCTCCTGTCTGCCCACAAGGGCTTTCTAGTCCTGTGCAGCCACATGTATGTGGGTGAGGCCAGCACTGACGGGCGAGGGCGGGTGGGGCATAGATGAGCCATAGGCAAGTCCCAGCTTAGTGTTCTGAGAGCCTTTGACATCCATTCCTTCACCACATCTGCCTCACACCACAGTCCCTCTCTCTCTGTCCTCCTTGCACCCAGCACACCTTTCCCAGGTGGCCAGTCTGAGCTAGAGGGATTATCTGTGACAGAAATCAGAGAAACCATGACTTCCTCTCAACTACCTAGTCCATTCATATTGGACAGAGGGGAGCAGTGCAATGTATACATTTATATTTTCTGTCCCCTTTGAACCTGAAGGTTTTTTTCTCATCAAATCAATAACAGAAAGTTAAAGGAAAATGTTTACAGGAAGAGTGATCCTGTCTTGCCAATACTAACATCTATTGGGCACTTCCTAGGTGTCAGGCCCAGAACCAAACGCATGCCACGTTTTCATCCATTCTAACCTGGCAGCAGCCTGGGAAGCAGACACTCCCGTTCTCATTCCCATTTTACAGGTGGGAAAACGGACTCTTAGGGAAACCAAGAAACTTCTCCAATATCGCAGTTTATAGGCCTTTGAGGGAGGAGTTGAAGCTGACCAGTGACTTCAGAGTGCTATTCTGACACTCTGCCACAGACATCCACATCTTTCCCTCCTCCCTCAAAGGGGCCACCGCGAACATCATATGTCTCTTTTTTCCACTTAAAGTAAATCAGCCTTTGCCCACTTGCTCCCACCCAACCTGTCACAGCTACATCCCAGCACCACCAGGAACCGCCCATAGGCCCAGGCCCAGTCCTCATGTCCTGAGCAAGAAATACAATCACTGAGGCTGAGCAATAGGAAGCTCTGAATTATAGGTTTCGCCTAGCAGTGCTGTAAATCAGGAACCTGGAGAAGATGTTTAATTATGCCCTAGCAAGCCCCACTCTGTTTCTAAGCAACACAGCTCTGATCACCCCCACTGCCCTGTGGGGCTGCAACCCCAAGTCAGGGGCACGTAGGGCACACCTCCACGGCAGGCCAGCGTCAGCAGACATCCACTAATCTACTCTCCAATCCAGCCTGTCCCTCAGGGCCTGGGATGGGGACAGAAGGCCCGGCCAGAGGCTGAAGGCCAGGGCCCGCAGTGGGGGCGGGGTGGGGGTGGACGATGGCTGAATGACCCTCCCACGCCTGCCTCTGTGTGTGCGTCTGCATCGGTCTCTGTGGCATGAAGACCCTCCTGCTGCATGTGGAGCTGCGTCAGCAAAGGCGTGCCAGCCCCCAGCCTCCCCACCCCTGGGATGGCGTCAACTCCCTCCCGAGCGCTTCTGGGAACAAACTAAGCAACCGTTCTCCTGCTGTTTTCAGCCTTGGCAAGCTTGGCTGTGAAGCGAAAGGGTTTCCTTCCTCAAATCTGGCTCTGAGGCAGGGGGGAGAGCTCTCTCCCCGAGGCCCCCAAAACCAAACAGGAACGCGGCCCAGTCCAATGACCACCCTGCATGAGCCGGGCCTCGCCAACCCTGAAAACTGGGCCTCTGGACCTTGCTCATCTCCAGGCATCGGGTGGGGATCCTGGGCTCCCCTTAGCATCAGGGCCCTCACCTCCACATTTTCTCACCTCCCCAGGGTACTCCAGGACCAATCGGAGTTCCAGGCCCAGCGGGACCAAAGGGAGAGAGGGTGAGTGCCCAGCGAGGTAGACCAGGGGCCCCTCAGCCCCTCCTCTGCCTCAGGCCCTCAGTCCTGGTTCCTGCGACCCACAGGGCCACCGTGTCAGCCCAGCCGTCTCAGCCCCCATCTGTTCCTCCTAGACCCAGCCAGCGCCTCATGCACGTCTTCTCTTGATGATCCTCCCAGCCTGTGGGGGTGCAGCAGGCCTGGGGTGCTCATTTTTTTTCTGGCCATGCCACTCAGCTTGTGGGTTCTTAGTTCCCCAACCAGGGATCGAACCCATGCCCTCTACAGTAGAAGCTCTGAGTCCTAACTACTACCCCTGCCAGGGAGGTCCTGGGGTGCTCATTTTGTAACTACAAGTGAACAGAGACTTGGAGAGCTTCCTCCCCTCAGTTTCTGGTCACCTGGCTTCGGTCACAGGTGACTGGCGAGGCCCCAGACCCTGCTGTCACCATACATGCCTGAACTCTGCAGTGACTTAGGGAAACAGCACAGAACATGGTGCCAGGTGGTGTTAGAAATCCTGGGGATGTCAAGAAGCCAGGAGACCTGCGCATCAGACCGGCTCTCGTGGGTCACTCTCCTGCAACCAGTGCAGTGGGCTTGTGCAGGGGTTGGGGGAGGAAACTTCCCCACTCCTCCCAACCAGGCCTGGTTTCCACACTCTCAGGGCCTGGCATCACTGGAGGGCTGGCATGGGCACTGGACCTCTGAGTGGGCATCTGCTGGGCTTTCCACCTGTAAGAGCAGAAAGCCCACCCTGCTGACTCTCCCCACAGGAGAGGCTTTGTCTCTTTGGTTCTCAGACCACACAACGTGGGGAGGGTGGGGTGGGGGAGCGAGCTTCTGGAGACAGATGTGGGCTTCCCCGAGCTCTGCAGCCACTTGGAGAACCAGGGTGGCTGCTCTGAGGGGTGACACCTGCAGCTTCGGAGAGAAATCAGAGCTCTCTTTCTCTCCCCATTGCCCCCTTCCCTCTCTCTCCCTGTCTGCCTTGCCCATGCCCATTTCCTGCTCCTTGCTGTCCTTCCCTGCTTCTGCCTCTGGCCAGCCAGTACCCCCGCCCCAACAAACAAATGTCCACAGAGGCCAGGATCTGTGGAAGAAGGGTGAGAGGAGCTCCCAAGCCCCCTCCTCAGGGCGTGTAGTCCATGCAGTCACCCCACCTTCCACCCAGCCCTTACTTCCTGGGAGGCTCTTTGAGGAGACTGGAGAGGTTGCCCAGGTTTCGTATGAAAACAGAAAGTGGCTGTCGGAAGGTTACCGTGTCAGGGAAGGCTCATGTGTTCTTTCTCTGGTTTCAGGGCAGCAAAGGTGACCCTGGGATGACAGGACCAACGGGAGCAGCTGGGCTTCCTGTAAGTCTCATGGGATCAGAGGCTCCACCCGCCCGGGTCCCCCACCACAGAAGCACTGTCAAAACAGAATACCCAGGGCCTGGAGCAAAAAATCCAGGGCCAAGCGAGGAGAATTCTCATCTCTGTGACAGATGAAGCAGCCAACTGCCACCAGCCCACTCTCTAGCACTCCCCTGCTGGGCTCTGCTCCAGGCAAACCCCGGGGCCCATGGCCCCTGATAGGGAACCAGGTCCTCACCAGTGCGGACCATCTGGCACACATGGCTGAGCCTCTTCCCTGAAGGCCTCTGTGTTCGATGCAGTGAGGGTCTCACAGGTGACTGTGCCATGGCCCCTGCCCTCATGCAGGGACAGAGCCACGTCCAGATCACTAGACGGCAGGGAGACATCTCCCAAGACAGGCAGCTTCCCATTTGCAATGGACTTCTCCTTGCTGGGTTATAGAAGTCGGCTGCCTGGGAGGGGCAGGACTTTGGTTTCCCACCCACTTGAAGGTCGTACACTAATTGGGTTCCATACTCGGCAGTGCTTCGGCACCTCCAGCCAGTCTTTGCTTTACATCCCTCTCCAGCAGAAGACAAGGAGGAAAAGAATTGAAAGCAGTCTTGTAGAGAGGTTTAGTCACAGCAACATTGTTTGCAAGAGCTAAAAATGTGAAGCAACCAAAGTGTCTGTAGATACATGAATGAATAATCAAAACGTGGTATATGTGTGCAGTAGCGTATTTTCCAGTCTTAGGAAGGAAACTCTGACATTCTACACTACGGTGAACCCTGGGGACATTTAAGTGAGATAAGCCAGTCACAGAAAGACAAATACTGTATGACTTCACTTATATGAGGTATTTATAGTAGTCAAAACCATAGTGACAGAAAGTAGAGCGCTGAGTGAAAGGTGGAATGAGTAGTTACTGTCTAATGATATAGAGTTTTAGTTTTGCAAGGTAAAAAGAGTTTTGAAGATGGAAAGTAGTGGCAGTTACACAAAAATATGAGTGTACTTAATACCACTGAACTGAATGCTGAAAAATGGTTAAGAAGGGAAATTTTGTGCTGTGTGCTAAGTCGCTTCAGTCATGTCCAACTCTGTGCGACCCCATGGACTGTAGCCTGCCAGGCTCCTCTGTCCGTGGGATTCTCCAGGCATGAATACTGGAGTGGGCTACCATGCCCTCCTCCAGGGGATCTTCCCGACCCAGGAATCGAACCCACATCTCTTATGTATCCTGCATTGAAAGCCAGGTTCTTTAACAGTAGGGCCATATTTTACCACAATAAAAAAAATTGAAGGAAAAAATAATAGAGAACAACTTGCACCTTGAAAAGAGGGGCTCAGGAGTTTTGGAGTCATTTTTATAGCAAGAGGCAAGTGGGATCTAGGAACCCAAATCTGGTCAGTACTCTGACAACCCAGAGGGATGGGATGGGGTAGGAGGTGGGAGGGAGGTTCAAGAGGGAGGGGACATATATATACCTATGGCTGATTCATGTTAATGGATGGCAGAAACAAACACAATTATTGTTAAGTAATTATCCTCCAATTAAAAAAGAAGAAGAAGAGGCAGGTGGGAAAGCCATGCAAACACCTGCCTATCCAGGAGCAGTCTTTGCTCCCATCTAGAAGAACCCGACCCCAGGCCAGGGTGTTGGCTGCAGAGTGAGAAACCAGAACTGTGTCTGACTTTACCCATAACTCATTATCTGTCTCTAGGTCAAGTTCCTTGAGCAGGTATTCTCCTTTGTCTCCCTTCCTTAAAATGGGGCTCATGAAACCTGTCTCTGATGAATTAGGCACCAGTAAAGAGCTTTATGTGGAGAAGGCAATGGCAACCCACTCCAGTACTCTTGCCTGGAAAATCCCACGGGCGGAGGAGCCTGGTAGGCTGCAGTCCGTGGGGTCGCGAAGAGTCGGACACGACTGAGTGACTTCACTTTCACTTTTCACTTTCATGCATTGGAGAAGGCAATGGCAACCCACTCCAGTACTATTGCCTGGAGAATCCCAGGGACGGGGAGCCTGGTGGGCTGCAGTCCATGGGGTCACACAGAGTTGGACACGACTGAAGCGACTTAGCAGCAGCAGCAAAGAGCTTTTTAAGCCTGGAAGGAAGGACTGTGTGGCCATCCTGTGTTTTCTCCTTAACATGTTTTTGTTTCTCTGATTTATTGCAGGGTTTACACGGACCACCCGGGGACAAAGGAAACCGGGTCAGTCTGAGTCCTCACACTTTGGCTCTGATCACTAATGTCTTCATGGCGAGGTGGAATGACCAACTGGGGATTCCTGACTCAATGTGGAAATACAGTTTTTCCTGATAAATCATTCTAAATTAAAAGACTTTCTAGTGAGGGGCTTAATCCGTGGCACTCAGGGAGCCTAGGGACCTAATCCTGAAATTGTAGCACGTATTTTTCCACGAGGAAAGGGGAGGCTGAGTCCCAGGGCGGCCATCAGATTAGCATTGCCATTCAGTGACAGGAGTCACAAGCCCAGCTCTCTCTAGGTTGCCCTGATAATGGGCCCCTAAACGAGATTTTTACATCCATCATTGCCGAGTCCTCGTCTTCTGACACCCAGTTTTACCAGGCATCCCAGGTCACTGGTGAGAGAGAAAATAAATCCCAGCTCCAAGAACAAGCAGACAACTGTTGTACACAGGCAAGCCTTTTAAAAGGATCCCAGCCGTTGCTTCTCTTGGAAAGAGTCGGCAGGACTATGACATGAGTCACGGCTTTCAGGACCCTGCTCCTCCCTTGGTTTCTGCCATCTTCACCAGGACACAGTCCTGAGTGTCCGCGGCACCCACAGCCACCTGACGGCCACATGGCACACTGGTGCCCAGGAGCAGTCATCGCACAACATCTCACCAAGGGCTGGCCTTTGCTTCCTTTCTAGAACGTCTTGTTGGCTGCCTCGTCACGGTGGTTCTCAGTGGGGTGCACGTCCCCTAGAAGGCCAAGAGCATCTTCTAGTGGGAATAATATTACAGGATCTTAGAGGTAGAAGAAGAGTAGGAAGAACAAGAGAAACATGCTCCAAACTATGATAAGATGTTCTGAGTCCCCACGAGAGTTAGACACAGAGCACGGGACTTGCAGAAGCCTGGTCTTCTGGCTCGTCTTTGAACACTGATAATAGAGCGTTCATGAATAGAACATGCCAGAATCGGTACATTTATATCTGGCATCAGCACCAGTCTCTTCCATTTAAGATGGATTTACTGAACAGTTCCATATTCCTGAAGTTTCCTTTCTGACAGCTGGTCAGAAGCAATCCATTTATCCCATGTATTCTATGAACAGGAAAGGAAAGGCAAAACTACCCTGTCAGACTGTCCATGAAAAGCCCATCGTTGCTTCGCTGTTGCTTGTGGAGGTAAAGCTGGAGATGTTCAAAGCCCCTCACGCCCACTGGCTATGCAAGGGGGCTCCTAAACTTTGCCTCACATCACACCTGGGACACCCCATCAGAGAGGCTCAGAATAAACCACTGGAATAAACAGACCCACTTCCAGAAATGGGCCAGCCAGTTACGGCGGCCTGGAAAGCCCACCTCCAACACTGGCATCCGAGAGTTCAGGCCACTAAAATAATTGATCATTCCACCTCTCAGTTGGCATACTAACCTCCTTTCTAATTTATTTCTGGAGTGTTCTGGTTTTCTTTGTTATGTTCAATTAGTACTTGTTAAGCCTCTTTCTTAAGACTTTTCAGTTGGCTTGAGGCACTGGGCCATTTGAAAGCTACAAAACCAATCTTTCCAGTGGTGGTGACTGTGTGGCTCTAGAGGCAGAAGCGAGGCAAGAAAATGCCCTTGTCAGGACTTCCCTGGGAGTCCAGTGGTTAAAACTCTGCCCTTCCAATGCAGGGAGCTCAAGTTGGGGAGCTAAGATCCCACACATCGTGCAGTGCAGCCGATAAATCAATAAAAATTTTCAATGCCCTTGTCACAGATGGAGATATGGTGGGAGGCTGGTGGCTCTGATGCTTAAAGAACCGAGGTCATTGAATGAGCCACTGAGGCCCCATGATTCAGTGGGAAAATATTTCTTCTCCAGTTCCTATTCTAAGGTTTTATATACTTCTCCCCTGTCCCACATATAAATTAGCAATATGTCACTTAGTAAAAATCAAGTCCAGAAAACAGGCAAGTTACACAAACCTTCCTTGGAGTGCCTCATAAAAAACCAGTAGACTTCTTCCAAAGGGCAGGTTTCCAAATCAAGGGCCAGATAATTCTTCCATCCAAGAGATCTGACTCTCAGAATGCCAGAATGTCCTAGAAGAGTACCCCCTAGAGCTTGCCTCCTCTTTCAGACCTCTTTATACCACTGGCCTTAATGGGGCTTTTGAGGGGAGAGATGAGCGCTTGGTGATAAAAGCCTCCAAAATGAAGAAAGGTCCAAGCAGAGTCAGCTCTGTGCCATGACCAGTTTTTTCTGGCACCTGGAAACTCAGAAGGCTGACACTTTGGTCTAGGGAAAAGGCCAGAAGTGCTTAGGTGATGCTCAGGTTGGAAGTTTCATTACTGCTTGTGGAGGTGAAGCTGGAGATGTTCAAAGTCGTTCATGCCCACTGGCTATGGAAGGGGGCTCCCAAACTCTGCTTCACGTCACACCTGGGGCACCCCATCAGAGAGGCTCGGATGGGTGCCCCAGGTCTGTTATCCTATCTCCGAGTGACCCAAGACACAGCCTTAAGAACAAGCTACTCCAAGTCCCACCAGAGAATGGTCTTGGGGCCTCCTTCCTGCTCATGGAAGGAGGACGGTCCTCATAGTGGTGGGCAAGGCCCAGAGGCCAAGACAGGCGGTTTTCTTAGGGGACACACATGCCAGGGGAAAGAGTCTGTCTTTGTCACTAGGGGCATTCTCCTTGTCCCTTAACAGCTCTATGAATTTAGCCTGAGAGCCACTTTTAGGATGAAAAAATTCATCACAGGGTAAAGGGTGGTGTGAATTTGGCAATCAGGGCATCAGGAAAATTGGGTTTCACTGTGGAGCTTCCTGCAAACCAGCCAACTGAAAGGTCTGGGAACATTCATGCAGCTTCTGTCACTCTCCGAGAGGTGCCGTCTGCAATGTGTGTGTGTGTGTGTGTGTGTGTGCAGGTGTGTGTGTATGGGAGAGTGCATGCGTGTGCATGTATGTACATGCTTGCGTGCATGCATGTGGGTGCACATGCGTTTTTGCATCTTGCTTCCCCAGGTCCCCTTGCCTCCTTCCTCTCCCCCATCTGCCCTCTCTTGGCCTGGGCCTGCTTCTTCCTCCCTTTACTCCCTGAATATTTCTCCCTCTAGATAGGTTCACCCATTATAATAATCCCATAGCCTCATCCTTTCCCTTCCAGTCCTCCAGCTTCAGTTTATTTCCTCTAAAAGCAGTGTTGTTCATTTTTTAAGAACACCCTGCTACTTGATTCTGCCTGCCCCCCTCCCATACCAATTTGACACCCCTCTGCACCAAGGCAGAGGGGTCCTCTTGGGAAAGGGAGCAGCGAGGATGTAGGTGAAGTTACAACTCTGATGACCCAATAAGGCCACTTCCTGTGCCCTTAGAACCTGACAGCCCAGAGTGCAAGTTTCCCATCCTGAAGGGACCTCGGCTAACCCTCTGCCCCCCACAGGCCCATCATCAGGACCTGCAGAGCCCCACTCCCTGGAGCTGTGCTCACCCTCTGAACTTAAGGAACTGTGCTCACTTTTGTGCTGGCCTCACCCAGAGTATAAGGGGCACCTTCCTGAGAAAGTTTCCCACAGGGCTTCTTCATCCAAATAGCAAGTGGTTTCGCTTGTCCACTGTCTGCAGGTTAACTGTCCCATGATTTCCTCATTGGTGGGCATATCTTAGAGCCAATGCCATGACACCTAAGATGCATAGACACATTTCCTCTTAAACACACTAAGTAGGCATTTGCATTTTAGAAAACACTTAGAAGGATGTGTTGGCAATTGCAGGTAACCTCTGAAATCAAGAAATGTGGGTAATTTTCAAACACCTGGAGAAACATCTTAAGTATTCTTATCCATTGCCTCCCTCTAAGGAACCCTGTAGCCTTCCACTGCTGGAACACTGTAGACAGGAGGCCCAGCCTCCGATGGCAGCCTTGGCTCCTACAGTGGCTGACAAGAAGTGACAACTGTTACTGCTCTTATTATGAAGCTGCTGTCATGACTGAGCACATACCATAGGCCAGTGCATGCGTGTGTGCTAAGTTGCCTCAGTCGTGTCCAACTCTTTGCAACCCCATGGACTATAGTCTGCCATGCTCCTCTGTCCATGGGATTCTCCAGGCAAGAATACTGGAGTGGGTTGCCATTTCCTCCTCCAGGGGAACTTCCCGACCCAGGGATTGAGCCTGCATCTCTTACGCCTCCTGCATTGGCAGGCGAGTTCTTTATCGCTATGGTGGTTTAGTCACTAAGTCGTGTCCAACTCTTGGATTCTTGCGACCCCATTGACTGTAGCCTGCCAGGCTCCTCTGTCTATGGGATTCTCTAGGCAAGACTACTGGAGTGGGTTGCCATTTCCTCCTCCAGGGGAACATCCTAACACAGGGATCAAACCTGGGTCTCCTGCATTGCAGGCAGATTCTTTACCAACTAAGCTATGAGGGAAGCCCTTTATCCCTATATGCCAGTATTAAGCACTAAATGTGCACAAAGACCTCGCAACAATGTTCTGAGGGAGGTGCTATTATCCACACTTTACAGATGAAGAAACTGAGGCTCAGAGAGGTTAAGTAAGCTCCCAAAGTCTCGCGGCTGAGAAGAGGCAAATCCCGTTCAGCTGCAAGCCTTCTCTCTGACCATTAGGCTACCCACCCCGAGACACAGTGGAAGCCCCCAAGCCTGAGACAACCGGCCTTCAATAGAGGAGAGCTCCAGGGAGACTTCCCAGGGGCATGCTTGGTCCCTCATAAGGAAATCCCACATATAAAACCCCAACTCAAATTCATTACACAGAGTTTCCCACAGCCCTTCTTTAAATGTAGAGTGACCTTGACACATGTAAAATAGGGTTCAGTTTAGAAAGATGATGTTTGCTGAAGCTTTTCAGAAACAAATGAATTCCTTGAGTCAACATATCCGTATACAAGTAGCTGCCCATGACCTCGGACCAGGATGGGCCAGAGAACGGGAGGACCCAGCTGAGAACCTAGACACACAACATACACACATGCACCTGTACACACACACAAGCTCATGTACTACCATGTGTGTCGCACGTGCCTGCATGCCAGGTTCACACACACACACACACACACACACACACACACACCAGGGCTCTGAACAAAATCACCCTGCCTCCTAAGAGAATGTCAAAGGGATGGACCCAACTGGGACAAAAGCTGTTAGGGCAGACCCTTTTTCTCTAATATGAGTGATCTATGATGATCTTTATTTATTTTTGGCTGTGTGGCACATTGGATCTTAGTTCCCCGACCAGGAATCAAACCCACACCCCTTTCATTGGAAGATGGGAGTCTTAACCACTCGACCTCCAGGGAAGTTCCAGATCCCTTAAAAAAATGAACCCTCAAAGAGAAGGAAATGGGTCCCCCTGTCCATTATATAGATGCATTCCGGGCTCAGAATTAGTATCACCCATCTGCACTTCCTCCCACCTCTGGCTCTCAGCCCTACTGACCCACACACACACCTTCCTTAGCCAAATACTCAGGTTCTTTGTGGGGTGGGGTGGACACTGATCCCTAATCCTGTTGAGGAGACTATCCTAATTGAGAGAATCTATTTTCCCCTCTTTTTTTTTTATTCTGTCTCTAACCTTAACACATGAATGATCCTAAAGTTTTGATGTTTTTTTTTTTTTTTCTTGGACTAAACCATTATTTACAGGGGGAGAGGGGGAAGAAAGGCTCTAGAGGGCCTAAGGGGGATAAGGGAGACCAAGGAGCGCCTGGATTAGATGCCCCCTGTCCATTGGTATGTTTCCATCTATCACTTGGTTTTTCTGGTTTTTCCTGGAGGTTTGCAAGCTGGAAACAAAGAAGGCAAATAAACTAAGATGAAAACCGAATGACTCCATTGACACCACCAAAACCGGTCTGTTCATGTGGCCGATGAAATTCTGCCTGCTGTTGGTGTTGCCTTAAAACCACAGCTGCAAGCAATTCCCACTAAATCCCTTCCCTTTGAAGATGCTGAACAATTGATGTGTGGAAATGGAGACACCACATGGAAAGGGATTTGGGAGCAGGCCTCGGCTCTTAGCTCCGGGATGGCTTTGGAAGCCAGGGTAGCATTTGTGAACCACCCCCGTTTGCCTTCTTTGTTTTGGGGCCACCTCTGTGGCCAGCAGTCCAAGTCATCTGAATTCCCACTTGGTCAGGATGCAGGACGCCAGGGCTAGCATCTCCTGAGGGTCACCTTTGCCCCAAACGGGGCAGAACGAGGCCAGAGAGGGGCTTTTATATACAGCCTCTCAATGCCCACCAGCCATCCGGCCAAAACCTGCAAAACTGCAGACCAAGGTCAGTAGACACACACCCCCAGGAAGCCTTCCCAAAACAGCCAATGAGGAATGATTCATGGCACATCTGCTGGGCTTCTCAAGTGTCCCTCAACCCATTGGAAGGTCCTGAAATTATGATGCATTAAGTTGAAGCTCGTGTGTGTTGACGCCAAGTGCGTCTCTAAATAGAGAGGGGGCTGGAAGGACACGTCGCCAAGCTCAACATTCCTGGATCCAGAGAGAGCACAAAGGCTGAATTGGGAAGGCGGGAATCAACTGGGGTTTGAGGTTTACCTGTAGATGCCCTAAGGGTCCTGCATCCTGGCCAGGATAAGACTGGGCCTCTCCACGCCACAGGCGGAGCTGGCCAGCCTTGACCGAAATAATCATCGTGGTTGGTTTTGTGAACAGGGACACCGAGGTTTTAAAGGAGAGAAAGGGGAGCCGGGGTTACCAGGGCTGGACGGACTGGATGCCCCGTGCCCATTGGTATGGCATCACCCTCCCTTGCCTGCATGGCCAGTATGGCCTTCCCCACGTGTGTGGTTTGTGCCTGTGTGCCTCTCCAACTGCCCTCCACACTCCTGCTCCCTCCATCTGGCCTCCGCTTCCCACCTCTTCACTCTGTGGACACCAAGGGTCACCCTGCCTTGGCTGGCCCTCAGGGGCTCCTGCACAGCCCCCTCTTGCATGCAAAGTCTGCCAGGAAGCTTCTTTTTCTTCCTCTTGCAGCTGCTTCAAAAGCCCATCACCTTAATGTGAGCTGGTCCTGCCCACCCAATGCCAGCTTTAGCTGCATCGGACCCTCCTTTCAGAACAGCTTCTAGACAAAACTGCCACCAGAAAGGAAGCCAGGGAAGTAGAGTCTCTGCATTAGCTCTCAGGACTGTGACTTCTCTGCCTTCACACACTGCAGTTAGTTGGATGAACATTTGAATGAGATGCCCAAGTTGGCCCCATGTCCCTCTCCACACCAACATCTCACTATTTAGCAGAGGACATATGGACACCCTTATAAACACAGGGAAGAATGAGGAGTTCTAGAACCAAAGTTAGAGGAGGGGGTACTCTGCCTGACCTTCCAGCACAGACCTGGGATCACTGTCCAGGTGACACCCCAGTACGAAAGGATAGTCCAAAATCAGGATTCTAGATCCTAGAGGGTTCATCCTTTTCTGCTTGAATCCCAGAAGATGCTGCAAGACCCTCCCTTGGTTTCCTCTTTTTTTCCCCTATCTTTCAGTGGTTTGCCACCAAAAAGTCTAAAAGAACATGGAAAGGTTGAGAATGTGGTTAAGGAAGGGAAGGGAGGAGACAGGGAGGAAGGGAGACATCGGGGACCCACTCCCAAGCATAAGACCTGCCTAAGTGGCAGGTTCTGGTTCCCCAAGGTCCAGTCCCTCTCCAGGCAGGGACCTTCTAGGCTTCTACAGCAATCCTTTCAGCGCACTATGGGGGAAGCAGAAGATGGCCCTTCACTCCACGGCAGTTTGCTCACAAGCTTCCTGCCCCCCCTAAATTTCCCGAGGAGGTTTGGAGCTCGTGGAGCTATTTTCATACCAGTAATTGTCAGATGAGAATTCCCAGCCTCACATCCCCACTCCAGGGTCACACAGGAATTATCTTGGGACAGAGGAGAAAAAGCTATAAGAAGAGATGCTATGTGACCCTGACAGGTGACCACAGAGCCCCTTGAAGGGACTTTCAGGGACCAGGAGAGGCAGATTAAGCTGACAGAGTGGCTGCTTCCTGTCCCCCGCCCGGTCTCCTGAATCCTCAGCATGCAGCATGCACCTCACAGGCACCTTTCTCAACCATGGAATCTCCCACGCCCTCCACGGCACCTCCACTGATCATCAACCAGTCATCCCTTCTACCACAGCCTTTTCCAGGACCCCGAAATCTGAGTTCTGCCGGCTGCAGCCCTGGCTCCTCACCCTGCTCTTCACCCACACACTACCACTGCACCCCCTCCCTGCCTGCCCAGCCCTCCTCTGTCCCCCCTGCCACCGTCCACGTGCCAATGGGAAGCCGCTGTGGCCCGCGGAGGCGCCTGTCCCTCCCAGAGTCCATGGGAAGTGTTGCGCGATGGCGGGCTGGGAAACGGGACCCAGGTCTTCATGGAACCCTGGGATGCACCACCTTCCCCTGCAGAACCTCCCCAACCCAGAAGGGATGGTGAAAGTCACCTTGATTTGACCTTTAATGCAAACTGGCATTTTCTCCAATAATGTATCATTTGTCTTAATTTTGCTGTGGAAGTTTACGTACCTTCCCTTTCTTGTTTGGCGTTGTTGCTGTTTGCCGTCTCCTGCATTGTGTTACTGTGGGCGTGGGGCAGTGGGCGGCAGGGGCGGGGGTGGGGGAGAGGCGGCGCTATTGATCAGGATTTTTAGTACAAGGTAATTAGACTTCTTCAGCACCCGTGCAGGGCCAGCTGTCTGCTGGGCTCCAGGTGAGCAGTTTCCGCGCCTGTCATGGGTGGATGAGTAGGTTCAGGCATAGGGGGCTCCCATTCCAGCCCCTCGGGGGCTGACCACTTGCTCGGGTCTCTTGAAACCCTGTGTGCCTCTCCTTCTCTGCCCTGGAACCTGGAGTTCTAGAACCTGGGCTGCAGTTCTAATAGACTCAGACTGAGAACCAGATCGCTGCCCTGGTTCAGCCTCATCCTCCCTGCCTGCTCCTCAGGGGTTTCTAGTTTCCCCCAGGGCGCACCAGAGCAGCCAGGACAGCCTGGCGGAGGAGACTCAGGATGTCCTGAGGCTTCAGGTGCTCAGCGGGTGCACCAGCAGAGGGGACAAGTGTCCCCTGGTGAGTTCTCATCCTACCACTGCACAGCCCCCCAAGTCCCCAGAGACAGCAAAGGCTGTGCCGGGAGCTCCGCCTCCTTGCTGAAGGCACCTCAGCCCCACGGTGAAAGCCTGCGAAATCAACCCTCCTCCTCCTTATTGATCAACAGATGGGAGCTGCCTGGATGTCCGCCCCCAGCTGCTAAGGAAGAGAGAGAAATCAGAGAATGAGAGAGTGGGGTGTGTTCGTTCCATAGAGCCGCACCTTCCCCAGGTTTTATGGAGGAGGAAACTGAAGCCTCCAGGTGCTGAGTGGCTTGCCCACAGGCACTGCACACCCAGTACAGCCAGAGAGGAGACCAGCAGGCCTCCGGACTGTACTCTCCACCACGCTCAGGTCGCCTCTGCTCACGGGCCCACAGGCGATAGGACAGCCCATCTCAGCTTTGAGCTGTCACTACACGTGAGCTCGGCCTGCAAGCAGACAGGCGGGCTTGCTTCCTGCCTCCTTCCGAGGCTAGGCCCTGGGGTAGAGAAGAGAAACAGACAATATCAGGTGGGCCGCGCCCTTGTTCCCCTTATCCTGCTGCTTGTTGGGCCATCCCGGTGAGTCTGAGCCGTCTGCCTTTCTTCCTCACTGCAGGGTGAAGATGGCTTGCCAGTCCAGGGCTGCTGGAACAAGGTAAGCTTTCCCGGGGTTCCAGGGCCTCAGGGCAGAGTTGTACGTGGGCTCCATTTTCTGCCGTGGGATAAAGCATGCACGATTTCCCTTCCAGGCCTTCCTGCAGATGAGGCAGCAAGACATGGGTCCAAAAAGGAACAGTCCCAAACTCAGGGTGCCCGTTCAACATTCCCCTCACTGCATGCATTTGGGAACATTTAAAAATGGTTTTTAGGGCATCAGCAAACCCAGTGTATGGAATTTCCATGTTCCTGGACAGATGACATCTTTATGCTTCTTGAGGTTAATTTATACCATACTTCTTCTACAAGGAATTCTAAACCATGTTTCAAAATCAGTTATCATTAGCTAGTCTCATAGTGTTCATAAGAGGCCATTTAAGCCAGATGATGACGTTTATCCAGATGTAGGAAATCTCAGTTGCTTTAAGTATAAAGTCATATGGATTCTATACCTCCTCACAGAGACCTGCCAGCTCGTCATTCAACCCTTCCTCTTGAACTTAAATAGAGTTTCATGCTTCTGCACATTGAGACCTGCCCACCCTCTCTTGGAGTCCCACAGTTCCTACCAACAGGGAGGTTTCATTTGTTCACACTTGCCTTTGGCATTTGTCATCATTAAAGCCACCTGACACCAAAGGGCTGTGCCCTCAACATAGTCACCCGACTCATCCAGGGCCCCCAATGTGCAAGGCTCCCCGGCATGACCAGGGCCATTGGTTTCCTAATCCAGAAACCCAACTTGGTCTTGGAAAAGGCAGCACCTGCCATGCAGTCCCACCTATGGCTTCCCTTCACCTTCCTCCTGTTCAGAGACTTTTCAACAGCCCTCCACCACCACTGTCTCAAGATCTTGGTTCATTCTCATTAACGAGCTGGAGATCCTTACCTGTCCAAGAGTTTGTGCTTAACTAATCCAGTCCTGCCCAGTGACAGCACTCACTTACAGTGAGATGAATCCACTCCTCTGGCTAAGTGTCCACCATCTCATTAGCTCACAAGATTCGGTAAAAGCAGTGAAACCACCAAGACACCAAGCTGTAGGTTGAGCATCTACTCACCCAGGTACCTAAAACACCCCCTAGCCAGAGAGAGGAAAAGCTCTGCTTTCAAGGGAGATGCTTCCCCAAGAATCTGTCTGTCACTTCATCCCCTTGGTTAATTCCCCTAGACCTAGTTAAAACTCCAAGAAGCAGGAAAGAGGTGTGTCCCCTAAGAAAAAGATTTTCTTCTTCAGGGTTGCTGTAGATGGTTAGGAGATAGAAATGACTGAGCTTAGCAGGGGAAGAAAAGCTACTCTCGAGAGGTACAATGTCTGGGAGAAGCAAGCAGCAGCTAGAGAGCCTGATGTCTATTGATTCCCATCAAAAATTCATTCTGGGAAGATGTGGTAATTCAACAGCCAGGCCTCCAAAGGCTGCATAGAGAGAAAGTGCCCTCTAGTGACCAATGAGGGGAATGACTGGAAAGAAAAAGTTTCCCACTGGATGCTGACAGCACCAGGGTCTTGGAGGAGGGGGTTCCCGGCTCCCCCAGGTCCCCTACCCAAAGCTCTCCCATCCAACCCAGAACGAGACCTACCTCACTTCCCACAAGGGAAATAAACACCCACAGACACTAACCCCGTGTTGTTCTGTGTTTGTTTTTGTTTTGCAGTGATGCCTCTAACCTGGGATTGGCCTGTGTGTGTGTTTGTACATAGAATATTTATTTTTATACAGTTTTCACTTTTTGAAAATGCCCGAAGTATGATGCATCTTACAGATTATTTTTTAAAAAAGGAAAACCTGCATATTTTGTACAGAAAATACCAACCTCTTCCCTTTTGTTTACAAGATGTTTTGCATACGTCTAAGACTCTAATACACTTTTCATTTGTGAGTATGGCTGTACGTTTGCATGATATTTGTGCACACTTATTAAGTATTGAAGCTTAATAAATTATTGTGTTCCAGTGCCAAAGGGGGCCAACCAGCACTCAGGTGCTGGCTGGTTTGTGTGTGACATCACAGATACAAGAAGGTCCATGGTGTTTGTTAAGCTAGGTGTGTCTCAGAATATTTTAAACGCTTATGGATTTTCACTATTAAAAAAAGTGAAATGTGGAAATTCTTGATCCTGATTCATCACTAAATTAATTACATTCTTTTCTTGTTAAATCAGGAAGTCCCAGAAGCAGGGGTCCTCACAAATATAATGGTTTGAGGACTTCTCTGGTGGCCCAGGGGTTAAGACTCTGCACTTCCACTGCAGGGCACAAGGGTTTGATTCCTGGTCCAAAAAGTTCTACACGTCTTGCAGTGTGGCCAAAAAAAAAAAAGAAAGAAAGAAATATAATGGTTTGAACCATTTTAAGTCCAACAGACGAAGGGCCAGGACTGTATTAAGCGACGTCTTTGGTAATGCACCCCACGTTCTTGACAGCTCCATGTACAAGGGTGAGGTTCAATTGTGCTGAAACCCTTCAAACCCCCAGGGTTACAAAGGGCTAAGTGCTAGTACTTTTGATTTTTGGTTTGTTTTCCTTCCTTTTGAGCTGCAATCATTAATACCAGCTATTGTTGATGGTGGCCATTCATTTGCTGTAGATTTGCAAGGTCTACTCACAACTAACAGCTGAAAAGTTTGCCCCAATGGTCTTTTTGCTCCAACAAAGGACATTCAGAAACAAATCTGGTTAAGATATTGGCATTCTGGTTTTTTTTTTTTTTAAGAAATAGAATTTTACTGCTTTCTGTACTGTTCTTAATACACTGTTTATAAAGGTCTCACTGCTTATAAATAAAACAAACCTATTTTAATGACTAGGCAAATATTACCTATGGGGTAGCACACAGGTTTACTATTAGGTATTACAACATAATTGGTGCTTCTGAAGGGCTTGAACATACCAAAGTACTTGAGTAATTTAAATACCCTTCCCCATTTTGTTCATACTTTGTCTTTATATACATATATCCTTTCATCATAGACAGCACAAAAGCACACTGGAGCAGAGCCCCTGTCCACACGTAGTCACAGGAAGTCTAAGTTAGTGAGCTTCACATTCGCGGGGCCCCTGCCGCGTTGTGGGGTGAGGTTGCACTCACAGACTCTTGTCTGCATGGGACCACATGCTGTCCAAACCCCAGGGACCTTCCTTACTGGTGTTCTTACCAAATGTCCACTCAGATAATTTAGACGTCAGACACCTTCCTCCCCCGAGTCTTGGCTTCCTTGTTTGAAAAGTGAAGCTGTTGAATTAGAGCTGCTCTCTGTGGTCATCTGCCCCTCACCAGGCGGCAGAAGCATGAAGGACCCAGGCCCCAGCTGCCAGCTGGCACAAGTTACTTTTCCTGCTGAGGGGGTCCCAGGATGCCGCACTTCCCTGATAATGCCTAAGCCCACTCCCCAGACCCCACCCAGAGCCAGCTGCCCCACCAGGCACAGTGAACACAAGCCTGGGCCTTTGGGGGGCTTTCAGAGGTTAAGACAATATCTTAATATTTTCATTTCTTTTAAATCCAAAAGAAAAAAAACTGAATATATAACCATGCATCCAGCCAGGATTATATTTATCTTTCTACCAGAGCAGTCATAAAATGTAATTTAAAAAAATTTTTGTTTTGTTTTGGAGTACAGCTGCTTAACAATGCTGTGACAGTTTCAGGCGGACAGCAAGGGGACTCAGCCGTACATACACATGCATCCATTCTCCTCCAAACTCCCGTCCCATCCGGGCCGCCATGTAACACTGAGCAGAGGTCCCTATGCTGTACAGTAGCACCTTGATCATTTTTTGTATTTTTCTGAAGGAAAGCGTCTGCACAGTCAAAGGTGCCTGTAAGTCACAGCACAGCTTTGTCCGTCCTCTCCTCCTGGAGACATGCTCTTGTCCTGGCTCTCCTGACTTGTGCTTCCTGCAATGCCACCCTCTTCACCGTTTCTTTTGCTTCCTCACCCCTCAGCCGAGGTCCTAAGGAATCAAGAGTATAACCTGGCTTTTCCAGACTCACTGCCTCATTCCACTTCAGGGTCTCACTGGAGCAATCAGAACCCACTAGTGATTTTGAAATAGGGTCAAACATACCCTGGAAAGTTCCAGAAGTTGAAATACTGTGTTAGCTGAACACTCTGAAAAACTCTGGGCAAACCCAAACCTTACTTTGTTTCCATCCTCATCTTTTGTTCATTTACTTCTTGCTGTGCTGTGCTGTGCTTAGTTGCCCAGTCGTGTGCGACTCTTTGCAACCCCATAGTCTGTAGCCTGCCAGGCCCCTCTGTTCATGGAATTCTCCATGCAAGAAGACTGGAGTGGTTTGTCATGCCCTTCTTCAGGGGGTTTCCCAACCCAAGGATCAAACCCAGGTCTCCTGCATTGCAGGTGGTTTCTTTACTGACTGAGCCACCGGGGAAGCCCTCATTTACTTCTTACACCTCAGCTGATATCACCAAGGATTCAGAGTCACTGGCAAGAATATAGATAATAAAATAGAGAGATGTGTAAAGAAAAGTTTATAAGTCAGAGTCAAGGAAAACAAGTCAGAGGCAGGGGCAGGAGAGCCCGGGAGAGGGGGGGAAGAACCTCTCAAGTTTCACCTCCAGGGGCTTGGTGGTAAGAGAAAAAAAATCATCAGCCTGGTTTCATTTGGTACCATTTGCTTTGGTACTGTCTGCCTGGAGACTTGCAAACACCCAGCTAGACGAAAGACTGAGTCAGCCCCCTCCTGAATGATGGTATAACAGGTCCTCTAGGTCCAAGGAAGGATTCTCACCAAGGTCAGCCACTTGTACCTGTGCATCTCCCTCAGAAGGAGACAGCCCCTCCCACACACCCCACGGCCCCATCACCGCCTCCTACACGCCCCACGACCCCATCACCGCCTCCCGCACGCCCCATGGCCCTATCACCACCTCCCACAAGCCCCATGGCCTCATCACCACCTCCCACACGCCCCATGGCCCCATCACCGCCTCCCACATCCCCCATGGCCCCATCACCACCTCCCACACGCCCCATGGCCCCATCACCGCCTCCCACACGCCCCATGGCCCCATCACCGCCTCCCACACGCCCCATGGCCCCATCACCGCCTCCCACATGCCCCATGGCCCCATCACCGCCTCCCACATGCCCCATGGCCCCATCACCACCTCCCACAAGCCCCATGGCCTCATCACCGCCTCCCACACGCCCCATGGCCCCATCACCACCTCCCACATGCCCCATGGCCCCATCACAGCCTCCCTTGGTGCTTCCTCCCCACCTGGTCTCCCTTCCCAGGATCCCAGCTTCACCTGGCAGAATGGAGAGCCACAGACGTGGGGAGGGTCAGCGTCAGCCCGAGAAGGGGGCCGGCTCTGGCCAGGAGTCAGGAGCCTCAGCTACCAGCCCTTCCTCCACCACTCAGTTTCCCCAGGTATCAATGACAGGGACCTCTGACATCTTGAGGACCCCCTGATTCCACTGACTGGTCGGCTCCTGGAAGGACTGGGACACTGGAGCATGGCGTGCCCCTCAACCTAGAGTCGTTTTCAGCTGTGACAGTTTTGTGCATGGAGCTGGCATTGCAAATACATGGGCCACATGCATGTGCTTCGTAACCCTGAGTGACCAGACTCCTGGACATGCCCTGGGGAGTGGGTGAGCGGGGTCAGCTCTCCTGGGGCAGCAGTGGCTGCAGACCTGGTCTCTCCCAATGGTGTCCAAGTTGCCACATTCTTCAGGGACTCAACAGCACAACTTTAACCACCCGGCATGCAGCTGGAGTCCCAAAGCCCCACGAATGTACAGGGACATGGCTGCCTTCCTAACTCCAGGCTCTTGTGCCCTTCCCGGGGCCCCACCCACACACCTACCTACAGCCTGGCCCCAGCCTCAGACCCGCACCTGGACACACTCTCAGGCAACTTGAAATGTCAAGCACCTAAGACCCCATCCACACCACTGAAAGAGGGTCCAGAAAAGAGGAGGAGATCCACACAGAGACAGAGGGCAGAGAAGGAAGAAAGGAACAGGGAAAAACCAGTAGCTCATTGCTCCAAGGAGGGGAGTTTTCAAGGGGGAAGTTTCCTTGAAGCAGTAGTGGAGGAGGGCCAGGGAGGAGGACACGGGGAAGGGAGCTGGATTTGACAGGCCTAGGCAGAATTCCACACGCAGAGACCCTCAGTTCCTGGAAGAGCCCCGCTTCTGAGAAGCAGTTGGGTGTCTGTTGAAGGAAAACGTAGATGGAGGCAGAGCTGAGCCAAGGATGCCTCACACCGTGGGGCCTCCCTTTCCAGGTCTGTTCACCGGCTCCTGCACACACCCTCTGCTTCCCCCTCCACACACACACACACACACACACATCTGGCCTGTGGGGAGCCCTCGGCCTGGAATGCCTGCTTTCTCACCTGTCAAAATTCCACCTCCTTCTAAGGCCCAGCTCAAACCCCAGGGCCCTAGGAAGGCCTTTCTGGGTTCTTCTGTTGGATGAGTCGCCCTCTCCGAAACGACCAAGAACTGTGTCTTGTTTTTTTTCCCCTCCACCTTCTATTAGAGGAGGAAATTAGGTCTCCCATACTAGACAGTGAGCTCTTAGAGGAAAAGGACTTTCTCTTTCACTGGGCTCCTCAGGGACCTAGCTCAGGTCTCTCCCTGCCATGGCTGGGACTCAAACATCCCTGACCTGCTGACTTCTCAATATACTTTATTAAGCACCTACTGTGTGCAGGCAGTGGGAGGGAAGAGGGGCACCTAAGGACCATAAGCCTGCCCTCCGGGAGCTAATACGGTGCCAGGCAGTGCAAGGACTGTGCCGAGTGCTAAGTGAGGGTACATCTGAGGATGCTGTGGCACCAAGGGGAAAGAATGAAGAGAGGACCCGGGGGCCAGGAAGGAATTAACAGCAGCGAAAAGGAGCTGGCCACTGCAGATGGGGGCCCCTTCCTCCTCTCGTCCTCCTCATAGACTCTTCCAGTGAGCGGGATCCTGGGTCATGCTAGCTTCTGGAATTACAGGAGGGCAAACCGGATTGTGGTGGAAGGAAGGGAATATAAAGAGGGTGGGTCCAAACTGGGAGGGCCCTTTCCAAGTTCGCAGGTCAGTGGGACCCCTGGCTCAGGGAGGCATCCCTACGTGCCCATCAGCAGCGGGGCTCCTCCTCAAACACTCGCCTCTCTCTGCCTCCTCAAGGGCCAGAGTCCATGGTTAGTCGCCAAGAAGTGAAGCCAGGCAGCCCAAGCCTTGGGAAAAGCGTTTTACCCTGGAGGAAGGAGAAGACGGGAGCTGCCTCTGGACAGAGGGTCGCGGGCCGAACCCTTCCGGGGGGTCTGGCTTGAGGGTGATCAGAGGGTGACCGCAGGAGACCGAGAGACACCTGCCCTCACCCTGTCTGTCTCCTCCAACTCTTTGCTGGGCTTTCTGCCGCGGCCCTGCAGCTAGCGCCCTCTGCTGGCAGCTAGCGCCCTCTGACGTTGCCGCGCTGCAAGGGTGCTGGGATGCCATTTAGGCGGTGAAGAACCGTGATCTTTGAGCGACCTCTCTGCAAAGTGGCTGCCGGCATGGTCACCCTCTGACCTTGAAAGCCTCCCCAGGAGGCTGTGGCCAGAGACTGGTCACCTTTCCCAGCTCCTTCTCAACAGATTTCCTTTAACTTCCTTTGGTGCTGCCACCATGAACCTTTTAACTTCCTGGGCTCTTTCAAATGTTGTAAGCTGATCAACATATCAAGCAAGCTGCAAAAGCAAAGCGCGTGTGTCTTCAAGAGAATATGGCACAACAGTGTCGTAGAGGACAGAAGCCCATGAGCACGACTAGGCGATGAGCTCGGACATCTGGGCTGGCCCTCAGAGCCGAGGGCCTCACGTCTCTCGTGTGCAGTCCTGGGATGATGGAGATAGGCAGCAAGCTACCTGCTTCCAAGAGCATCTGGAATAAGCCTTCTTCCTTTAGGCTGAAGGGACAGTGCCTGGGATGTACCCACCACTGCCTTTCTTCTTCCTTGGCCACCATACGCAGAGGCTCAGTGGGCGCCCCTGGGTTTTTACAGCCAAATTAACCAGCCATCCAATGCTCCTTCCATCCCTGGGCCCACGGGAGAAATATAAAACAGCCCTCTAGAACACGGTATTAACACATGAGTGAAGGGATTTGAGGACTTTCACTGACTCGCAGGATCCTGGACATGCACATATATCAGTAGTAAAATGGTCTGTGTCACGTGCTGGCAAACCACCAGCTCTGAACCTACATCACTGGAGGAAGACACATCCATCACAGCCACCTTTTAAAGAGGAAACTGCCGGCGCCCAGGTTCATTTTACTGTTTAAAAAAAAAAAAATACAGGGAAATCGCCTGCTAAGAGACATTTTTCTTGCACTCTGCTCATTCCAAAGACAAAGTGTTTTATTGTAAAAGTCTGCCAAAATAAGCCAGCCTACAGCTCTCCCCGCCAGTGGGAGGCACTCTGGCCTGGGAGGAAGGAGGTCTGTGAGCTGGGCCTGATTGCCCAGTGCCGGCTGGGCCACCTTGGACAAGTGCCTGCCATGCTCTAAGCCTCCTCTGTAACCTGGGGAAGGTTCTCCCTGCCTCACAGGCCATGGGAGGACTATCTCCATGAAAGGACTTGGAACATGGGAGAGAGCTGTATAAAGGTTAGACAAGGAGATGGTTAGTATTCAGTTCAGGGAAAAACCTTGCTTTTTGTAATCAAACCTCCATTAACTGGAGTCACTTGAGAAATTGTTCATTAAGATTTCTGGAGAAATTCGGTTCAGAGCAGGCCCCCTTGTGTCCACACAGAGGACCTGCTTGACAGACATTGTGGACACTGAAAAATGGAGATGTGGAAATGGTGGCCAACCTGATGGGGGACAGGATAGATGTGAACTGACTTCCCCACCCCAGGGAAGTTGCTTTTTAAAACTAAATGTCATAAATGTTTATACTGTTTATTCTCTTTTCTCTAAAAAGAGAAAAATCAGCAAATTTTTTAAATCTTTCTTTAAAATTCCAGTTACCCATATTCCTAGTTGAATGAGGATTTTTTCCCTTTTGTTGGCTCCAATGTAAGATGTGTTATTGGGAATTCCTTGGCGGTCTAGTGGTTAGGACTCCACACTCACTGCTGAGGGCATGGGTTCAATCCCTGGTCAGGGAACTAAGATCCCACAAGCCTCGTGGTGTGTCCTAAAGACAAAACAACAACAAAAATAAGATGTGTTATTTATTCTGGGCCTATTACCATCTCCCCAGCAGCAACTCCCCACTTCTGCTCCCTGCCTGTGGCCTCTTGGACATTGAAGCCAACATTCCCCATAAATCTGTCGTCTTAAGTTTAACAATCATTTCCTCGGTATTTCAATAGAAAAACTTCTCTTGCATTGCGTCTTGCAGGAAACTTCAGTGCAGTTAATTGAACATTTGGTATATTTTTTAAATGAGTCAGAACCTAATTTTCCGAATTGCATAATGAAGATCAACAGCTTATCTGACTAATTATATAGATTAGAGAGTAAGGAAAAATAAAAGATTTTCAAGAGTAATTCCTTGATGATAAAAGCACTGGTGAATTACTTTTTTTTTCTTTGTATAATTATTTTTGTAAGGACCTATCCATACTGCAGGCAGTGGGTCTCTTGTATGGAAGAAAAAAAATTTACCTGCATAGAGTTTGCTGATGATTTAAGTTTCTCTAGCATTTCTGTTCTGATGTTAAGGTGAGATGTCTTCTTTTTATTTTTAATAATTGTATTTTTCCTATGACTTTTAAAAAGTTATTTCCTCCAAGCTCTCCTTTGGGTCAAAAGCGCCTCCCGTGAAGGCAACCTGGTGCTAAGTTCCTGGAGTGAGGCATTCTATACTGGATTCCCCGCCTTAGGTGCCCCCAACAACACGCTTTATTTTTCTGGGCTCCAAAATCACTGCAGATGGTGACTGCAGCCATGAAATTAAAATATACTTGCCCCTTGGAAGAATAACTATGACAAACCTAGACAGCGTATTAAAAAGCAGAGACATTACTTTGCCAACAAAGGTCTGTCTAGTCAAAGCTATGGTTTTTCCAGTAGTCATGTACAGATGTGAGATTTGGACCACCGAAGAATTGATGCTTTCAAACTGTGGTGTTGGAGAAGACTCTTGAGAGTCCCTTGGAATGCAAGGAGATCCAACCAGTCAATCCTAAAGGAAATCAGTCCTGAATATTCATTGGAAGGACTGATGCTAAAGCTGAAGCTCCAATACTTTGGCCACTTGATGCCAACTCATTGGAAAAAAAAAAACCTGACGATGGAAAAGATTGAAGGCAGGAGGAGAAGGGGATGACAGAGGATGAGATGGTTGGATGGCATCATCAAGTCAAGGGACATGAGTCTGAACAAGCTCCGGGAGATGGTGAAGGACATGGGAGCCTGGCATGCTGCAGTCCATGGGATCACAAAGAGTTGGACACGACTGAACTACTGAACAACAACAGGCTCTCCTATCCTGACCACTGCAGGAACCCCTGTCACATCCTGGTGCTTTTTTCCAAAAAGAGATCGGTTTTCAATTAGCAGGACTTCTCGTAGCTCCAGGTCAGTTACTGGTCTCCATGGCACCCCTTCACCACGTCCCTCAGTGTCCTGGGCGTGCATCTCCTCCGCTTGTCAAGCAGATGGTGAGAGCCCGGAAGGTTTCTACCTTCCTACTGCCTTTGTCACTTTCCCAGATGGTTCCCAAAGCCTCTTACCAATCTCTGACCCTGCAAGGGGTAAGACCCCAGCCCTTCAGCCTGAATGGTCTTCTCAGCCTTTCCTTTTGGTTCCCCCTGAGGATCTCACCTCCTTATCTTGCCTCCACCCCCGACCCATTTTCTTCATTTTTTTTCAGTTCTCTCTCCATTCAGACCGCCCTCAGACCACCCACCACCTCCATTCTCTCACCCTCAGACCACCTGGCTCCCTCATCTCTCTCTCCTCACCTCCTTTTGCCTCTCTCCCCATCCTCAGCCCCCACCCACCCACCCCCCAGTTCCCCCACACTTCTCTCAGCTCAGGCCTCTGAGCATCATTGTAGCCCACCTCTGCAAAACAAGACCCCTGGGGAGAAAGATCTGCAATCTGGTCAACATGTGTGACAGCTTTGTTTTCCTACCAAACACTCCTGCTGCCGTTCAATTACATAGAGTTGTTGACAGATGTAACATTTATCCTGTTATGTTCCTCATAAGAAGAGAAATCCACACCTTTGTTTTATTTGATTTTATTTGGGGTTTCTATTCTGAATCTGATAAAACATTGTTATTAGGACCTACCAGTGAAGAAATACTTTATTTTCTGGCTTCAGGGTCATAAGTAAAGTCTCCAGGGTTTTTTTTTTTTTTTTTACTGGTTTTAAGTTCAATAAGTCACAGCACATTTCTTAGTCTAGACCTGTGACTTGCTCTGTCTCCAGAGGAAGCCTAGAGGCTATGGTGCGGAGAGTTTCCTTTTCCTCATCCTTAAAGTAAAAGGTTGAGACTAGATTTAATATTTTGTGCTTCTATAATTCAGTAGCTTTTTTGCTGATTTCGATGGGTCAAATGCATTTTTCCTTATGCCTATCAGGGATCGGTTTGGTTTGGTTTTCAACCAGGTGTCCATGTTTTCTAGTTTAAAGAGGGGGTCTGGCTCAAGCCTGCGTTGAGAAACACCCGCTCCCCACCGAACCTGGGTAGAAAGCTGTTTTGGACAAGGAGGGGCAACAACTCCCTTGCTGGCTCTTTCCTTTTTCTTTGGGAACTCACTTGGTTTCCTTCCATGCATGAATTGCTGGAATCTGGGATAAAGTCTCTAACACACAATAAGACATTCAGAGAAACCCAGTGCCAAGTATTTGTGGCTAAAAACATAGCTGATCATTTTCTTTAAAACTGAATCTTTGGTTTATAGCTTAGCCAAAATGAAACAAACCAATTCCATGGCCATCCAAAACCCCCACAAAAGACCCTCAGTATTTCCCATGAATGAGCAAGGGTCTGCAAGGTCCCTGCCACCATAGCCATTAAAGTGCAATGTGTGCTCCTGAATGATCAATGTGAGAAAGTCAATCTCTAAGTAGCTCTGTTGCTGTCCTGTGGCCGAAAGGGTGTATAACTGTGTCTAAGAGAAAATTAACAGTGTTTTATGTGCTATCAGAAGGCATTACTGCAAGTTCATGCAGGACAAAGTGATGTCCCTGGGGAAAGGATTGTGCGTGGACACTGTAAAAACACATCTTCCAAGCCCCTGCCCAGCAGGAGTAGGGGCAGAAGAGAGCAACGTTTAACTATACCAACTGGACAAGAAACACACTCTTCCCGGGCACGCAGACTTGGAGGAACTGGCTGGTTCTTTGTTGGGACACAGTCCTCCAGTCCAAATGTTAACCTAATCATAAACCAAGCAGGTTCCCACTCGGAAGGAGACCCTGAAAGAAGCCTGGTTTCTCCAGTTAAAGTTTTCATTTCTGAAGTAGCCATTGGTGAGGACATCCCTCATCTAGTCCTGAGGCATTCACACTGGGCTCTTCAGAGCAATCCAGTTCTGAACGTCAGTGCCCACATTTCCCAGCTGGTCTACCCCAGTCTGCTGGCCACAGAACAAGATGCCTTCCTGGGGCCCTGGAGACCTGGGACCTCGTGGACTCTACTACCAGCCACACAGAGACACTCACCAGATGGTGGGAACCCCAGAGCATGTCGGCCCAAGGCCCTACCTTCAACCTCCGCTTCCCTCTACTGGCCACAGAGACCACTTCAGGGCAGAATCCCTGTGCCTCAGACCCTACTTTGCTTCAATAGCCAGACTCCACTAAGCACCATGACCTCTTCCAATCATATTCTAAAAAAGCCCTTCAAAGAATTTTAATTAATCTATTTTGATAATTTTCTTTGAAAGAAACGGTATAGAATCTCCTATTATATTCTAGCGATTCAGCCAAAAAAAAATGCCATTTTACCAGGAAAAAAAGCACAAAGGGCAAAATGCCTGATTCCCTTATTCCCACCATTTGCTTTCTGCCCAGCTGGACTTTGCAAACTTTCACTGTAATCCCAAGCGGATCTTTCCGGCCTGTATATTGAAGCAATTGGATTTTATGCATTTGTTAATTTTACACTTTTATTTAAGCTTTTTTTCTTGTTATTTGGTGCATTTGGAGTACAATGTTTTGTTTTTTGTTTTTTTGTTGTTGGAGGTTTAATTTATTACTGTTTGACATCCAGTGACACTGACATACCCTCGCCAGGCCTGTGGGCCCCTAGGCCCGGCGAGTCTGACCTGTCCAATAAAATACAGTACAAGGAGTGGACGGCTACACACATGCATCCACAGCTTTAAACTACAGTGATTCCAAACTGCGGCCGAAATGTTTAAATGCACAGTGTTTTATTTCCATGATGAGCTTGATAATGGAACAGTTTCTTTTGCTTCTCACAATCTTTAGTTTGTGTTTCATTGTACACACCCATTGATACATTTTGTGCTGCTGCTAACGTCATACATGTAAATATCTTCTGTTATTTCTTGGTATTTTAAGCATTGCCTCTTTTTTTTAATTGTGATCACTAGCACTATTATTCTTTTATCATTCTTAATTTTGAATTTTTTTTTCTGGTGCACTCAATTTATTTTTCTAATCACCTTTGATATTTTGGAATTATGTTAGTTATTTGGGATAGTAGACATAGGAAAGCACTTTTTTAAGCAGTGAGCAAGCTCTTTGATAGACAGATATTGACATTAAAAGATCAGTCCTTTAACATGTTACCTATATGGTTTTCTTCTTCTTATCAGGTGCTATTTCAACAAAACTGATTCCTCTGCTGGATTGTTCTGTCCTTTCCATTTTTTACTTTGATTTTTAATTGCCTATGATTCAGTTTGCTAACCTGATCCTACCAGGTCAAAGACAGCATGGCAGTGGGGTCTTTGCTCCATTTCAGTAACTTCCAGGCTACAGATGAACCACAGGGAAAACATCCCAGGTGATCAGTACTTGCCTAAGGACCTATTTCTAGATGGCTTCACAAGTGGCTTCTTCAGTGTTTTTGACATAGAGGGCAGAGCCCCTGGCTGACCCATACCCACATCTGTTTGAAACTTCTTGCCTCCACAACCAGGCATTCTGAGCAACTCCAGCCACTGTGACACCAGGGTTAGGGCACTGAGACGGGGTCAGCTTCGATCCCAGTTCCGCCAGTGGTTCACTAACTGACAGTCTAGTTAGTGACCAGTCTAGTCTGGTCCTTGGCCCCATAAAGTTCAAGGCTGAATAGTCTTTGCAATTGGAATTCTCTCTACTGAAAAACATGGCTGAGCAAATAGCAAATGAGCCTATTCCTTGAAATGTACCCTTGCTCCTCCCAGATGAGTAACATTGCAGCAAGTAAGTCCAACTACTCTTTTAAGTAGAAAGCCTTACCCACTGGAAACCCACAAAGGCCAGTGGCCTGAACCACAGTATCCTAAGGCTCAAAGGTGAACCCACGCAAGTGATGTGGCAAGATCAATTACTAATTATTCTGAACAAAGGCTCTTTTGGAGAGCCCATCAAGCTAAAAAGATGAAACAGTAACTGCCTAAATCAGCAAAATGTTAGGCAACGGTTAGCCTAATGCACTTAAACCCGTGAGGAAAAAAAGAGACAGAAAACCTCCTGCCAAAATTGTGGTTCTTCCTGTCTGTGTCGTCCTAGAGTTTTATATGCTATTTTGTACTTAATATCTATGGTGTAAATACTTTCCATGGCAAAAGATGTAAATATGAATTATATATTTTCTTTTTGTCTTTTCTAAAATGGAAGTTGATCTAAGTAATAAATTACAAATCATCTACATCTTGTTCTTTTTTTTCCCCAGAAATTATATACCTTTACTTTAACATCTTTCAGAAGGGAAAAAGAGCTTCATGATTAAAGGGAGCATTCATTCCTAACTAATGGAAGTAAGATGGTACCATATAAAGAGGAAAGGATTAGGGTTCAGGAGAGTGGGTTTTAGTTCTGACTCTTTCATTAACGGATGTGAGACTGCCTAAGTCACTTAACCTCTTGGAGCTTCATCTAAAAATGAAAACAGCTGCCACAGTTGTTTTTAAAATTTGAAAGGTAGCAGATGCACTTGGAATTACTAAGTCTTAATTTTCATTAGGCCAACTGGTTGGACTATGAATATTTTTATAAGGGAGATTTCTATTTAGTATTTTATTTTGCTTCAATTCTATTTTGGGACAAAACCAAAAAGAAATTGAATGTGAAATGAACTTTTTCCATTGTATAAGACCCATGATTAATAGGGCTCTTATGTATCCGACCCATGATTAATAACCAGAATTATCTTATTAGCTTTAAGAGCATTTAGGGAAAAAATAAATTCCAACAGTTTTTAATGAAATAGTCAAACTTTGAATATGTTCTTGGTTTGACCAAAATTGTTTCATCGATGTCTAACGTCACATGAAAAAAAACCTTTGCCAAGGCAGAAATATAGTCAAATAACCTGGAATTGACAATCCATTGAAAGTGGGTAGGAATTCCCAAGGAGGGTCCCAGGCAAACTCTGTGATGGAGCCAAGGAAATCCTGCATGTAACTCCATCAAAGCTGAGAAGTGGCATCTTATCCTTTGTGGATGACCAAACTGAAGCCATACAATTCAAAAGAAAGTCATGATGAAGAGCAGGTTGCTTCCAACTTCAATCGACCAAAAGGCTTGATCTTGGCTTCCTACCATGTCAGAGTAGAAACAAGCCTTTGGGATCATCTCCAGTCCCCTCCTCGTGTATATGAGAAAAAGAATTTTTGTGATTCAACATCATGGTCTCTCCAGTTCATGAGAAAAACAGCTAGGGATAAAGAAGGGGCCACCCAGGCCCTTCTCTGGGGCTATGGGGTCTCGCTCTCTGCCTACTGTTCTAGGTGATACTTGTGGACTGTGGTGGTCCAGTGGTTAAGAATCCGCCTGCCAATGCAGGGAACACATGTTTGATCCCTGGTCCGGGAAAATTCCACATGCCACAGAGCAACTAAGCCTGTGCACCCCAACTACTGAATCCCGGGCATCTTAGAGTCCATGCTCCACAGCAAGAGAAGACACCACAGCAAGAGGCCTGCACACCGCAAACAGAGAGTAGCCCCTACTCACTGCAACTAAAGAAAGCCTGCACGAAGGAATGAAGACCCACACAGCCAAAATTAATAAATCAATCACCTTTAGATGATGCTTGGGGAAGGCAGGTGGGAGGGGACTTGGGCGTTCACCTTGTCACCTGTGACCCTCCCTCTTCAAAACAGAGCATCAGAAATACAGTCATTGCATCGAACAATTTAGGGGTCCGATGAGGGGCTTCTAAAAGGAAAAACGTCTACTTCCCCTCTCCTCTTCTGAAGCAGAGCAGACCAGCAACTCAACAGGAGATACGAGTTCCGCATCTGACTCCGCCATTAAATGTGACCAGGAGCCCTTCCTGACCTGAACTGCTCCCGCTGGGGTGAGGCACGTCAAACACCTCTTCTGTTTTGTTTCCTGACATTTTCTTTCCCCCTGTCCTCCCCCACCCCAATCCCCAAACTTGTCAGCTCCTTAATGTAAAATTGGTAAAACAGACAAGTACTTTAGATACACAGACCTGTAGTTTCGAATGATTAAACCCCACAATGCAGAAAATAGCATCAAAAAGGAGGAGGGGGAAGGTTTCAACTGTTTTTTGTTTTAAACAACCGATATATAAAAGTGCCCGTGAAGAAGTTTCCAGGGAGCTGATCTGCGTAACAAAATCTCAGAAAGACATGGAAGAGGAGAGGGGCTGAACTTTTTCACAAACAATCAGGCGATGGAAGTGTTTTTCTGTGAAAAGATAATATTCAGAAAAAGGTAGAATCATGACGCTGTCACAGATATAACATGAACACATGGTAAAGATTTTGACTCATATGATGAGAGAACCAGACAATTGTCTTAACCTGTCCAGAGGAAAAGTTTAAAATGTACATATGTGTGTGGATGAAAGGAATGTTGAGGGGAAAAGCAAAGGGAGCAAAGCCAATTATTACCGTCGGGGATAGAATTTACATATCTGACCATCACCTACAACTTACAAAGGGTTGCAAAATACTGGTGACCCAGAAGGATGGGCTGTAGAGTAGCGATCCCCAACCTTTTTGGCACCAGGGGCTGGTTTTGTGGAAGACAATTTTTCCACAGACCATGGCTTGTGCTGGTGGGTGGGGGGGAGGCGGTGGGGGGGATGGTTTCAGGATGATTCAAGCGTACTGCATTTATTGTGTGCTTTATTTCTATTATTATTACATCAGCACCACCTCAGATCATAAGGCATTAGATCCCGGAGGTTGGGGACCCCTGCTATAGATGAAACATACTTTTCCATTAAAACACAAAAATATATTTCACAATTGTAAAGCCATGCTCTGCTTTATTTAACACCCAGACCTATTTCACCAATATTAAAACCCATCATCTTTTTCAACTGGGAAAAGTATAATCAGGAAAACCCTTGAACAGCTATTGATGGAACCCCATATTTGAGCGTTAACCTTCTGACCTTTGTGAGCTCTGGGCCCTTCCCCTCTCTCTGTTCACTGTCTCTCCCACTGTCACCCCACCCCCACCCCCACTTAGCTTGGGGCTAAGAACTCATGACATAAATAACTAACTCAGCAGAGCTTATCAAAAGCAGATGTGGTGAAGGGTGTTGACCCTGGATCTCATAGCACTCATCACTGGGTAAGCAATAAATCTCTACGTTTACACGGCTAGAGTCTTTCCTCTGAATCAAAGACCCCTGACCCCTCACGTTTGTGACTGTTAACTAAGAAGGCCCTCTTTGCTACTGGCCCCTTAATTCAATGTGCTGACAGTTAAGATGCTCTTAGCATAATGAATTGCGGTCTCTCTTTTTTAAACTCATAAAGCTCTGCCCCCCTCGCCAATGATGCTTCATGCATATCACCCACCTGGCCTTTTTAATCAGGCTGGCAAATTCACAGCATCTTAGTCCTGGAGACATGAACTATGTCCCCCACCCGCTCCACTTTTTTCCAGTATTAATTTAACTAAAGTGGCCACTGTATTAGTCTTGCCACTGCTGAATAGTGGTTTCCTTAGGATTTCTGGATTTTGAGTTTAAATAATAAATCATAATATTCATTTGAGACAGGGCTGTGGCACTAACCAGGGATGAGACCTTCCCTAGCTCTCCATCTCCTGAGGCCTCTACTTTGCAAAAAAAGTGAAATCATTGAACTCAAAATCTCTTCTGATACTATGATGGCCTACAGCGATAGCCAAAGATCAATTGTGATCATTGGTACTTTTATATGATATGACTATAGTTGTTGTTGACAGCTGTAAGTGTGGCTGAAGAAAGTCAGCATATTACCTCTCAGAGACAAGATTTGTAAGGTGGGAATTCAGGGAAGATTGGCTTGGACAGCACCAAACACATAGAGATCTCTTTCCCAGCTCAGGCTCCATTTGAGAGAACAGTAAATTCTCCCAAATGAGCTGTCAAAGGGCATCTCTAGGGATTCTGAGCTTGACCAGGCCTTGAAGAGCCTGGGAACCAAATATCGCAGAAATAGATTGTTTACCTCCCTGGCTCTTCAAGAGTGAGAAGGGCTCAAGCTGAGTTGAATACACTCTCCTTCAGTCCTTCCACCTCCAAACTCTCACTAACAACATCAGGTGTAAGAATACAATGTAAATGGAGAGAGATTCAACAAAAACATGGGCCTGTACTCTTCAAAAATATTAATGTCATGAAAAACAAAGACAGACCAAGGAACTGATCCAGAATAATGAAGAATAAAAATTAAACAGACATGAGAATGAAGTGGCTCCTGGATGAGAAAAAAGGAAAGCTATAAAATTTACCATAGAGCAACTGGAAACACTTGAATATGGTCTGAAGCTTAAATAGTATCGTATCAATGTTAAATTTTCTGTTTCTACAATGGTATTATAGTTATATGAGTGAATATCCTTGCCTTTAGAAGATGCACAGTGAGTAAATAAATAAAAGTAAAGGGGCAGGATAACTACAATTCTCAAATAGTTCAGAAAAAAATAGAAAGGATAAAGACAAAAATAAAATAATAAAACACATGTGGGAAAATGCAAAAATGGTAAATCTGGGTGAAGGGTATATAGGACCTCTTTATAATACTTTAGTTTTTCTTTGAAATTATTTCAAAAAATAGACTTAAAAAGAAGACAATGTGGGAATAATTTCAAAGTGCTGAGATGGAATAATTTTGAACCTAAATTCTATATCCAATCAAACTATTATTCTAGTATCAGAAAAAATAAAGACATATTCAGATGTGCAGGACTCAGAATACTTCTTAGACCATGAACTCTCATTGCAGTTATAATCAAGATGGCCAACCCTGCCCAATACTAGAAAGTGTACTTCAACCAAAAAAAGAAAGAAAGAAAGACATTTCTGGTACCTGTGTAGAAATGCAAATCACTCAATGAGAGACCCCTTCACACCCACTAAGACAACAATAATAAAAAAAGATGGATAACTGTAAGTGTTAACAAGTTGCAGGAAAAGTAGAACCCTAATAAACTGCTAATGGGAATGCAAAATGGTGCAACTCCTTTGAAAACAGTTTGGCAGTTGCTCAAAAAGTTAAGCACAGAGCTACCAAATGACCCAGCATTTTCATTCCCAGAAATATACCTAAAAGAACTGAAAACATATGTTCACACAAAAACTTGTACACTAATGTTCATAGCAGCATTACTCATAATAATAAAAAAAGTATAAACAACCCAAATGTCCATCAGCTGATGAATGGATAATACAATATGCTGTCAGAAAAAAAGAAAGAAATGAAGCACTGATCCATGCTACAACATCAGTGAATATTGAAAACATTGTGCTATGTGAAAGAAGACAGAGGTACCAAAATGCAAAAAAAATATGAACTAAAACAATAATAAAAATTGAGAGAGTAGCATAGAAATATACACATTACCATATGTAAAATAGATAACTAATGGGAAGTTGCTGTATGACTCAGGGAGCTCAACTTGGTGCTCTGTGACAACCTAGAGGAGTGGGAGGGGGTGGGAGCTGGGAGGGAGGAGGAGGGAGGGGACATATGTATACCTATGGCTGATTCATGTTGGTGTATGGCAGAAGCCAACATAATTATTGTAAAGTAATTATCCTCCAATACTTTGGCCACCTGATGTGAAGAACTGACTCATTGGAAAAGACTCTGATGCTGGGAAAGATTGAAGGTGGGAGGAGACGAGGACGACACAGGATGAGATAATTGGATATCACCAACATGATGGACATGAGTTTGAGTAGTCTCTGGGAGTTGGTGATGGACAAGGAAGCCTGGCGTGCTGTAGTTCATGGGGTTGCAAAGAGTCAGACACCACTGAGTGACTGAACTGAACTGAATTATCCTTCAGTTAAAAATAAATGCTTTTTAAAAAATATAGAGTTGAAAAAATAATAAGGCATTCCCAAAAATTACTAAACATTTTTGTTTTATAATAATAAATTTCCAAATTCTTCAAGCTAGACTTCAACAGTATGTGAACCAAGAACTTCCAGATGTACAAGCTGGATTTAGAAAAGGCAGAGGAACCAGAAATCAAATTGCCAACATCCATTGAATCATCAAAAAAGCAAGAGAATTCCAGAAAAACATCTACTTCTGTTTCATTTACTATGATAAAGCTTTTGACTGTGGGTATCACAACAAATTGAAAAATTCTTAAAGAATAGGAATACCAGACCACCTTACCTGCCTCCTAAGAAACCTGTATGCAGGTCAAGAAGCAACAGTTAGAACCAGATATGGAACGATGGACTGGTCCAAAATTGGGAAAAGAGTACATTAAGGCTGTATATTGTCACCCTGCTTATTTAACTTATATGCAGAGTACCTCATCCAAAATGCTGGGCAGCAGGAAGCACTAGCTGGAATCAAGATTGCTGGGAGAAATATTGACAATCTCAGATATGCAGATGACACCACCCTTAAGGCAGAAAGCAAAGAGGAACTAAAGAGCGTCTTGATGAAGGTGAAGAAAGAGAGTGAAAAAACTGGCAAAAACCTCAATATTCAAAAAACTAAGATCATCACATCCAGTCCCATCACTTCATGGCAAATAGATGGGGAAACAATGGAAACAATGACAGATTTTATTTTCCTGGGTTCCAGAACCACTGCAGATGGTGATTGCAGCCACGAAATTAAAAGATGATTGCTCCTTGGAAGAAAAGTTATGACAAACCCAGACAGCATATTAAAAAGCAGAGATATTACTTTGCCATCAAAGGTCCATATAGTCAAAGCTATGGTTTTCTCAGTAGTCATGTACGGATGTGAGAATTGAACCATAAAGGCTGAGAGCTGACAAATTGATGCTTTTGAACTGTGGTGTTGGAGAGACTCGTGGGAGTCCCTTGGACCACAAGGAGATCCAAGTAGTCGATCCTAAATGAAATCAACCCTGAATATTCACTGGAAGGACTGATACTGAAGCTGAAGCTCCAATATTTTGGCCACCTGATGTGAAGAGCCAACTCACTGGAAGGGACCCTGATGCTAGGAAAGACTGAAGGCAAAAGGAGAAGGAGGGACAGAAGACACGATGGTTGGATGGCATCACCAACTTAATGGACATGAATTTGAACCAACTGAGGGAGATGGCGATGGACAGGGAAGCCTGGCATGCTGCAGCCCATGGGGTAGCAGAGTCGGACATGACTGAGTGACTGAACAACAACAGTATTAAATTTGACAAGAATAAAAGGAAACAGACACTCCAATATACTGTTAGAAAGGACATAAATTCAAGACACTTTGACTACATCTCTCAAACTTTTGAACATATCTACTAAGTGAACTTGAAATTCAACTTGAACCTACCATACAGAACTTTTCATATGTTTTCATGTTTCAAAAAAGAATGTAGGTGCTATAACACTGTTATAGAAAAAAGTAGAAACAAATCTAAATGTCTACCAATAGAGGAAATATTTTAAAATTCTGCCATAATCCCTTCTGTAGAATATCAAATGGATGTTAAAGAAAACAAAGTAGTGTTAACGTGTCTAGCTCTAAGATTATGTTGTGAATTGAAAAAGCAAGTCACAGAACAATAGAGAAAAGGTGTTACTTGTAAAAAGAAAAGAACTGTTTATGTACTTATATATATATATAGCTACAAAGAAATAAAACTAGAATTGTGCTCACGGAATATTTAACAGTAATGAACCTCTAGAGGGAAGGGAGGCTCCTGTGCTAGAATGAAGAGCGGTATATTGTTTCTTCTCCATTTAATAATTATTTTCATCTTTTACACAGTAAGAATGTATTCGTGTATTCTGTACTTTTTAAGACAGAAGACAAGGAAAGAAAAGAAACCAAATTGAGGGGAAAATGTACTAACACAAAAAACAAAACGGGACTTCCCTGGCGGTCCAATGGTTGAGAATCCACCTACCAGTGCAGGGCACACGAGTTTGATCACTGATTGCGGAAGATTCAACATGCCAAGCAACAGCTGAGCCTGGGGACCACACTACTGAAGCCCACTTGCTTTAGAGTCCGTGCTCCGCAACAAGAGAAACCACCGCAACGAGAAGCCCGCACACCACAACTAGAGAAAGCCCATGTGTGGCAATGAAGATCCAGGGCAACCAAACACTAATTAATTAATAAATTAATTTTTAAGTGAAGTGAAGTAAAGTCGCTCAGTTGTGTCCGACTCTTTGCGATCCCATGGACTGTAGCCTACCAGGCTCTTCCATCCCTGGGATTCTCCAGGCAGGAATACTGGAGTGGGTTGCCATTTCCTTTTCCAGGAAGAACTTATCCCAACCCAGGGATCAAACCTGGGTCTCCCGTATTGCAGGCAGACGCTTTACCATCTGAGCCACCAGGAAAGTCCTTTAATTTTTAAGTGAAAGGAGATATTAATACTACAGTGGTAGTATCAATGGCTAGTGTTCTCTCTCTCCCTCCAAAATTTCCATAACAAAATTCCAAACTTGCTTTTGGAATGAAAACCTTTATTAAAAATGTGTCTCTGGACTGGACAGGAAACTCCCTGAGCACCTGGTATTTCTCTGACTAGCCTCCAGAAAGTAGCCTAGCCCTTCCAAATAGAGACCTAAAGATCCATGCATCTTTGGGGCAAAAGGGATAGGAACATCTTTCTTAATTACAGTTTAGAATGGTTTCCATCAAAACAGTTAAGTAAATTTACTATCTTATCTGTTCAGTTTATCATGCCATCATAAAACCATATGATAATGATAAAGATGATGATGAAAGACTATGTAATTACACAGGGAAATGTTTTTGACAGTTTTAAGTGGAATGAAAATAAACAGGAAACAAGATTAGTTAGTCAGTTTGGTAGCTTAGTCATGTCTGACTCTTTGCAACCCCATGGACTGCAGCATACCAGGCTTCCCTGTCCAGGAAACACAATGGTAGATTTTAATAATACATGGACAAAATGAACAAATGTAACTCACACAAAAAAAGTTCCTCATGTAAAGTGACAGGATTATGGTTGATTTTTTTCCCAATGATTCTCTTAAAATTGTCCTAATAATAGATGAAAACAAGTGGGAAGAAAAGAATGAGTGGAAAATAAATGGGAAATTATTTCATTGGAACATGAGTATTGTCTATTTAAAGTATAAACAGAAACATTCTGATCAATAGTTCTAGAAACTGCCCTGTGTACAACTTCAAAATATTTTTCAATATACTTTATATATCATCTATCAATATTATATAGATAAAAATATATGCCAATGTATTACATATATAATTATACATATATAGAGAGAAAATGCACAAGAGTACTCAATGTAACATTGTTTGTTATTTAAAAAATAGGAACAAACCTATATGACCATCAATAGAGGAAACATTTTAATTTCTTTTTATTTGCAAACAATATAATCTGACAAGGGGTTAATATCCAAAAGATTCAAAGAACCCATACAACTCAACATAAAAAAAAGCAAACAGCCCAATTTAAAATGGGCAGAAGACCTGAATAGACACCTTTCCAAAGAAGACATACAGATGGCTAACAGGCACATGAAAAGATGCTCAACATTGCTAATCATCAGAGAAATGCAAATTAAAACCACAATGAGAGATACTTCATGTCTATAGAAATGTGAAAGTGAAAGTCGCTCAGTCGTGTCCAACTCTTTTTGACCCCATGGACTTTATGTATGTAGTCCAGGCCAGAATACTGGGGTGGGTAGCTGTTTCTTTCTCCAGGGGATCTTCCCAATGGGGGATCAAACCCAGTTCTCCCACATTGCAGGTGGATTCTTTACCAGATGAGCCACCAGGGAAGCCCATCTATCAGAATGGCTATTCAAAAAGACGGCAAATAACCAGTGTTCTTGAGGGTATGGAGAAAAGCAAACCCTCAGGCACTGGAGGCGGGAATGTCATTTGGTGCAGCCACTATGGAAAATAGTATGGAGATTCCTTAAAAAACTAAAAATAGAGTTGCCATATGATCCTGCAATCCCACTCATGGGCATATATCCAGAGACAATTGTAATTTGAAAAGATACATACATCCAATGTTAACGTTGTTATTGTTTTTGTTGTTTTTCAGTCACTAACTCGTGTCCAACTCTTCGCTACCCCATGGATGGCAGCATGCCAGGCCTCCCTGTCCCTCACTATCTACCAGAGTTTGCCCAAGTTCATGTCCATTGAATCCAACCGTCTCATCCTCTGTCGCCCTCTTCCCCTTTTACCTTCAATTTTTCCCAGCTTCAGGGTCTCTTCTAATGAATCAACTCTTCGCATCAGGTGGCCAAAGTATTGGGGCTTCAGCTTCAGCATCACTCCTTCCAATGAGTATTAAGGGTTGATGTTCACAGACTATTTACAATAGTCAAGACATGGAAGCAACCTGAATGCCCACTGACAGATGAAAGGTTAGAGAAGATGTGGTATATGCACACAATGGAATACTACTCAGCCATAAAGAAAGAAAGAGCTAATGCCATGTGCAGCAACACGTATGAACCTACAGAGTATCACACTAAGAGAAGTCAGAAAGAGAAAGACAAATAACCATCCGATATTACTTACATGTGGAATCTAAAATGAAACAAATGGGACTTCCTTGGTGGCTCAGTGGTAACGGATCTGCCTGCCAGTGCAGGGGACACAGGTTCCATCCCTGGTCCAGGAAGGTCCCACATGCCGAGGAGCAACTTAGCCTTGAGCCACAATGACTGAGCCTGTGCTCTAGAGCCCGGAAGCTGCAACAACTGAGCCCACGTGCCACAACTTTGGAATCCTGCGTTCCCTAGAGCCCATGCTCTGCAATAAGAAAAGCCACCACAATGAGAAGCCCATGCCGAGAAACTAGAGAATAACCCCTGCTCGTCACAACTAGAGAAAGAGCCCACACAGCAACAAAGATCCAGCACAGCCAAAAATAAATGAATTTAAAAAATAAAAAACAAAATGAAACAAATGAACTTATTTATGAAACAAATAGACTCAGACATAGAAAACCAACTTATGGTTATCAAAAGGGAAAGGGAGTGGAGGAGGGATAAATTAGGAGTTTGGGATTAGCAGATACAAACTACTATATACAAAATAGAGAAACAATGAGGTTCTACTGTATAGCACAGGGAACTATATTTAATACCTTTTGATAAGCCATAGTGGAAAAATATGAAAAATAATATATATGCATAACTGAATCACTTTGTTGTACACCAGAAACCAATACAACATTGTAAATGAACTATAATTCAATTTAAAAAAAGGAATAAGATGACTTTGTGGGTATTATGTTAAGTGAAATAAGTCAGGCAGAGAAAGACAAATACTGTATGATTTCACTTATTTTGGAGTCTAAAAACAGAGTAAATGAACAAATATAATAAAACAGAAACGGAATCAAGCATACAGAGAACAAACAGCTGATTGCCAGAAGTGAGGACAGTGCAGAGGGAAATTAAGAGATTGATTCAGGGTTAATTTCTTTTAGGAGTGACTGGTTTGATCTTCTTGCAGTCCAAGGGACCCTGAAGAGTCTTCTCCAGCATCACCGTTCAAAAGTATCAGTTCTTCTGTGCTCAGCCTTCTTTATGGATCAACTCTCACATCTGTAGGTACCATAAATAAATAAATAAATAAATATGATGGCAGTAAATAAATTTTTTTTCTGTTAGAAATGTGAAGTTGGGAGTCATTTTCTTGCAATTAAATTTGGAGGCATGAGATGGAATAAATGTTTGTTTTCACTCAAAATTCATATGTTGAAGCCCTATCCTCCAATTTGATGGTATTTGGAGGTAAGGACTTTGGGAGGTACTTAGGTTTAATCCCCATGATGGGATTAGTGCCTTTATAAGAAAAGAAAGAAAGACCATAACTCTCTCCTCTCATCTTCCCTTCCCTTTCCTTCTCTCTCTCTCTCTCTTTCTCTCTTTTTTTTTCTCTCTCTCCCCACCATGAGAGGGCATAGCAAGAAGGCAAACATCCACAAGCCAGAAAGATAACTTTCATCAGAAAGAAACCATGATGACACCTTGGTCTTGGGCCTGTAGCCTCTATAACTGAGAATATAAATTTCTTTTGCTTAAGCCTCCCAGCCTATGTGTTACGTTAAAGCAGCCTGGGCTCACTACTATAATCAGTAAATTCTAAGTAGGATAAATACTAATACACACACACAAAATCCACAACCAGATGCATCATAGTAAAAATACTGAAGCTCAAACCCAAAACTAAAATCTTGACAGCAGCAAGGGAAAAATGATTCATCACATATAAGGGAACCCCAATAAGATTAATAGCTGACTTCTCCTCAGCAATGAGAGGCCAGAAGGCAGTGAGATGATATATTCAAATTGCTGAAAGAAAGAACTGTCAAGCAAGAATATTGTAGCCAGCAAAACTATCTTTCAAAAATTAAGTTGCCTTTTTATTTATCAATAATTAGATATTTTAAATAAGATCCAGTATGAATCTTTAAGACAAAAGTAAGTGATCTCAGATAATTGTTCTGTGAATTTAAAAGTGCTCTTAAGAATAAAGTCTATAAGAAAATTCAGTGTATGAATACTAGGAGTCTCCAAAGAAGAAAATTAAAACAAAGGAATAGAATAAATACCAAAACACATAATTTTAAAAACTTTCTTTAAATTAAAAGATTTTGAAACTACATTTTAAAAGAACATATCATATGTACCTAAGATTATCAACCCAGAATGACCAATATCACAAAATATTCTAATGAAATTGCTAAACTTAAAAAAAATACTTTGGATATCTAGTTGAAACAGTAGTTGAGTTATAAAAGATTTCTCCAGAAGCAAATGGAGAATATTTTTAAGATATTCAAAGAAAGAAAATACAAGCCTAAGATTATAGACAGTAAAAGTAGCATTCAAGTACAAAGGAATAAAGTGTTAACCAACACACAAAAACTTATGAAATATTGTTCCCATGAGAACTTCTTGAGAAATATACCAGAGAAGGAGCTTCAGTCAAGCAAAATGATTAAAGGAACATTTAACATAAAGATTGGTGATAAGTGGTAAACAAGTAGCTATTTATAGAACTAACACTAAATGAGGTCTAAAAGAGAGAGAGGTTTATAGTATGAAATGGCTGAAGTGCAAACAAGTAGATACAGTTTAAGTGGGGCACAACATGCAAAAATATTATTTTAACTGCCCTTAGTAATAACATTGGGGGTTGTAATATTACAGTTATTATTCTAAGGGTGTTTTGTGTGAGGGATAGAGTAGATGAGTAATTATGGGATATCATATTTCTATCATCTCTTCTGTCCTTAATAATCAAGATTCTTGGTGTAGAAGACAGGAAATATAAATGTAATATAGAAGAAGTTGAATTTTACAAATCTGTCATTATGAATTAGAAGTATCAATATGAACACATGAGATAGTCTCTCTCTTAGAAGAAAAAATATACACACATAAACATATACACATAAAATCTTAGCTCTGTGCATTAAAGAAGCCTGAAAACAATGACCAGCAGCAATGATCTAACGTTGATCAACTAACAGCAATGATCATCCCTAGCAGAGTGTTTAAAATGCCATTTTCCATGAAAAGACTTCTTGGGCAAGTTCCCATTCCTGGTTTGGGGCAAGAAATGTACAAGATGAGCCTGGAATATATTGGCATATTACAGAGGAATTTATTAAGCTATTAAGGTGTTAAAAAAAACTCAGAGCACTTCCTTTGCTTTCACCTGAAACTGTCCCATCGTTCATTAATCAGCTATACCCCAATACAAAATAAAAAGTTAAAAAAAAAAAAAACTCAGAGCCAACTTGAAGAGGTTGCCCCTAACCAGAGACAGGGCAATTTGAGCTTCAAAAAGTATAATTGCAATTGATTAAAACCGATCAATCAACGAGTTAAAAATGATATTAAAAATGAATTTTTAAACTAATGAGTCATCTTGAGAGAATAATATAAAACCAATTTTTTATCTTAAATGAATCATTTACTCTACTTTCCCATATAAGCTGTACCATGAATAATCAAATAGTAATGAGGACATGTGTCTCTTTATAAAGCACTCCACCTAATAAATGAAAAAGAAATTAAAGAATTAGAATATCTCCATTTTGCAATCCTCAATGAATGAATACATGTAGGCATTAAACATTAATGTGAACATTACAAAAAGAGAAACAAGCAGACACTATGTACCTCCTGGTGAAATCTTGCCAAAGGGATTGAACCCAAAACTGATCAGACCTCTGGATCTGGTTGCCCATTTGCAGGAAATATAAAAGACTCGGGCAATATGTTAAACTTACACCAAAATTATGCATCAGCAAAAGCCAGAGCATGTGACAGCATAGTCAAACAGTTCAGTTCTTCCACAGATCAAACGAAAGAGAAAAAAAAGGATGAAGAAGTCTATATGTTAAAAGAGACTTAAAAGGTGCATAATAACTTTTTTATGGGCAAGACTAAAGTTTCTAGAGATGTACCCCTGGGTGATAAAACTACCAAGTAGAATAAATGAGCAATCACTATAGAAGTCAAGATAGGGACTTCTGTTTCTGATCAAGATGGAGTAACAGGGACCAAATTGAGCTTCCCACCTGAAATAACCAAGCTATAGACAAAGTATATGTGGTGGGTGGGGGGGCATTTTTAGATATTGGCTCTCTGGCTGCACAGAACAGTGATCCCTAAGACATGGGAAACAATGGAGGTAAACTCTAAAACTGCCACAGCTTACTGCCTAGAGAAAAGATCCAAGCCAAAATGCAGACAGGAGAAACACGGCAGTCTTCCTGAGCTGAGGAAACAAAGTTGGGAGTCCAGGAGGCCAGGTGGCTGGAGTCCACGGGGCAAATTACAGGTGAGGAGAGGAATGCATGACAAGAGCAAAAGAGGTCCGCAGAGAACAACCTCTGCGTACTGATCAGCACATGGCTATAACAAAACCACCCAAATCTGGGGAAAGAACCATCAAACAGAGAAAGGTGAACAATTTCTGGAGCTCACGTAAATCCAGGAAAAGTCCATTACCTGGAAAAACCTTATAATTCATGAGGCATTAAGTAGTGGGGCAAAATCATCCCTAAAACAAAAATTGTTCTGACCTCACCTGTTGCTGTTTTTTGGTCACCAAGTTGTATCTGACTCTTTGCAACCTCACAGACCCCCAGGCTCCTCGTCCATGGGTTTTTCCAGGCAAGAATACTTGAGTGGGTTGTCATTTCCTTCTCCAGATGATCTGCACCTCACCTAACAAAGCTTAAAAGCAAACCTCAAAGTGATCAAACTGTTCTCAAGTAACTTCACTGAATCCCAGACATGAACTCAAGAATATTTGCAGAAATATAAAATATCCAGTATCCCACATGTTAAAATTTATAAGATCTGGAGCCAACAAAAAATTACCAGGTATATAAAGGAACAGGAAAATGTGACCCATAAAAAGGAGAGGCAGAAATGACGCAAACAGTTAGTAGATAAGGACATAAAACAATTGTAATTACAATACACATAATTAATAAAGTAAAAGAAACGTTGAGCATGCAGCAATTTGAACAAAATATTTTTAAAAGATCCAAATGAACAGAGATGAAAACTACAGTATCTGTGATTTTAAAAAACACACTGGGCAGGAGGACCAGCATATTAAATATTACAGAAGAAAAAGTATTGAACTTGAAGACCTAGCAATAGAAACTATCCAGAATAAAACATACAGAGAAAAAAGTGTGGGAAAGAAAAACCCCAGAGCATCCGGGAGCAGTGGGGTAACTTCCAGCAGCCTGAAAAAGCACAGTTAGAGTCCCCAAAGAAGAGGAAAGAGGAGGGATGTGGGGCCAAAATTGAAGAAATAAATAATGGATGACATTTTTCCAAAATTTATCAAAATTATCAAATGCATATATCCAAGAAGTTCAATGAACCCAAAGCAGAGAATACAAGAAGAAAACTTTACCAAGGCATACTCCAATACTTTAGCCACCTGATGCGAAGAGCCAACTCATTGGAAAAGACACAGATGCTGGGGAAGATTGAAAGAAAAAGGAGAAAGGGGTGGTGGAGGATAAGATGGTTAGGTAGCATCACTGACTCAATGGACACCAATTTGAGCAAACTCTGGGAGATAGTGAAGGACAGAGGAGCCTGGCACACTATAGACCATGGGGTTGCAGAGTCAGACGTGACTTAGCGATGGAGCAACAACAAGATTTTAGCCAAACAGCTTAGGTCAGTGTAAAGATAAAAATCTTATAAGCAGCCAACTGATAAGAATACAACTAAGTAGGGACTCCTCTGACATTCCCGCGGTTAAATCTTTTGCGTTACAATGC